>NW_027287427.1:25381124-25981124 GCF_022747635.1 Hetaerina americana
AGTACGTACTCCGGACAGGTGGGAACATTTTGGGGAGACCCCACAAGACATTTGGGGGCACAGGCAAGAGTTTAAGGAATCGGTGATGCTTCAGTCACCCTAGCTTGCATCAGGCCCCTAACTTGAATTTGAATTGGAGATTAATTGATGACGAGAATGAAGGTGGGGAGCAAAGCATTAAATTGGGAGGGGTACCATGAAGATGGATATTATTGAATAATTTACTCCTTTTGGAGATAAAACGGCAACGTTCCTGTCGACTGGAAAGTTTACCAGTCAACTGTATGCATTTCACAATACTTGTAGATAACTAAATATGGGTGAACTGGTCGTGACAACTAGATTTTATTTTTACCTTTGGCTCCAAAAGCAAGTAGTTTTAGAATACTACGAGCATTGAGCAGGCACTGGCCGTTGAATTATTGTCAATTTTCTAAACAAAATATAATTCCTTCGGTAGCAAAATATTTCTTGGCCATCTTCATTTAAACGGGTGAATCGTAAACTTTGGGGGCTTCATTACGGAAATAAAGTTTATGAAGCCGTTTTCCATGCAATTTCACCCTAAAAGAGGTAAATGTAAGTTCGACCCCTAGTATGGGAGGAGATCGCTCTAGCGCCCATGGCGAAAAGTATTTGGAAGTCGGTTAATTTGTACCAAAGTCATAACTTGGGTTAATCGTCTTCGATGTAACTACTTCATGGTCACTTTCTCCTTGCAATATTGTCGCGGTGAAAAGACGCGTGCCTCAAAATTGAGACTTTCACTAGTAACGATAAAGGTCACAAAAACGCCAGGAAGATTCGATCAAAAAGCCACACTTCCTCAATTCTTTGGTGGAGAGTATTGATGGAGGACCTCCTAAAAGAGACGTCAATTTAGGGGCTCGTAAACGCAGAGAAAGTGTTTCTTTGACATGGCGACTCTAGAAAGACCATAGAAGCCTAGGCTTGAAAAAAAAAGCTCGGACATGAACGTAAAACATCACGTAATAATCTCTAATATGGTCAAGGCGAGTTGAAAAGCGAAAGCTAGCAAAAAGAGCATACAGAAGCCATCTCTTTGGATTTGCTTTCATTACATTGAGGATGAAGCCTTTATAGCTAGAGATTATCCCCAAAGAGGAAATACTAGCAGCGGCAGAATGACTATATTTACATAGACAACATAGTGGTAACTGGCGAACAACTAGTTTTTAGGGCGTCAATGAACTCAGTGAACGTTTTGCCAACAGCCGCAAGTTCGGAGGTTTTTGTGTGTTACATACGAAGAGATAACAAACGAAACCATGCGGTTGTTTTCGCCAATGCCACAGCATCAATTATGCACCTTTTTCCAAAGCCAAGAAATATTGGAGCAAAATATACGCCCAGGTAATTTTGGAAGTGACAAATGTAAAATGGCCTCAAACAACGAGGTAATACTATGAGATGAACAATAAACGGTTTGAGGTGAATTCACAATTTATTCATATTTCAATTGGCATTAATATCAGTAAAAAAAAGGTATTAATCACTCAAATATTTTTAGGTGGTTAAAATGATGAATCCCAGGCATTTTTGTAGAGAGACGGACGGCTACTGGGATACATTTCTAACAGGCAGGAGATTCTGAGAGATTCTTGGATGCTGAAGGTGACAATAGAGGGAAGAATGCTGATAAAGCGATGTAGAGGTGGGAAAAAGAGCAGACATTTTGGATGAACCTAAAGGAAATAGAAAATATGCAGAGCTAGGGAATGAGTTATTGCAATACACAATAGGATTTACGTGAAATTCTGTCACCTAAGTCAGGGTATACGTAGTGCAGGGATCCATCAATATAATATGGGGTAGCCTACCGGGTTAAAGCAACCTTAACCCGGTAGGCCACTGCTAATAATTCTCCACACTCTCTTACTGAGGCTTGTAAAGAACTGAGTATATGTAGACGAAAGAAATATAGTTAGCACGTGGATTAAAACAGAAAGTAGCCAGTCTCTGCCTTCGAAATGCACATTCGAGACTACACCCATCTCCACGAACCCATTGCTTCAAGGAAGTGTCACCTTCACATCCGCTGTGTGTGGAATGTACTGTTATCCCAAAAGAAACAGGATAAGGGGGGAACCTTGCTCCGTGAGGCCTTTTAAAAATGCCCCAAAGACCATCCATCCAAAATCTCCCACTTCTCGCCGGAACTCACCAAAAATCAAGCACAAAACTACGGTGGGCTCTCGAGAGGGAGGGTTCGTTTGCCCCTCCCCGGCCCTGACAGAACGCAGGAAAGGGAAGAGGGACAAACAACCCATGGTGCCCACACCCTCCAAAATATTCCAGGGCTAACTCTAGTCTTCCATGGACGGCGTTGGGGTAGGGCAAGAATCTGGTGTGGGAGGAGCCGGGAGTGGATGTTGGGAGACTCGGAAGAAGCCCTCTGCCATTCCAAAAACCCCTCTTTCGGGCCAGGAGGGAAAAAAGAGGGGAAGGCTAGGGATGAAGAGATGGGGGAAAATACCCCAGACGCCACCGCCAGCAACCCCCTTCAAGAACTGGAGGAGGAAGGGGCATAGGGGGGAGAGGACCAGGAGGAGGGTGGAGAGAACCATCACCGCCCCCACGCCGCAACCCCTGCCACTAACCATCTCGGCCCAAACCCCTCTCCCGGTCGACCTACGAGGGCACAAAACCTTCCCAGGGACCGAAAACGACGCCCGACCGAACCATACCCTACCGAACGCCACCCCATTCCTCACTCACGTCCCTCCCAATGCATCCATCCATCTTGGGACGGAGGGGAGCGAGAGGCTTGCCTGGAAAAGGGAGGGGGAGTGGTGGTAAAAAGGAGGGGAAGGGGGATGAGCTTCGGGGGCGACGGAAAAGGGGATGGGGGGTCGAGAAGAATTTGAGGAGGGGAGTCGGCAATGGGGAAGGGGCACAACTGGGGCCGGGGAGGACGAGAGAGTCCCGGGATCCTTGAGCGCGAACACCGAGCAAGGGATTTAGAGGAAGAGGGGAGCGACGGGGAGGAGGCAGAGGGGCCGAAGAGGGCGGTGAAGGGGGAAAGGAAAAGGGCAGAGAAGTACGTGAAACGGTGGGGGAGGGACGGACGAGGCATGAGGGGGGCTGCGTTGCAATTGTATGCGCCTCACCCACGCCGAGAACAACCCTTTCCTCGCTTCGAAGGGGGAGACGAAACGATGACAAGAGCCGTGGGGCGGAGGGAGAGAGAGCGCTGCTGGAGATGCTTGCCCAACCACCGAAACTCGTGAGCTGCAGCCAGGAATACCAGGATCGTTTTCTCAGGGATAAGAAACGTAATCGAGACTTGAATTCACCGCACTCAAGGATTAGGGGGCACCGGGCATCGATCGTCTCGTGAGCGCTTTCAGAAACAACACACATTTCTAACAAACGACAACCTCGTTTCGGTTCTTCGAAAATTGCAACGGTGCTCCGAATTTCGACGGGTTCACGAGCCGCGGCGCAACGATGCATAAGTTTCCCTCCCATGCGTGGGAGACGAAAAAATGCTAAGGGCAAAAAAATAACTAGTTTCCGGCGCATACCAACCGCTTAAGGGAAAAGAAAAGGGAAGCCCCATCAAAACGAACGAAAGTCATAATTGCCCGCGAATACGGCAGCCAACAAAAGGAGAAAGACGCAAGCAACACAATGCACGTGACTCTCCACGATCATATCAAACATTTATGCATTCTGTCGTCCGGGCAATCGGGAGGGAGTTGAGGTCAAAATAAAACAGCGTTGGAAACCAAACGGCTATTGAGGAGGCAAAAATCGCGACGGTAGAAAATTCGGGAGCACGGGCGCGGGACGGAGAGATAGAGAGAGGGCAACGCTATCCCCATGAAGGGCAAACCGATTGAAAAGTTGGCTGCGACGTTTAAAAAATAAAAAAAAACGTTCGTCTACGCTCGCGTCTACCGAGCGACTGCTTCCCCATCCTGCTCCTCCCGTGCGCGGAGTGAAATGGAAATAAAATAACACCCCTCCGATAAAAAATAAAACTCCCGAGACAAACATTGCAGGGGGAGAGAGAGAGAGAGAGAAAGGAAGAAACCTATTAATCCGGGCGTCATTAATGTTTTCGGTGGTAGGGGCGGAGGGGAGAGGATAGTCACGTCGCATGCGCCCTGCCGAAAAATGAGACCAACGGAGTGAGGGAGGGGAAAGTGAAACGCGTGCAATCTGCATAATTCTACGGCGTCCCCCTACCCCCCTCCCCCTTTTCGACGCTCACCGCTGCTTTTTTCCACCCCACCCGGCCGAAGCGCAGCAGCGCCGCCTCTCTTCCCGCTCCCCCGACGTCCAACCACCCCTACACCACGCTCACTTATTCACTCCCCTCCCGACTCAACCCCGCCGCCCCTACACCCCCCTCCTCTCTTCCACACTCAACCGCTCCCCACCGTCATTTCACTTTCAATGCGCTTTCAAGGGCCTCTGGTTGCTTGCTGCTGCTGCTGCTCCCCTTCCTCCCTCCCTCTCACTATTCCCCACTATTTCCTCCTCCGGACCCCCCATTCTGCCTCTCTCTCGCCGGCACCCCTCTCACCCTCCACACTCGCTCTTCCTCGAGACCAGCCTCGCGCCTTCCCCCCCTCTCAAACCAACCCCAACGAACCAACCAACCCAACTCTCCCCGCTGTTCGAGGGCAAGCCAGACAATATCGATCCATCGATCTGGCCGGCAAAGAGAAGGAAACCGGGTGGGGGTGGATATGAAAAGGGGAGGAAAAAAGGGGGAGAGAAGGCCATGGGGGGGGGGTTGAGAGAGAGAAAGACGGCGTGTGCCAGCCAGGCGTCGACGCGGGGATGACTGCTCAGGGGGACGCCACTGTGAATCATCATTGCTCACTCCGACTTGTGAGGAGTCCAACCGCGGAGGAGAGGCTGGACCGCGAGGACCAAGGCAAGGAGGAGGAGATCTCGCTCGAGACGTGCTCATCTCGCTGCATCTCTCCCTCGAAAAAAAAACTTTTTATTCCCCTCGTAAAGGAAAAACTGCGAATGTGACGGGAAAAAATATCACACCGGGGCAGCGTCTGACAAACGCTGCTCCGGAAACAAATGCCATTCTCTCCGCTAAGAAAATTGCTAATAGCAACACCGCTATGCTTTTTTCCCCGAACTGAGAGTATCATATTCTGGCCAATCTTTTCATAATAATTTGGTTGTACATGGAAATAACAAAAATAATCATTTTTAAGTGATTATCACGAAAAACATCATTCTTCTTGGGGTCGTAAGAAATATTAAGGAACACGATTCATTCCATTGAGAAATTCGTAATGCAACGATATAGCATGTAAATTTTTGAAAAAAGACTAACTATTACAGCGGGATCACGAAACGTGACTATAAATCACTGAGTAAATAAACTGTACATTTAAAAAAAATTGCATTACACTATATACCGGTTTCTGTGCATAGGCCACATGATCAAGTATTGCGTGATTATATTAATACCTGATGATATCGCCAATGCATCGAAACCGGCAGAAGTGTAATACAGTTTTTTTTAATACGAAGTTTACTTATGGAGCTGTCATAAATTTTCACAAAGTAGAACCTGAAAACATCGAATTTGCTACCATAAATGAGCGGAAGGATTTCGATGGAGTTGTCAGTAAAAAAGGTAGTCTTTACGTGAAACTTTTATCGGCGTTTTAAGAAGCAAGGTCTTTTTCTCGAGTCTAAGTACTAATAAAAATTCTTCAAAATAGGAAACCTGCTACACGTGAAAATAAACGAGTCAACATTTCTTACCTCGGCCAGCTCCGAGTTCCGATTTCAAAGTGTCTCTGGAGCCTATTTCTTCCACTCGAGCTCCAGCGATAGTTTCTTCTAAGTCTTCAGTCTCAAAAAATAAAATCAATATCCTCTCGCTGCGTATTTTCAGTATCAACCAACTGCAAGGGAGAAAATATGAACATCATAAACAACGTCATTGGTAAAAATATGCATTAATTTTAATCGTTTTATTCATACACATGGAAATCAATCAAATACATAAAAGGCATGGCAGCAATAATCAATATTGAATTTCGTGCAGTATCATTTGTTTGCGATAACACGTCCAGTGGATGAAAATTATACAGAACGCATAACAATGCAATGGTTTTTCCGCGACGGCGAACTTCCCTCAAAGAAGTTCATTGAAACGGGGGGATAGTGTTACTTTAAAATTGTAACATTAAAACTTAAAACAGTGGGAATAAAGACACTCCTATTTAATCCACACACATAAGCTTGAAGTTCATCTAAAATTCCACTAATTCAGCAGTAACAATGATATTCAAACAATTACATACATAATTAATCACCGATCGAACATAAGATAGTCTGTGTAGTTATTTATCAATGACTCAGTGCATGAACTTATATATACTGTCTCTCAAACAGGCACAGAAAATATTTTACGGAAAAAATACATATTTATTTATTGGTAAATAGAGGCGAGATTTTTGGGAGCTTGGGCATGTCAATGGTAATAAGCTTTGAGTAGCGGCTAAAACCTTAGAGAATGGGGAAGGGGGGAAGGGAGAGGCGGAATGAAACGGCGAATTACCTAACTACCGAAACTGCATCTTACAGGGACATCTGTTAATTAGTTACCCCTAGCGGAAACAGTGATGGGGGGGCCAGCTGAGTAGGGGAGCTAGAGATGCTTAAGAATCGTTAAGTGAGGGAAACCATGCCACGAGAAAGAGACAGAAATACCGGTAACAATTGGGTAAATCGGATTCTGGCTAAACCAGCTACACTACAATTAAATCAACGGTCACCAGCCTTTCAGCGACCATCGCTAAACGAACAATCAGTCAAGGAAGTTTGTTTTAACGTCTTAATAAATAATTATAAAATAGCGCAAGGCATGCAATAAGTTTACCTTCATTATGCTTCAAAATACTAAAAAGATCTTATACATATGCAATATAAATATATATTTTTTAATCGGTAAACTGTGAAAGGAATTCAGACATTCCTAAAAGAATTAGTTCGCAATTGGAGATGAAATTATGACAATGAGTGCTTAAGAGCTCCTGTATGGCTTTTGGAAAGTTGGCCTTTCAATTAACCATACAGAAGGCCCCCCCCCCCCCCCGAATCAAACTTCCTCAAATGATACACTACTTTGATCATAAAATAAACATAGCTCTAGATATTTTGAAATCAATACTAAAAAAATATGTATTACTCGTAACGGATAATAGATGGGAAAGCTTTAGTTAAAACTCCATCGGCGAATGATTCACATAAAAAACTGAGTAGTGCAAAGCAAATCGCTAATCGTAAATATGACCACGTTTTACCAATCCAAAACGAGACGGATAAAATATGCATGAGAGCTGCCATCAACATGACAAAATAATAATGGAATGTTCACCACAGTGGAGAATCCATAAAAACCTTATGAATCGATAATAATAAGTTACATCGTCGCGATTGCCTTCTAGTTCTTGATAGTTTTTTATTTATTTGTAATTCACAAATAGAGGAACGCCGCCAATAATACATTGAAAATAGGCCCACCTCATGAGAAGATACTAAAACCCACACCCAGTAAAAAAAACTTAACCTACCCTCTCAAAGATTTCCACTTCCGCAAGGAAAGTAAAATTACGTAAGAATGTCGGAGAAAAACAGATCTTGTCAACTCTCACGTAAGAATAGATTCGGCCTACTAAATCTCACGGTTCCAAAGGGTTAGGGTACAGAAACTGAAGGGGCTTCCGAACCTCTGATGAAGGATTATTCTGTATCCCTTCACTGATGGCTTCCTCAGGTATCACGCAAGCAAAAGAAGTTGAAGTTGGGGTAGGAGCTCTTTCGTTTGGGGCACCCCTGATGGCTTGGGTCGGGGTCGGTTGACAGACCGTAGAAGAGGTGGGGGTTGAATGATATCGATTAAAGACCCCCCCCCCATCCTACATCTCTTTCTCGGAGGGGTGTGGAGAGGCAAAGGAGGGAGAAAGCTGCTCCCGCTAACGTGTGGGAGGAGGAAAGGGAGTGAGAGAGAGAGAGAAAAGACCCCGACACGGACCGGAGAACCTTTCGCCCTTCTGCGACGGCACAGGGCGGAGGAGAACGAGCAACCATCCAACCTCCCTCCCCCTCTCCTTGCCTCCTCTCTGGCCGAAAACTTTTTAACGAGGTGAGTAGGGGCAGTGGCCTACGGACAAAATGAGCATGGCGGGTGGATCCGAGAGTGAGGGAAGGAAGAGAGTAGGATGGCGAGAGAGAAGACTGAGAGAGTGAGAGAGAGGAGGGAGATGAGAGGCCGAGGAAGACTATCTGATGCGGGAGCGAGTTCATATAGAAGAAAAACTTGGAAGAGGTGATCCAAGTCGGGGTTTGGGGATGGGGAAGCCCGGAGGAAGGGCTTCCAAGATGAGGAAGACCGTCCTGGAGAGAAGGGGAGGGGGAGAGAGAGAAGTATTACGCCGGATTGAGGGGCTGTGATGAGCAAGGTGGAGGCTCCAGAATGGGAAGAGGGGGGGAGGGAGCTTAAGAAGTTGAGAAGAGAATATGGAGGATAAGGGAGGCGGGAGTGAAGACAAAAATGGGAGAGGGGAAGAGGATAAGGGGAGGAGAGAAGGGAGTGGACTCAGGGTACGAGAGGGGGATGGAAGGAAGGGGCTGAAGGGAAAGGGAAAAAGACGAACCGGGCAGGGGAGAGCGGGTGCAGAGGTGGGAAATGAGAGGAGAGGGTAAATAGGGGGAGTAGTGATGGGAAGGGGAACGGGATGGTGCAAGGGACGGTGGGGTGGGGGGGAGTAAAAAAAAAACCCCGAAAGGGACGAGGAAACCGGTAATGTCGTCGAGTGTGAGCTTTCGGCACAGACTACGCCGTCGAGAATGTTTTGAAACGTTTCGCTCGTAACAGCTGGTCCTTCCGATGACGGCATACATGTCGGCAGGGACTGCTTTTTAGAACAAGTTACCAATTACGCCCCTAGATGTAACTCCGCGATCGTGCTCATAACAATAATCATAATAATTATTAATCTTAGAAGGGTCGAAAGAAGCAATTTCACAGCCTATGAAATTTTACACGGGAGACCATCATTTTGATCTTGCACACTTTTTGAAACTTCTGCCTTTTTTCCATTTTTTTCCTTCCAACACCCCAACCCCCGATAGATTGGATGTGAGGAAAGACCCTGCGAACAAGCGAATGAGGGCGACCATATACATAAAAGAGAGGAGCGGGGTGAGGGGAGGAGCGGGAGTAGGTTCTGCAGGACATGCGAACACGAGGAGGATAAGGCGGAGATCAAATGAACAGCTGAACGACGACGTAATCGACAAGAATAGGCCAAACGAATGGGACCCATTCACAGCTCTAAACATGAAGCAGCACTTACAGGATAGAAACCAATGAACCCAGACTGCCACATTACTCCGACCTTATCCTTCCTCATTAAAAGCATTCCTCAAAAATTCTGCACATCGATTTTCCGAAAATTAAAAATAATAACCAAACCAACACATTCGCACTGAAGTTGGCCAGTTATAGTCCGTAATCGGTTCATTCTTGACTTTGTCCGGGTTAACAAAAAATGTCAACTGAATGAAAAATTTTAGAAATAAAAGAAATCGGCAAAGACAAAGTAGTGAAACAAGATGAAAATAAATTTCCTTATCCCGTGGAGCGCTTCCATTCAGCATTGATGTGCTCTGAAAATTCTATTTCACTTCCATTTGGGATGGATGAAATCTACGCATCAACATCAACCACATTAAGTTCTCGGAATTCTCATTAAGAGAAAGAGAAACCGATACAATATCCAACTAGACATCAAGACCAATTAAGCTTTTAGTGTTTCGGTAAAACTTGAGAGAGGTTTTGAGCGCTCGCTGCCATTACGCGATTTCTCGAACAATGCTTAACAAATCTCAAGTTTAGAGGAGACGCTAAGACGCATTATAGAGAAATCCCCATGAAAGTAAAAAAACTGGAAGATCTACTAGAAATCAATTTCTGCCCGAAAGGGTACAGAGTCATTTGATTAGTCAGAGGGTGCAGTTGTTTGTTGGTTTATGGTGTGTGTGTTTGAATGCGTGTTGAATGAAGGGATTTTTGCATGAGCGTGTACGCCGCTGTGGGTGTAGTTTTTCATGCTGTTGATTTTGCATGTGGTATTGTTCCTCTTTACGGGTTGTGACCTAACACCCTACACCACACGCCCTTGCGGCGGCTTACGGGGTATTATGTAGATGTAAATTTGCAAATATTGCATCAAATCTAATTTACTGCTTGCCCATCCTGCAATTCATATCGGCTAAATATATTTTTCAAGCTGATCAGCATGGAAAGTTAACCATCCCTGTCTCATATCTTCCGAGAGAATGACCATTTATTCCACACAATCGAGACTATTATAACAAATGCATAGTCATGCAACAATGAGAGGGTTTAATCTACCTCACTGGGATGGGTTTTGACCCATGACGGAGGCGGTGAAGGAAGGATTAAGACTTTTCGGAGTGTAGACAGGAGAAACAGGAGGAAGTGCAAGGCATCAACCAGAAAAAGATGCGAAGATAAGACTGAGGCCATGAGGCAATCATTCCCTTCAATGCATTCTTTCGGCCTTCTCTTACTCAGGAGAGCATGTAAAAACATGACATCTCGTGGAGGAAGATCGCCATAAAATCCCATCAAACAAATGCGAGATCACTTCAATTTAATCTCAACTAGTCCATTCGTAAACAATAATTAATTATATTTTGGGCCCTTACTTAGCGGCGCGGGATTGAAGTTGAGGTGGTGCTTGAGGACTTCTGGCAATCCAACTTTGAAAGGAGATGATGCTAAGAGTTAGGCAATCGTAAGGAGGGACTTCCACTGAGGCCATTTAAAGGAAGGTATCTTGGCAGTGTTAAGCCACCTAAAGGTCTTCTTACTAGCATTCAGGTTGGACGTTGATTTGCTTTTAGCTAAACCCCTAAAAATCTTCCTACGATGGCAAAACCCTAGTGAGAAGTCATTGGTGGAGTTTAGGACGATTCCATGGCACCATTATGGTGCAACCAATGCAGGGACTGGGGAGCCAGCAAATGCTTGGGACTAAAAAAGTGCCTCGTCAAAGTAACACCTGTGAAATAAGTAAATGCTGTTACAAATTTAGAAATACAACGGTATTAAGTATATTTCTAAACTTTTGATCAGTACAATAATTATTAGTAGGCGTACTTACAAGCGTAAAATAAAATCACAAGGGGCAAAAATTTTAAGATGGAAAATTGTCTCATGTTAGAGTATTCACTTAGTACCACCTAATTAGTTCCTCAGCGAAAGAAAATCTATTTGGCTTATGAAGGAGAGACGGTTACCTGGCGGTTCTCGGTTGCCTAAAATGTCGCCGGGATAGCTTCATCTCTGTGTCAGGGTTCGACGGTTCAAAGTTTCCTCATTAGGTTTCATTGATCATTAACGGCGAGTTAAATCAAAATTTTTAAAAATATAGTGCATTCATATAGGCTGGCGACCTCATAAATATCCCTTTAACCTCTTACGAGCACTAGTTTACCTAAAATTATCAAATTAAAGCCTGCTACATTTACTTGTGACTACTCAAAGAGGATGATGACACAGATGCAAATACTACCCAACTGTATTGCCCCTAACGCGAACCAAGGAAGGACAACAAAAAAGGTGATCTTTTCGCAAACTTTCGTATTCGAAAATCAATTTTGCATTATGAATCACAAACATAAAAAGATTTAATAACTCTGCATAATATTAGGTACGCATGCAACACGTCCCATCCGATTGGATCCTTCCTCGAAAAAATTCTTGCGCATTTAAGTACGGAGAAAAGGGAAGTTACCACGGTCGGCGATCGACTCGGAGCGGCCGGGATGAATCTCTCTCCCTCTTGGCTCTCCCCAGACTTAAGAGAAGAATGAATAGGGAAGGAATGGTCGGAAAAGGGAGCGGCGGTTCGGGAGGGAGGGGAAGGAGATGGATTGAAGCAGAAAAAGATTCACGAGCCGAAGGAAGGGAGGATGAGGCCGAGTAATGGGCGAAGGGAAGTTAAGCAGGGTTGGGAGAGGGGAGCAGAGCGGCAGGGGCGGCCCAACCCTAAGGTAGGAAACTTTGGGGATGCAGGTATGAGGCATGCGGTGGGTGGGGAGGTACGGTCGCCAGATGTGGGCTGCCGACTACAGAATAAATGCACTCCGGCGCCCACCCGACTACTGTTCTCATGCCTGAGCTTACGCCGAGTAGGGAAGAATCACAAAAATTTGTACCGAGATCAATACGATGATGACATTAGGAATGCAATTGGGTATAGAGCATTTAAATAAATCCACCAAAAAAGTGCGTTATTCAGGCATCAAGTCCGACTATCGCGTGACGCTCCATCAGAATCCACTCCTGCATCTAAAGTGATGGTTAATGAATATTCAAAAATGCTCCAGAAATGCTCATGAAATTGAGCAAACTTTCGGCGTTGAAACTAATAGCCGATACCTCAGCATACTAAATTATATAACGCCACACATACAACATCGGAACTTTGTGGGCGGGATTAAGGTGGCAATTCTGTCAGTCGCGTCGAAGTTATCCCTAATTCCCCACAGAAATGTCGACAAAAGTGAATTATCCGATAAAGAATTGATAGATAAGGTTTTATAGCAATATGGTTTTCCGACCTTACTGTTTCATTGACTTTCGGGGTGCTTCATGGTGTTGTTTGAGATTGCAAACTGATTTAGGAAAAACCGAGTAACTAAAAGCGTTATTGACCGAGTATTAACCTCTAATTATATAGAGGTGGTTAAAACTGCCCATGTTACGGCGGAATCCTAATACCTATCCCCATACTGGAGGATTCATCGTTAATTTTGGTCTCGTTTGATCTATCCGCATCCAGATTACATTTCGTGTTTAACTACTTCACGGAATAAAAGACCCATCGTTGATGCTGGAATGTAAGTCAGTGCGAACCCATGACGGGCTGCGACAGACTGGTCAAGAATATACCCGTTCTAGTACAGGAAAACGCATTTTCAGCTTAAAATATCGACGAAACTGTTCGGCTTACGTATACGTTGAAGATGAAAACACCCGGAATTTCGTATTGAAGAAGAAAATGCAACAGTAAAGAAACATAAAATGGTAGATTTACACTGAAAGAATTAGAACGAAGAAATTGAAATGATCCACAACTTTTACCGTTTTTTAACAGGAATTTTACCTCTTCACCAGCCGTAAGGGGTTAATCCTTTAGTGGCTTAGGAAAATATCAATAGAACACTTTCATCACGCAAAAAAGCACGAAATTGCTGGACATTCATGAGAGCTCAAGAGCTAATATTACTGACCCTGAATATAAGAAATAAAAATCCGAGACGGAGGAGATGTCAGATGAGGATACTGTAAGCCCTTCACCGGATCTAGACGAAAGCGATCGTACGTAGGGAAAGCGTTGACGTATGTGCTGTTTCAAATACTTGGCTGCATTCGGACGTCGTATCGATCATGTTACTTCATAAGAAAATTGGATAAAATCTCCCCGGATAACGATTCACAGAAAAATGGATAGATGATGATGAAAATATGAAGAATTGGCAGTTTCTGCATCATCGTATTCCTTACTAAGGTTAAAGCCTTACACATTCGGCACAGCACTTCATATGATCCTGGTTTTTTGCCTCAAATGGAAATGTGTTCACCTCAATATCCGCTTCATAGCAACTCTATTCATCTTCATTAACAATTTCCACAGATCAAAGAATGATCGAGTTTGGAAATTACGATAATACAGACCGAACACAAGGGTTAACATTGAAAAAGAGATTAGTAAGGCTCAAGACTTCACAATAGACTCCTCTTCCGATTAAAGGTGAGTCATGTTACCAGTTTTAGCCTCTCAGGAAACCATTATTTGCTCCCATATGCTTTTCAGATGGAACTCCTCATGGGGGAAGCATGTATGCAGACTCACACACTACACTTTTCCCGAAAGAAGGTGAATATTGGGCAAGGCGACGCTCGGGGCTGCGGAGAAGGAAGACAGGGATAAAGCGAGACGCGGCGCTGAGGAAAAGAGGGAAAACGAGACCGGGACGCTGGGTTGGGAGGGGGCGGGCTGCGAGAGAGAGAGGGAAGAGGAGTCGGGGAGAGAGAGAGAGAGGCGCACCTCTCTCCCCTCACAGCTGTGCTCCCACCTCTCCGGGGGCGGTACGAGGCATCCAAGATGCCACATCCGGCCGCCGACACCACGGAGACTGTCTCCCTCCCTAGCGCGCGCACACAAACACCGCACCCGCCCCGACCCACTCGCCCCTAAACACAAGGGAAGCCTCAACGAAGTATCCATCCACACCTCCCCGCGCCGAGGGAGTGGGGGCGCTGCGGCGCCCATACGAGACGCTCATTCGCACGGAAGAGGGCGAGACGGGGAGTTGAGGAGAAAGGAAAGTGATTCACGCGGAGCCAATTTCATGGCACCCCAATCTTTCAAGATGAGCTTTTTCTCGACGGCGGCTTAAGGTGCACGGGCGGATTCAAGGAAGGGGACGGGGGATTAAAATCAGTAATTACTTCAACCCTTTTAGACTTTTATGAGCAGATAAAACAAATTATACCTCAAACATCTTCTCCCGTGCAATGTGAGCTGAAGTTCTATACATATACGTCTAATACACAATTAAGTGCATATTGCCTTAAATTATCCCCCCCCCTTTAGACATCAGTGCAGATTCTTCCGTTAGTAGCTTGTGTGACCAGAAATGTCTTCCAGGGTTTGGGGAAGCAACTAGACTATAATAACCACACACTAAACTACCAATTGGTTCCTCTTCCGTGAACGACATTTTCTCTCTTTGGCGATGAACTAAACCTGATACCATTACTTGGTTCGCATGCATTTTTTATGAGCCCACACTTCACTTTTTCTGGGACAAAATACGAATTTAAACTTGTGTACCGCAAGAATTTCCAAATCCCTTCATTCTCTTCCTTGAATTTCCACTTCAAACACGCCTGGACCCACCCGCACTACCAGGACCAGTAAAGACAAAACGTCAAGCCATAATGAAAACAATGAACTAACAACTACAAGGGGACATGACAAAGTACAGCTCTCTGAGGGTCATTTCTTCATGTAAACTGGACGGCTAGGTATTAAGTGTAGAACACGTCAAGTTATTCCCTAACACCTACTCGCGCTATATTATTGGAAACGTCATGTTGACGATCCAGTTAGGTCCCTGGATATTGATGTAAACAAGAAACACTAATAAAAATGCTATATTAATATGTAATGCTTTCCGGCAACTCGACTTATGATGCCACATTCATGCGGGGATGCGTGACTAAAAGACCATTACGTGGGGGAGGTTTGACGCATGTTAGGTTAAGTTAGGGAGAGGGCAAAAAAACGAGGAATTAGAGACACGTGTGCCCGACTTGGCACGCCTCGCGCCAGAAAAAAACCCACCAACTCAGCGGCCTCCAAACTTAATGCGTCTGCGGCCCCCTTGAGGCAGTCGACCAATAAGAAGTACATTCCATCGAGACCTCTAAGAGACCCCGGGATATGGGGGATACAACCGTCCTTAAAAATCGTTCACTCCCAAGAGAGGGCCGTCAACCACCGAACCCATGCTAATGAATGAAAAAAGAATACAAACTAATTTTAGACGTTATTCTTTACATTTTTCAATGGAAGTCACACTTTGATGAACGAAAACATTTGATAGACGCACAAAGATGCTTTATTTACGTCAAAAAGAGGAGAGATGATTCCCTATATGAACAATCACAAAAATCGGCGTTTGGGATCACTGGAGTTGTAAGATGTACAACCCCATTCTCTGTGGTACTTATGACGAGAGAATTCATAATTCAGAATCTGTAACTCGTCCTCGAGACAACCCGCTGAATGCTGGTGTAAATCTTTTGAATGCTAATATTAACATTAGTCGGGGACACACAACACTGCAATAAACAGTTCTTATTTAACCCCGCATACTTCCTGCCTCACCCTCCATGCCGGCCAACAAGCCTAATCTTTTCCTCCCTCTAACTACTCCGCTAACCCAACATTCCCCTTATCAGAGTATTCAACATTCCACTGCCACCCGATGTACCCTGCATCAACCTTAAAACTTTTTCTCCTAACAACCCTGTCTTCCCCCAACATTCCTAGCCATTCCTAGAGTTTTATTTCTGTTCATTTCATTTTTCCCATCCTCCTCCGCGCCGAGTGCGTTTTGACTCAATCCCATTTTGCTTCAACGTAAGGCCCCTTCTTCAAATGGACGCCTTCCAACAACTTTTAAGAGTTCGAGGAGACCGTTGAATGTTGCATGGCCATGTGGTAGTGGAATTTCGCCTTCTTACTTTTCAAATTCTAGCTTGCACGCACGTCATTGGATAAATTGCATACTAAATCCTAAGGGGCAATTGTTTGTTATATGATAGTGTAAGTATTTGCATGCGAGTAAAATAATAGGATTTTTGTATTAATGTACATATACGCCACTGTGGGTAGAGTGTTGCATGGATGTGTTAATTCTGCATGTGCTTTTGTTCCCTTTTACAGGTGGTGGCCTCACACCCCCCGCCACACGCCCTAGCAGCGGCTTGCGGGGTATTATGTAGATGAGAGGTAGAGAACTAATATTTTGAATTCACACACACCATAACGTTAAAATTACTTAATTAGATCACATCCATAACATGAAAACGCGTATATATATTTTCATGAATTCCCCAGAAGTTTCTCTGGCTTTTCACCGCTTAACTTGCCAATCTATTCGTAGTCGCCGACATGTTCTGAAAACATTGTTTCCCAAGAGAATTGCAGTAATAGAGACGGTTTTCCATCAATTTAACAAAACAACTAATACTTGGATATGCAATAAGGCTGCGTTACACCATTTGTAGCTAAATTCATTTAAGTTGTCTATTTTATCGGATTCAAAATCGAATAAAATTAAAACTGAAATCCACAGCTAGAATATGAGAATATGAGAGTGAGATAACATACGTATCACGAGAGCGAGTGGGTACCACTAGTAATGGAATAATTCTATTTCCTCCATTTTTTCAATTAAAATACTGCACCATCTCCTTCGAACAGATCAATTACGCATCCCCCACCCGGTGAGAGCAGGAGATGAAATTCCAAATGTACCTCTTTATATGTACGGATCATTCGTCGACAATTTTTCATAAAACGATCCTTATTATTACAACAGGGAACATCATAAAACATGGTGACTAACTTCTCGCTTCCCGGGAGAACACTGCACGTAACAAACATCGCTCGAAAAAGTAACAATTTGAAGATCTCAATAAGTTCCCATTTCCATTTTAATTGGTGATATTTTTCCCAAATACAGTGCATACAAAACAAGGCCCAGGCCAGTTTTAGGGGAGTGCTGAGGGTTTGTAAATGATGCCACATGGCAATCAACCAAATAACGCAATCAAACCAATAACTAATACTTGGATATGCAATAAGGCTGCGTTACACCATTTGTAGCTAAATTCATTTAAGTTGTCTATTTTATCGGATTCAAAATCGAATAAAATTAAAACTGAAATCCACAGCTAGAATATGAGAATATGAGAGTGAGATAACATACGTATCACGAGAGCGAGTGGGTACCACTAGTAATGGAATAATTCTATTTCCTCCATTTTTTCAATTAAAATACTGCACCATCTCCTTCGAACAGATCAATTACGCATCCCCCACCCGGTGAGAGCAGGAGATGAAATTCCAAATGTACCTCTTTATATGTACGGATCATTCGTCGACAATTTTTCATAAAACGATCCTTATTATTACAACAGGGAACATCATAAAACATGGTGACTAACTTCTCGCTTCCCGGGAGAACACTGCACGTAACAAACATCGCTCGAAAAAGTAACAATTTGAAGATCTCAATAAGTTCCCATTTCCATTTTAATTGGTGATATTTTTCCCAAATACAGTGCATACAAAACAAGGCCCAGGCCAGTTTTAGGGGAGTGCTGAGGGTTTGTAAATGATGCCACACGGCAATCAACCAAATAACGCAAGAAAAACACTGAAAAACAAATAAGTTATTCTCGCATTGTATAACAGTGAAAGATCGATACAGAAACCTCCTGGAGGTGCGCAAACGAGTGGAGTATGGGTAGGATATCATGGGGAACCATATCTTCCCCAAAATCCCCTCCAAACGAAAATGTGTAGCTAGCTATATCATCAATAAAAGCCAAGCATGGAGCAAGAATTGGCTTTATGAAATCTTGCTCGTCTAGTGTTGTTCCACTGAGCTCACAGGTGAACTTTCCGTATTCATCACCCCTCCCTCCACGGTCTCAGTCTTGTAGCACATCATCACTTAAAGCCATGCGCTGTCAATATTGATTCATATTGTGCTAGAGGAAGAGGTGACAATATCTTGGAGCGAGTAAAACAAGGTGACTTTGTGTTTCATACGTGATGGACAGACCTACGAAAAGCCAAAAACAGTTTGGCGTAATATATTGCCAAAGACGGGATAGCTGGGAATAATAGGAGAAATAGATGAAGTATTTGAACCAACTTCCAACAATGTATGTCTCCCATAGGTTGTACGTCAATCGGAGATTCCACGTATATTACTAAATGCCTGGGGCCTATGAGAGAAGTTACACCTTTCAAACAAAAGGAAATACGTCAAAAAGCTTCGCGTGAACTAGAGCTTACCACGTGTCAATTACGAAGGCGACCAACTTAAGTTTATAGGTATTCTTAATATTAACAAATTTTGTCGTTCTATCATCTTTACCAACGTTAAAAGAAAAGAAGAACTAAACGAAATGAACACACTTTGAGGCAATATATTAGTTAGAAACAATAGGAGGAAAAAAATTAAGTGAATACCCCGCGAGAATAGACAAATACTTATGAAAAATTAAGAAGGACGTACAAAACGAGGAAATGGACACTGAAAAGGAGGGTAGGGGTCCGCAAGGAATCAGTCTTAACATTTAAATACTGATGATGGGTGATCACATTTCTGCGAGCAGTCACAGGGAGTACGAAAGAGGATTGAAAATATATTTGAGAAGTAATAGCCTGCATGGCTACACGTGGGTGTATCAGGTGGTGGCATGTCACCAGGCATTAAAGAGTCATCGGGTGTTATTATCTTTGAATATGTTTTTATACTCGTCACGCTCGATTCGCTGTACGTTGTTTCTCCTGCGACATTTCGACACACTAAATACCCCTAATGACACCAAAAGGTAGTGTGATGCGAGGCGTTACGGTATCAGCCGCTAAAGCATAAACATGCATGACTGTGCATGAGTCAAACGACTCCTTATATCGGTGTATTCGGCAGTAAATTTCTCTCAACTACTTTGGCTTTCGGCTTCCAATGCTATGTGGGGCTCACATTATTAGCCTCTGTATAGCCGTTAAATTACAAGGTGACGGTTAAATTAAGTGATGAATAATGACAGCTTATCTGTTAATTAACTACTATACAAAGGTACCAGGGTAGTAGCCCGCTTAGAAGCAGGTCTGAATTCGGTGATTATTTAAAAATATTACAAACATTCTCACCTAAGACATTCTCCAATGTTATGATCACACATTCTTTTGGATTCCTTTCTTTAGTCATTTCTTTGGCCTTATTCGTTATTGTTTAACTTAGAAGTAAAAATGAGGACAGAGAACTGCAATTGCACGACAAACGTGGGGTGTTATATTTTAAATCTACGCTTTCGCAAAGATCTTTAGCCGGCAGACAAGAGTAGATGCACAAATAAGAGGCACTCAGTGGTAGACGGCCGCTCCACTACGTTCCTGCAGAACCATTCAGACGAGATTCTCGGTGGGGTTCAAAAATTTTAAAACCCACTCCAAAAGCGGAAAACCATTGAACGCCGTGAAATAGAAGTAAGGGGAGAAAATAAAAACCATGGACGAAGACAACACGCCGCCGAACAAGTCAGGGAGGCTCAACCACCGCGCTCCTCTTTTGTCCACTCGGCCGAGGGCAATGAGAAGAAATCCTCCACCTCACTACGGCCTTCGTCCTCTTTCTTTTTCTCACACACGCACCGAAGACGGACCGCTCCTCCCCTGCCCGCCCCGCACACCCAACTACAACCCTCCCCTTATCTCTCTCTCCCCCCTCCTCCCTTTCTTCTCCTCTCTCACGCGGACGGACGAAAAATTTCCCCTGGATGCCACCAAGGTCAGGCCACGAGGGAGCGAGAGAGGCAGTGATAGAGTAAAGAGAGGCAGAAACCCCCCCCCCCCCGAGTTTGAGGTGAAGGTACGACGCGGGTGGGTAGGTAGGCGAAGTAGAAGGGATGTGAGCGGTCCCAGGGAAGGCAGACGCGGCCGAGGGACGGGGCTGAAGAAGGTGCGAAAGGGGGGGACCTGACGAAGAAAATCTTGGTCGAAAAAAAAGGGGCCACTTGCGAAGGTTTTTCGAAGAAAGAGGAAACGAAAGTCGATTGGAGGAATGCTACCCGTGCGAGGAGGCTGAGTCCGAAAGGCAGAAGGGAAAAGGCGAAGAAAATGTGGCGGGTCTGAGAGACGTGAAGGCACAGGAAAAGACGGGAGTGAAAGGTGAGCGAAAGGACGAGCAGATGAAAATATTCCTCGGCATGCGTGGAAAATAAACCCGAGGGCTGCAAGCCTGTGCCGACGATGGGAGAAACCATGAACATCAATCCCCCTATCAATAAGAACGTAACGAGACAGGCAGAAGACGTAACTCGTTCCTCATCGGTGAAGCTCGTCGATTTCATTAATAAATATCCAATTAAGTGGCGCTATGGAGGAATACGATTGCCTATAATTTAACGTGCATTTTTGTTAGAAAAAACTACATTATGGACGGATACAACAAATAAAAATTGAGAAATTCTACTTAAGTATTTACTTAGAAAGGCACCAAATACTGAATTTTCAGCATATAAGAATCCCACAATTGTTTTCCATTGCAGAACCAAAACGCTTTTCATATAAAAAGAAAATAGAAAAAGTAACGACAAACCCAAATACTTATATAGTGGTCCAAAAGCTATAAAAAATGTTAAAAAACGGACCCGAGTTACGTAAATGATTTTACGAGACGAAACATAGGGAGAATTAGTTCGATATAAATGGCCGTCATAAGGTTAATGATAATGAGCCCTGCCCAACTTTACGACCGATTCATAATCACTCCGGAATTCAAGATTGAGTCTCTCATAAAAAAAGGATAATTTTACCCGAACGTTTGGTTAATATGTTCCCCAAGGATGGAGTCTCTTTCTTATTCAACAAATATTATTATCTATTCGTGAAGTAACAATAATGCTACCACTTTTGAATTCTATATCTAAATGACAATTCCATTTTTCCTCAAGTTTTCCAAATATAATTGTACATTGCAAAAAGTTTACTATACTAGAGACATTTAAATCCTACGTAAATAACCATAATAGCCGTCGGCCCGGGTACATAATTATCCCTAATAAAACTCAAAATACAATTAACTCTTTCCGTGGAGCGGGAACACACACTTCGCATAACATCCCAAACTGAAGTAATACATGAATAAGACGAACAAGGCGGACCTCAGAATTCATTCATTCCAACAGCGAGAAACCGAAATAGCAGCCTCAGTTAAAGCATTATTTTTTTTACTGATAAACGGATTCGGCTTACATAGCTGAATGACGTTCAAGTTTTACTCGGGAACTACTTTCACGACGCTCATTTCTCTTAGGGAAGTAACACGGAGCAGAAACATGGAGAAAGGGCAGTCGGCTTCCGGCATTATCCACCACTCAATTTACCTAAATCTACTTACCGGAAATTCAAATAATAACCGAGCATTAGTTATGCGCGCATTATCTTAGATTTATAAAAAAATTCGTGTGAAAGGAATGGGGAGGAGACAGAGAGGAAGATTTGGTGGCACACCACCACGGAGCTCGCTCGGGTGGAGGGTGGTGGAAAGGTGTTTTGAGAAAAGTGCGCTCTCTCTCTCCCCCTCCCCGCCAACGGCCCCGAGGGCTGAAGGGCCCCACCTTCAGACCTCTTTGGCCCTTAGTAATTCAGATCACGTGATCCGAGCGGACTTGAAGCGGACAGCGTGGAGGAAAAGACGAATGAATGGAATGAAGCGTGACCAACGATAAGTCTGGCGGGTCGGAGGAGGCGGCGGCGAGGAGGCGGGTGGATGAGGGGGAGGAGATCTCAAGATGGAGCGAAGAGCACGATAAGGGGGTGGTGGATGGTTAGGGAGGAGAGGGATCCGGCTGATGGAGGTTACGGCAGGAGGGTTGGAAAAGAAAAGGCTGGGTCATCAAGGTTTCGGGGCGCCATCACAATAGTTTCTTAGGAATGTTAGAGGCATGATTGCTTCGAGGGGAGGCCCCTGCGCGATCCCAAGGACAGGACGGTCGAGATAAAAAGCGAAAGAGAGAGTGTATGTGTGTGGGCAGTTGCGTGGGGATATGTTTCTGCTGGCCATAAAACGAAAAGCTGACATTTCCCCCAATGATTTTTGATATCGTAAAAAATGAACTCGGTATCACTTGAGATTTTCAGCACAGCGCACACACTAATAATATACGGTATCATTTGAGTGCATCATTTCGGGCCGTAACATAGTACAACAACCTGAGAACATTTAAAGATAAAAGGTCAAAGCTAAACCTTCGAGAAAGTCATGCTTTTCTATTTTAGTGCATTGGGCACTCTTTAAAAGTACATCGAGACGTAAAATTATGGATATATATGGCAAGGCATTAATAACGATTTATTGGAAACTTATAAATACGTTAGAAAAATCTCACGCTTCACCGCAGTTTTTATGCAAAACATTCAAACTGCATACATAAAGAACAAGCCTATTTGCGTACAGCAACCGAACAGAATTAGCAATTCCTAATATCGCCGCCAAAATATCTCCATTAGCCTCGATACACAAGGAAGTCAGGGGCATTGTGCCCTTTGTATGCATATGAAGAATGCAAATGAATTTCAGTAACACAAGAATGTATTAAGGATCAATTTCTCAGTCAGAAGGAACAGTTATTACCAGGACCTTTAATTACCTCTGATGGTCGAACTACTATGTTCAGGAATCGGTATTAATCGAAGAAAAATCAGCTTTTCGAGCATTTTGACGGAAACAACAACAGTTAGGTGCGATGACACCGAACATTGAAATATCTAAAAACAACAACGAAAACACAACAGCATTTTAATGGAATTTGAAGCGGAAGTAAGGATTTAAGCACATAAAAGGAAACTATTAAATCAATTTATCAACGGACCGAACGTTGAGAAATTATTAGCCGCTGGAGATTCAATGAGTATAAAAAATAGCCTTCGAAAATAAAAAGCAGTCACGACAACTGCAATGCACGAGATGAAAGCGTAACGAAACTTGAATAACACGCGTTGGAGTTAAACAGCTCCATCTATGACGAAAAGGTTAAATGGTACATTTTGTTGGGAAAAAATTGAGGGAATTTCCTCGCCTTTTCATGAAATCAAAGAACCGACGCGATTTGCGAGCGAAAAAGTCCACGAAGATAAACGAACAGCTGCTCAACATTCGGAAAAGCGAAGCTGAAGATAAGATAAAAAGCAATTGTTGACTTTATTTTCAATATCCCTCTCCTGAAAACCTTAGCATGGAATTACAAATAAGAGGATTGGGCACTATTACCGAGAAATTTGCTTTTTCCCGCTGTGCTTTCACACAGTCTTGTAGATGAAGGTGAAAAACTTGGAAGTTGTGCAACGCTTCTTTCTTTCATGGGGAACCACCGCAGTCGAGGGGAACCATAGGAGGAGGCATGGAAGCGAGTCAAAAGCCATGGGATGCGAAGTCCAAGAAACGCCTCACAGCCAGCGAACCGCTTGAATTGGGGTCAAGATTGGCGAGAATTCAAAATTCGGGGGTGAGAGAAGTGTACTCGTGGGTGGAGACTGACATGGTCCATCTTACTAGGCCTTCGGGCCCACCGTGGCATTTGCTAAGCAAGCACGTCGATAAACCAGGGCAGATAGATGTTTGTACAAGTTGCCGTAGTTTAATAAAATGCATGCGTAAGAAATGAGACATCTAGCCAGACGACGGTACACTGTATTTTGAGGAATAGCAGAGAGTTTCATTTCCTACGCATCACGAAGGATTCCCACCAAGGTGTGCCATCCACCCTCGCATACATTAATAAAATGCACGTTACAGAAAACTTATACATACACGAAACAAAATACAGCAACAGTTACAAAGTGAATGGCATATAAATATCCTGATTAAAGCGAATAACTATCACCAATTCACTGTTAAAATCACTCTTATGAAGAACAAATAATATTGTTTAAACCGTAGCGATGTAAAATTCACAGTCGAAACTACATTCCAAATGATTTACACAGCCATTTCATTTTTTGAGTAAATTGCGACGAGTGGCACGCGCAAAAAAAACCCTTCATTATTTCAATATCTCCCTAAGAAATGAAAAACACGAGACAAAATAAACCAAGTATTTATAACCATGAATTCTCTTTAAATAAACCTACTCGCCATCCGAACTCCTTAAATACCGCTTTGATTAAAACCTACCATTTCATCTGAGTACGTTAAATGACCACTGGCTTCCTAAAATAGATTCACTTTCACTCGCTCTCAGAATCAAGCTCGAGTTTTATTTGGACCTCCCGGGCACACTGCCAGGAACCGAAAACACCGTGATTACGGGCGCGGGGAAAATGACATGGTGAAAATCTATATAAAATAAATATCGGCGGCAAAAGTTTACAAAAAGGCTCTATTGACGCCGAAACTGTGTTAACGTCCGAAACGACCACCGAAGGTCGTTTGACCAAAAAATAACAACGGAAATGAAAAGTGACCAATGGAGACACGCTACAACGCAATCTAAACATTTGAACGCTGAAAAGCAACCGACAAATGTCGTCCACAGGCAGCAGGAGCATTGAGAGGACCAAGCGACACTATTACAAAAGAACCACTACACACCGCTGGACTGAGTGGAGGCATTAAGAGAAACTATTGATCGCACAGTACCAAGTGGATTGCAGTAAATAACAGGGGAGGAAAATCTCGAGCCTTGTCATCAATGAATCCTCAGAAGTCTGAGAAGAGAATTTTTTACTTGAAGATTAGCGAGGCGGAATAGAATAGCCTCGGAGGAAAATAATAATCTCTTTGAATAAAATCCTCCTATTCTTTCCGAAATGAAACGAGGTGCTACGAGCTACTGAACACAAAGAGAACGGAGCAAGGCCAATTCAAATTTTGACGATGAAAAAGAGCTTAGCACGCATAAGAACACTGGAGTTGGTCTTTCCCAAGCGAAAGTATACCTTACTCTATCCACATGAGAGATTAACGTTCAATCGACTGGGGGCAATCCAAAACCCTTGTAGCTATTTAGATAATTCAAACACGATTTCGCTATTTTAGAATATGCACTTTGCCTAGATTACCAAGAGATTTATGTATGCACGAAGCAAACTTTCTAGCATTGGTCAACCAAACACCATTTAATTAAGTCAAGAAGACTTTTTAAACTTGTATAATATATTATCCCCCTCCCCGGACTACAACCTTGACGTGGTGGAAGGGCTTCTGCGTTCCGATGACCCCTAGAGCTGTGCTGGCGGGAGTAATAATTATTGCTCCTGGTAGGGTCACCCATGCCAGATAGGTCGAAGGTTAGGAGCCAGACGAAAGGTAGTCCACGCAGCGTCTGTTCCTCAGTGAGGCGGCTGCAATGGCGTCTGACCCCAGTGGGGCGGCCAGTAAGTGATGGTGTCACGTTAAAAACACTATTGAGGAAGGCAACGGGAAACCACCTCAATTATCATTCCCTAGAAAAATATGATGGACAATAGAGATATTTTGAGTCCTGGCAACCACGGGGCTCGGCCCAATCGGCCGTGTGTCGTGCCCGGCAGCGGGGGAGGCAAGGCTTCCGCGGTCGTCATCCCACGAAACCCTTGCAAGGGAAAACCAGCAGCAGCAGGACAGAAGACGCAGGAGAAGAAGACAAAATTAGTTAGAATAGGAACGTGGAATGTTAGGACAATGATGAGGACAGGGAAATTGGAGAATGTTAAGCGAGAGATGGAAAGGGGAAATATAGATATTTTAGGTCTATGCGAGGTGAGATGGAAAGATAGCGGGGATTACTGTAGTGATAAGTATAGAATAATATACAGCGGTGGGGACGAGAGCCAACGAGGGGTTGCCATAGTATTAAATGAAGAGGTAGGAAGAAGCGTAGTCAACATAGAGCAGGTAACGGATAGAATACTACTAGTGGAGATAAAAGCAGAACCGACGAACTTAGTTATTATTCAGGTATACATGCCACCGAGCAATCATAAGGAAGAAGAGGTCGATAAGATATACGATCAGTTAGAGGACATGATCGCGTGTGTTCCTGCAGGGAAACATTTGATAGTGATGGGGGATTGGAATGCGACGGTAGGCGAAGGAAGAGATGGTGATGAGGTGGGCGACTACGGTTTGGGCACGAGGAATGACCGCGGGGAGAAAGCAGTTGAGTTCTGCAGGAGACAGGGGTTAGTCATCACCAACACTTGGTTTAGACACCACAAAAGACGCAGGTATACATGGAAAATGCCAGGTGACTCAGGAAGATATCAGCTGGATTATATCCTGGTTAGACACAGGTTTAGGAATAGTGTGATAAATTCCCACAGCTTTCCGGGAGCGGATGCGGACTCAGACCACAATTTAGTTGTTATGAAATGTAGCGTACGTTTCAAAAAGATAAGGCAGGGGCGGCGAGTTAGAAAATGGAATGTAGAAGCATTAAATGGGTTGAAAAGGAAGGAATACAAACAGGCGGTAGAGAAAATCATGGAGGATGGTAAAGGGCTTATTACTATCGAAGAAAAATGGGAAATGATCAAAAAGGGGTTGTCTAAAGCCGCAAAAGACACTATTGGAGCCGTTAACGCTAAAAGGACTAGGAAACCATGGATCACGGATGAGATGATTACAAAGATGGATGAGCGGCGAAAATGGAAGAATATAAATACAGAATTAGGCAAAATGAAGTACAAAGAATTGAACAATAAATTGAGGCGGGCAACAAATAAAGCAAAGGAAGCATGGTGGAAGGCGCAGTGCGAGGATATGGAAAGTGTGCAGAGGAAGGGTGAAATCGGTGCGCTGTATAGCAAAGTTAAATCGTTATCGGGAAGTAAGAAAGGAAGAGCTATGCTAACAGTTAGAGATAAGGCGGGTAAGGTAATAGTTGACGCAGGAAAGATCCAAGAGAGATGGAAGGAGTATATAGAAGAACTGTATAGTAAAGAACTCAGACCAACACAGTTAGACATTGAAAAAGAAAATGACGTAGAGGAAGACAGCTTAGGTCCAGGCATATTAGACAATGAGATAGAAAGGGCATTAAGGGAGATGAAACTAAATAAGGCCGTGGGGGTAGATAACATTCCCGTGGAACTTTTAAAATGCTTAGGAAAATGTGGGAGGAAGAGGCTATATGGGCTGATCCGTAGCATTTATGAGGAGGGAATCTGGCCGGAAGACTTTGTGAGAGCAGTTTTAGTTCCGATTCCGAAAAAGGTAAAGGCCACGTCATGTGAGGACTATAGGACAATTAGTTTGATATCCCACGCAGCTAAAGTTGTTCTCAGGATCATAAACAAAAGGATAGAGAGTAGGGCAAATGATTACTTAGGGGATGATCAGTTTGGGTTTAGGAAGGGGAGAGGTACGCGTGATGCCATTGCAGTAATGAGATTATTAATCGAGAGGAATATAGAACACAACCAGGAGGTATTTGCCTGTTTCGTAGATTTCGAAAAAGCGTTTGATAGAGTGAATTGGGAAAAACTAATGAGTATTCTGCAGAAAATAGGAATAGATTGGAGGGAAAGGAGGCTAATCCGCAACCTGTACATGTCTCAGACTGCTCAGGTGCGGGTGGGAAACGGGGAGTCAGGATGGGCAGTGTTAGGAAGGGGTGTAAGGCAGGGTTGCCCATTATCACCGTTGCTGTTCAACCTGTATGCAGAGGAAATGATCAAAGAGGCATGGGAAGAACTAGAGGTAGGAATGAAAGTGGGCGGGGAATTCGTAAAATCAGTTAGGTTTGCTGATGACCAAGCTTTAGTTTGTCAGTCAGCCAAGGGGCTGCAAGCATTGCTGAGTGAATTGGAAATTCAGTGCGACAGGTATGGGATGAGAATCAACATTAATAAAACAAAGGTTATGCGATTTTCTAGAATGAAAAAGGCCAAGCTTAACATTAAAATAGGTGGGCAAAAAATAGAGCAGGTAGAACAGTTTACGTATCTCGGTAGTGTTTTGGACCAACACGGTCAAAGTAGTAGGGACGTAAGGAGAAGAATTGCGCTAGGCAAAGAGGCTTTCACGAGGAGGAGGGAGTTGATGACGGGGACTTTGAGTAAGGATGTTAAGAAAAGACTCGTAAAAACTTTGATATGGAGCGTAGCTATGTACGGCGCGGAAACGTGGTCATTGAAGCAGGAGGATAGACGTAGACTGGAGGCTTTTGAAATGTGGGTGTGGAGAAGAATGGAGAAGGTGAAATGGACCGAGAAGAAAACAAATGAGGAAGTACTTGGTATGGTGGGCGAAGAGAGGGGTTTGTTGGGAGCAATCCTATGGAGGCAGGAAAAGTGGATGAAGGGGGTGTTGACCGGCAGTGGGATGTTGAAGACTGTGATAGAGGGTAGAATGTTGGGCAAAAGAGGAAAGGGAAGGAACAGGATAGGGATGTTGGACGGGATGAAGGGCGGAAGAAAGTACTCAGAGATGAAGAGGGACCTGGTGTAGAGTAGAATTTAGGGTTGTGTTTTGTTAGTAGTCACAAAATATTTGTTTGGTAGTTGTGTCCATCGAAAAACCTACCTTAACCGGTAGATTACCTTAAAAAATATTATCGTTTTAGAAATTAGAAGTTAAATTTAACTACACCTTTCGATTCAAGCCAGAACCAAGAGACAATACAAAGACATGTGCATTCTCTGATGTAAACGTATACGGAATTGAGTTCAAAATACGGATTTTGGGGGACAACTGCTTATGAACAAAATAGTCGACGTCTATACCCTCTGGTTACCATGCCCATGTTTATTAAAACGACACAATTTAAAAATAGTTTCCACTTTTCCAGTTTACGGCCATATATTTATATAGATAGTATGGAATGCCAGAGATGCGCTGGTCGGTAAAGGGACAACCAAAAGGAGGAAGGGGAGAAAGAAAATGATGGATGACCTCAAAGGAGGCTGATATGTCGACATGGGGAGGAGAACAAAGAGATCTGGAAAAGAGGCACCTGGAATCTACAGTAGCAGACCACCTACAGTGATAATACATGAACGAAAACATCTTTGATAGGTGAAATGTGCGACTATATCATATCATTTTAACTTCAAAAAAATCCAAATGAGTAAATAAATGTATAAATATGCATACTAGTTCCAATCAAACGCTGGAATTACATTTTCCTCAATTGCAAAGGACATAAGAGAAGCCAATAAGAGAGTATCTATCAACGAAAACAGTAAATAACTCACTTTGGGCCGCCGATCACATCTCATGCACACAATTATACGTCCCAAAGAAGTTAAGTTACAAAATAATATCAACAAAAACAAGAAATGGGGTACCTTAATGACCTGCCCGCATTAATAACATCGAGACAATATTCAGATTTCGCCCAATTCAATCCTCAAATCGATATTGGCGATAAAAATTATTTCCTATGTGCACGAGTCAGTTTAATTAATATTCTAAATTTAATTACACCTATGTTAATCGTGAAAGCAGTGACATGCATCGTGTGTTAAAAAAAGAAGGGGGGGATATTAACTCGCCTGGTGTTAAAAATTGAAAATCCTAAGAATAAGAAAAAGATACCCCGATCAAAAGACCACGCCCAGACAAAAGAACCCATCTTAATTCCCCGCAGAACACGCCACCAATCCCGTTTCTGATAAGGGCATTTGGAAGAGAAGATCGACAAGCATCGAGATGAGAATGGTGGCGCCCCTTGCTCCCATCGATTCGGGTTTACCAACGAGTGACGGACATAAACATATCGCGGCGCGCAGCACACACACACACACACGAGTCCATTGAACTCCACTGCACGACGCCTACGCGAAGCGGAGTTCACACTACCCAAAAGAAGCACTCGCTTGGCAAGGTTTCCGCCTCGCACTTCGGAAGAGGCAACCCAAGTCCCATGCACTCAACAAGACTAGTGCGCGAACAGTAGGAAATATCGCTTCCAGAATTCATAGTAAACAAGAACCAAAGCCAGGAAAATGGACATAAAAGTTACACGAAAACTCACCTCCGAACAAAACAAAAAAATCGCAAAGGCATACCCTTCATTGCAGAGAAATGCATCCAACACTCGTGGTGCTTCAAAACGTTGGTTTCCGAAGTGCACGTTTAACTTTAGTGCTTCACTTCGAATGCTCGAATTCGCAGCCCATGGGCAATAAGTTTATACCCGGTTAGCGAGAAATTAACTTTGCGTGCACACGATTGCTATGGTTTCACGCTAAGGTAAGCATTTAATTAACGTAATTAAATGAAACTCGTAGGACGAATCGAGGTCAACATAAATGATTCCGCGGAAATATAATAACAGGCAGGTTTGGTCATTCCCGATTCGACTATCGAACTTCTCGCCCCTTATCAGTAACCCACTCAAATAGATAACCAGAGAGAAAAAGCACACCAAAAGAATCAGTCCACGATGTTTACCTTCCGCTTTCTACGATGTGTTTCATAACAATAATGCTAGAAATCACAAAACAAACACCGATAGACATTAACATACCAGCAGAAAAATGATCTATACATTAACTCGGAAAAATATAAACATTTCAACTCCCATAAAAAATTAGCGAATGATCAAAAACTGCTAATGACCGAAGAGGGGAATATTTTACAGCCAACTCCTAATGAATTACTCAGAAACATTTGATGAACCAACTTCACTAAAATCATTTCGGTTTCCGGAAAAATCATGAAAAACAATGATGATAAAAGCAATGGTTCGTCGGGAGAACGTGGCTAACTGCGGAATCGATACGAAAAGTCACTTATGCATAAACTATAGCTGCCTAAGACGCACTAATATGGCTTGAAAATTAAATTAGAGTGTTTTGCATTAATTAGCATTCATTCTCATTCGGGAAGGGGGATCGACACTGAAAAGCATCGCAGGTTTCGTGCGCGATAGGATACAGAAGCCGGACCCCTTTACCTTTGGCCGGCGTTTGGCACGAAGAAGCGCTAAGGGCACCGGCAACCACGTGACCTGCACGCTAGAAATCAACCGAAATACAGAACGAAGGCAGGTGCCGAATATTACCGAATCATATGTTTAGATTTTACATTAAAGCACGAAATTTGAACAAACGAAGGAAAATTCACTCATTGGGCGAAGAAGCGTACATTACTTGGCATTAAGGAAATATACTTTTGTCCACGACGAAGTAGAGAATTTTATATTCTGAAAACACCGGCATGGACAAGCACTTCTAAATTACAACCTACATAAGGGATTGAAAATAAGAAAATAACAATAATTATTCGACGGGCATAATGTATAAAAAGGAAGCTGTTAAGAAAACTGCTATCCGACATTTTATTTTTTCTTTCAAAATTTGAAGTGAAAACATAAAATCGATAACTATAGCAGTTAATAACCCACGGCAAGTAGCTATTTCCTGTAGACTGCTGGCCCCGGTGGCGGCGGGGTATCGCTCTCGCCTCCGAACTCGGGAGGACACGGGTTCGAATCCCGCCTAATGGGATATTCCTCCACCTAGGGCATGGCTGTTTTTAATTTTCTTTAATGTAATGTTAAGGGGTTGGATGGAAGAAGGGACTATATATGTAATCTCAATCTTTCCCAATAAAAATACGTTAAATAAATTAAAATAAATATACCGATTATGGCGTATACATAACTAGTATCAAATACAATTTACAGACAAAATCAAATATTAACTCCCGTTTGGCAAAGACTGTGGTATTTTGTGAAACCGCTCCCATAATCACTTAAACACGCATTTAAAAATGTCTAACAAAGAGTTAATTACTTTCCTCTCGTTAAAACAATACTTTCTCCTGTGCTTCCCCTGGAAAAAATGAAATAGCAACTCCATAATATTACATTGAAAAGTGGCATAAAAAATTCAGTCATTAGGCTCAAATTACAACGAGATTTGTTCAGTTGTCCTTTCAAGGAGTATGCTGTAAAAATTATAGCAGAATAATCTAGTAACTTCCTACTCAAAATGAGATGACGATGGAGAAATTCAAGACAAGTTTGCGTCATCATACAAGTTTTACAAGCTCGCAGTTGGCCTAACGTAAACAGTAGAGGAAATGACAACTACCTTCATGCAGATTTGTATTCCCGATTCACCCATATGTAATCACTACCACACAGAGGATACAATTTCGCCATGAATTTGAAAAGAAATTGGTTCACCCGCCCATGCATTTACCGATATAAATAAAATCGAATTGAAGGGCGGGACTTTCGCTCAGCAAGATATTTTTAAATTCATGATATCCGATATGACTATTCTTTATTTCCTTACTAATGTTACAGATTAGTCTTGGTGACCGATAACACGGCAAATGTCTTTCCCTAACGAAATAAAAAAAATTGCACACACGAAAGATAAAAAATAAACCTGATGAAATACGAGATAAAGCCCATTAAATTACGATAATGTTCATGGAAACGCCGCACCATTCTTTAGCGGTTTTATTATAAAAAAACTTCATTGTATTATCATAGGAACGCCAATTAAATGCGCATTTCAAAATGTAATGGTTAAAGCATATAACAGAATTTTGTAAGTGCCAGTTATCGCGTTGAAATGCACTTCTTAAGCTAAAAATGCAAATGCGGCACTAAATTTCACCAGTAAACATGATCAAAACAGTTTCAAAGTTGGCATTGAGGCTATGTTTGATCAATTTCAACGGCATGTCCAAGAGCCCATTCTTTCACATGAAGCGAGAACCACATATGATCTCTGTATTCCTAACAATAAGGCATCGTTAATCTCATAAGCAAGTCACAATTTCGACGCATCGGATTAATCAAGCCTTACCGACTGCTGAGTTGGCCACATTCAGCAAGATTATTTCAATCCCTTCATTAACATTATTTGGCAACTATAAATCAATGGGTAAAAAGACTTTTTTTGCAAATTTGATGATATTTTCCTTAGCCTCTTAACTTCGTTTGGAAGAAAAACAAGAAAATACAAGCAGCAATGGCAAACGTTCAAAGAATATATGGCAAGTTTGTGGGAAAACACGTTTCTCGGAATTTACACTTAAATATTCTAATCAGGAACGACAAGCCAGCATCATTGTTGCTACTGCTACCAACTAACTATGAAATGAAAACATCTGTTAGGGGGTTCAAAAATCAATTAGCATCATTTCCGACTGAACTCCCCGAAAATTTGTGAAAAAGTGTTAAGCCAATTCTCCCGCGGTACAGACTCTCCAAGGACATGGAGACTCAAGCAAGGAAATACAGGAGGTGTTCCTAGTCGTACATTCCAAGTGGTGGTCGGATTTTCCCCGAAGGCCAAGCGAGCTGCGAGGCGAGAGGAGGTTGCGAATCGATGAATAAAAGCTAAACCCATCGAAACAACTTGCATAACAATAGCATAGTTACGACACCCCCCATTACCTTACATTACGAAACAAAATTTGGGGAAAAGGACGAAAATGGACTGCGAGCGAGCAAGAGAGCAAGACGTACGTCAAGGACAACAGAAAAACAGAGTGAGCAGTAACGAACACAGCAATAACGATATAGTGTACGTCTGCAGAGAGAGAAATCGGGTCAGCAGCTCATTACAACGACACGGCAGAAGAAAGCACATGAGCGTGAGAGGCCAGATCGCGGGCCCCCGCAAATGGCTCAATGATCTCCTCGGCATTTCACAAGTGCAGCCGAGGGAGCCCACCATACGGAGAGAAGACAATCACCAGTGGAGAGACCAAACGATACCTGGGAGGAAGAATGACTCACAACGAGCAGCAAGCAATGCAGCCTTAACTCCGTTTAAGCCCTCGCTTTGTATAGGTCACGAGTAAAAAACGCTCGCTCGCAAAAATCAAACTCATCAATGAATTAAGAAACAACTTAGAACAGGATTTTACATTTAGGTACGATCAATGGAACAAAGTAATCTATTTAAAATTGTCCAGACTCGCGTTAACAGGCAAATATGGCAACTATAAAATACAACTTCATTATGCTAATATGCAGAATTTTAAAAAATACCTACACCATTGCAAACGGTTGAAGAATAAAATGTACCAGTTAACAGTGAGTATCAACAGAAAATGATTAAACGAATTTTTCAAGGAAGAAGAAAACTACCAGTTTATGACCATATTTAACCACTGAAGGCAAGATGTACATATCAAGAGACTAAGCAACTAATGTGGATAGAAAACAAAACGTGATTATTGAAGCGTTCAGAGAGCACTGAAGTGGAATTTCCAGTAAGTTACTCTCAACGAAAAGATCATTACTACAAACATAATCCGACAACACTCCCAATTTACACCACGACAGAAACACTTAATTGAATCCACTTATGAAGCGGACGTAACGTAATATTTTAAAGCGCAGACGATAGGGAAATCGCCCATTATTAAACGGCTGCGGGAAAAACTCGCCCGGAACAGGGAATAAAAACACGACGCCAACGCTAAGTGTGGCAGAAGAGCCCGTCGAGGAGTGAGAGGGGAAGTTTGAGCGGAGACGACCAGGTGAGGGGAGGGAAAGGCGGACGTGACAGAACAAGTCAAACCGAAGGTTTGCGGAGGGATGAGTTGATATGGACCGGTCTGGAGAAAGGCAGCCAGCAGCATCAAGAGTGAAGGGAGCATGTAAGTGATGATAGTGAGAGTGTGGAGGAAGCAAGAAAGAGGTCATTTCGGAATGCATGGAGACGGGGTGAGGGGGCTTCGCCGAAGAGAAAGCAATTGCCGGGCACCTCGCGCCAGAAGCCGAGGCTCGCCGCTTTGCCTGCCGGCGCGAATCCACCAAACTCACTTCCTCACACGCGCGAGACAAACCAGAGTCGTGTTTTCGTGAGAAGGCCGACGACGGAGGAGGTGGGCGACAGCCCGTGGGGTTGCGAAGCAGTGCAATGCCACTTCTACCGTTCCGTCTACAGATTCCACGCGTACTTAAATGCCCATTGCGGATAAGAATCTGACACGGAATCGAAAAATGAAATGCTCACCGGGGCGCCGAAAAGGGCCATTTCTTTTAACGCCGCAGAAACCTCAGAAGCCTAACTAAGGAACGAGTAAAAAATGGACGCAGATCTTTAGACAGTAGCGATGTATAATCCCGCAATCAGATACCAGCTCGTTCCAAGATTTCTTGTGGACCTTGCCACATGCAGCCTTTGTTTTTCACCGGACGCTTTCGCTGCCATTCCAGATAGCGTTCTCTGGTCAGAATGGGATAATAAAGAATGCATCAAAGAAAATCTAACATGACTGTAAAATTCAATGAAAAGATTTTTCAAAAATTTTGCCTCACGATTTAAATTTTTTTAATTTTGTTGATTTTTTCGATTATTTTTAAATCCATACGTAATAAAATGGAGCAGAATACCACAGAAATATTTCAACGCTTATACGCCCTTAAACAGGATCGCTGGTTGGTGCTCAGACGCATTTACACAAGTTGTAACCATTCTACATCCATGCAACCAAAAGGGTCGTAGGAAACGACGGCCACTTATGTAACATAGCAAGGGCATCCATTTTCAATAAGAAATTACATTCAAGACACTTTTTAAAAGTCCGGAAATAATTTTGCGAGCGAAAGAAAACTTTATAGCGGGCCAGCTTTCAATAATGAAGGTTGGATCGTGAAAAAAATATTTTCAAACGGAAAATAACTTTCGAATCCAACAAGACCCATTCGAATTTAAACAGCAAAAAGGGACTACGATAAAATTGGCTCCTTTCGTCACTGCTGCGAACGCTACGCTAAATACATACTGATGCAACAGTTATTCATTACAATAAACAATGCAGCTACCTTCCAGATCAACGTTCCTCAACTTCTGCTTCCCACTTCCAGTTCCGTAAAATCCCGAACATAGTTAAAATATAATTCAAAAAACCCAATTATTGAACCCAAATCAGTTTTTAATAATTAGTGACGACTGTTTTTTCAAAAGGATTTTTAGACGCATTAAAACAGGAGTGTGGAGAGGTTCTCTGACGATCTTTTAGGATATGAGAGTGCTCCACAGTTCCGAGTTCCAAAACACTGACCTAGAACTTTCACATCTCACACGCACTCACGCGTCTATTGTCAATATAGTGTATCATTATCGCCAGAAATATTCACGAGGCACATTGGACTCACGCCATGAACTCACTAGCGATTCGAGGATATGGTGAGGACACTTTCCAAGGCTATGAAGATCTCCAATAGTTCTCAACTGGCCTCGAGCATCGACTCCGCAAAACAAATTCGCACGAGTTAACGTTTTTCCGAAAGGGCGGCCGCCCGAGACGCGAAAGCCGACCTTTTCTCTCGGCTAATGCGCTTAAGCGGATCTATCGAGACCAAACGCTACATTTCCTCGGATATTGCATCCGCTTACGTGGCGGTCGGCGAGGACTGAAAGGAGTCACGGAAGACCGAAGGAAGCCGTGCGCTTGGAAATAAAAAAAATCAAATCGCAATGCAAATCAATCGATAAGGTTCGTAATCCAATGATTACTGACAGATACCATGCTATTTCATTGCATAGACATTTGATGAAATATTTACAGATTTAAGGCTCCTACCCTCTCGCTGAAAAGGTGGCAAATCAACTTCGAAGATTATATAGAATTGGCAAACCTTTGCTAAACTAAACTTAGGAAAGCAAAACAAGACAGAAATATCTTCAGTCCGAATGGGTCGTTAAATTAACTTAAACCAGATATCCACAAACTTACGGTTCCATTAATTAATCAGATCAATGCATTTTTCAAATACACCAACGGGAAGTTACGTAATTCATTTAATTGGGCCGGTAAAAAGCAAGCACAAAATATTATATATGTATTCTGAGAACGTCAGCGGCTGACAAAAATTTGTCACATGATTTTTGGGCGAGTTGGTACTTAACTTTCGGCTTAAAATTCAGGGTTCGACAGGTAGGTGAACCAGATTGAACGAAGGAAAAAATGCATGGGCACGATTTCTTTTAAGCGATGAGTACCAGCAGGCGCTTATATTCAAACTGTGCATTATTTATAAATTTGCAATATTTATAAATTTGGAATTATCTAATGCACTGCTATTCCTCATTAGTCACCATTAGAACTGCTTAATACTCTAATGCCCGTAACATTCCACCTAAAACAACATTTCAGCAAGCACTGACTCGAGCAGGGCAAGGTCCAGGGTTGGGGCCCTTGGCAAAATGTAGTAAATAAATTCCATGCAGTGAGAAATATATTGATATGAGAAATTAATTGTTCCATATATTGGGGTATAATAATCGCCTGAATGAAATTTCGGTAAATTTCATGCGGCTAAGTAATCTACAGCCACCCTATCCTGTATTGAGAATTTAACACGCCGTAGAGCTTGGTCCAAGACGCATTCCATCCATGCCTATCAAAACGAAAAGACTGATCTCTGTCATGGTGAAGACATTTCTTCATAGTTCCACGATTTTTAATAAAGCCCATTCCATTTACGGGAGAAATGTACACAATCAATTAAAAATAGAATAATAAATAAAAATTACTTCGAACTTTCCACTTAAGTTTTATTTTCACAATTTGTCGACACCTTGTTTAAGGCATTAAAACCTGGGCCGAGAACATTAATCTAAATGGACTTGAAACGCTATCTTTATAAGTTCTTCGGCAATGGACGAGTCCCATAAAGCAAATCCACAAGTCGCGCTTTCCAACAAATGGCTTTATTCTTGAGTAAACCCACAGTATTCACCGGTCATAATCGCCATATTAATTCTCCCTACCCATGAATGGAGAGGGACTAATAACTTGATTTTCCTAATCAAGAATAATTTATAAGAAATAGAATTAACTAATTATAATTCGAATATACCTAATGGAAACACGCACATTCTTTCACGGTGTATTATTTTTTCATTAAAAAAGGCATAACTGTTTCGACCGAATGGTAGTCGCTCTCATCATTTCGGTTCATTATCGAAAATAAAATAAGAACCTTTATCAAAATGTTTCACCATTCCCACTGGGACCATAATTTTACAGCCGAAATATTTACAATTCAACAGCAAATGGCTTAAAATCCCAATAACTCGTCCCAGAATAAGAGAAAACATATGCATTTTTAATAACCTCCTCCTGTTTATAACTCCAATTATCCATTTGTTCCGATCGATTTTAGCTACCATCAAAAACTTTACTTTCAAAGTAATATTAGCCTCCAAAATAACATTTTTATGCCTCGATATCAAGCACAATACTTTAAATTGTGACGTGCTGCCCTTATATGTTGATGCAAAATCCATTCATTATATCTCTGCCCAACTACTAACTACTTTACACGAAAAGTAAAAAAAAACTAGCTCGGTTAAGATATTTCTCACGATGCACTTTGATAAAGGTTGGTGCAATTTGGAATGGAATCATAAAAAAATCAATTTTCCTAAGCGTTTAACTCATAAGAAAGAAGCGTTGAACTTGTGAATACACACAAAAGACAAAACGCAAATATTTACAGTTTTAGTTCCCATCACGTGCCGAATGATGTCGCCACCATCTCTTCCCGGTGAAGCGCCATTGTAACTCTTATTTACCTTTTGATATTCAACGTGCACTAACATAAACAAGCACTTTCAACGCACGAAAGATGAAATTACGAACAGCTTGGTTTAATACTGAAGGAAATGCAATATACTTAGATAATTAACGCCGAACTATCCCAATAAGGACTAATTAAAAACAATTTTCATGCCTCCATCAAAAAAACTTATTTTTACACCAAATACAGGCTAGGAAAACATATGCACTAAAGAACTTTCATCAGACAGTATACCATATAACGGCAACATCAACCGGCAGCGGCAAGCCGGTTAAGTTGTTGAGTTCGAAGCTATGCTGGCGGATCGATAATACATTGGACGCTAGCTGTTCAATTTCAACCAACATAAAATTCCAGCACTACCAAAGCGCAAAGTAAGCAAACATTTCAGCAGGCAGTTCTCTGTACTAAATATAAATGATTTCCAACATTACTATACAGCTACACGAAACATTTTCTCTACTTTTACACAACCAACTCCGTGAAATATACAACTCAGCATCAACATGAGTGTGACTATAACCTTTGAGAAGATGCTCAACTAAACTCAAGATCACCTTCTTCGCATCGTCCTACAGGTGGTCTACGATCTATTCTGAGACGTGATCTAGATCCTCACTAAGATAACCTATCCGGACTTCAGTTCGCGGTTTATGTTTGCAACCATCACAATACATGTATGGTCGAGAAAAAATAGAGTTGATGGAACTCAACAAAAACTAAAAATCAAACTACTACTATTAATGAAGGCACATATGCACAGTCTGTTACACTTCCACCGTAAAGAAACCACCACTCACAAACAGCCATGAGTCACTGCTACATATTTTAATTCAATTTAAAAAAATGTCAACATATTCTTACCTGGCATAAGAGGAAAATGGAACAAATCAGTCGCCTCTCCGAATCAGGACTATAAAGAAAAGAAAAACTTGTATTTTACCATGCTCAATATTTCACTCAAACACAAAATATGATGGTTACACAACAATGCAACGTGATTCCAATGTAAACAAACAGCTAAAACAAGGCAAAAATATAAACAAGACATTTCACGAATTCACAACAGCATTACGATTGAGGTGCATGAAAAGAGTACCCCTACTTCCCCTTGCCTACCTAAGCCGCTGAACCGTAGAGAAGAGAATTGATCGGAGGAAGCAGCTTCCGGAGTAAGGCAGTCATGAGAAGCGTCCGAAGCTGCACTAACGTGAAAATGGTTAAAAAAAATAACCGTCCAACAAACCCTCGGGGGAGTAACTTTTGAGTGTCCTTCAACTCACTAGAAATATATGTCCACACACGCGTTCATCACCAAACACAACGAGTAACAATTCAACGATTGCAAACATAAATTCACCGAGGACGCCGTGTACGCCGCCATTCGCCATGGGCCACATCCCGGCAACATGGCCGGGGGAAGACCGCGTCTCGAGAGCTGCCCCCCTCCCCTTCCCTCGCACCCCCTCCAGTCCGCCAACCCCTCTAAACCAAGCAGGGGGAAAGGCGGCGGGGGTCTTTCCCCCTGCGCAGCCGCCGCCCCCGGCAGGGCACCCGGCGTGCGTGCCAGCCAGGCCACCCACACCCGAGCGATGCGGGCTGCGATGGAGACCGGGGGAAGGAAGGGGCAAAGCGGGGATTCGGCATTGACCTTGTGAGCTGTGACGGGGGCAAAAAGGAGCCACTGGGGAGCAGGCGGCGGATGGCGGGGGCGGGTGCAGAGCGATGAAACGACGGGTCCCCTCACCGAGGTGCGCTCCATAGAAAGGAAGCGAGGATCCACCGACGCGGCACACCAAGCCCAAAACTCTGCGCCTAGAGCCGGGCGACTTAATTCACGAATAAACAAACCCTTCCCCAAATGTCTCATGGGAGCAGCTCTCCCTGAGCAAGCTTCCCTTGGCAGGGAAAGGAGTTTACGTGGCGAGGGTACCTGAGGCACCCAGATACAATCAATTCCTGTATCAAGTCGTCATAATTTCGGCTCCCCATGGACGCGTATCATCAATCACAAGAATAATTCAATTCTTACCTAAACTGAATGGTAACAAGGTGTTAACACTACCTTCTGGGTGTCATGAAACAGGAGCATTTAACAACGAAATTTTGAACGACCACTAGTTATCCATTTCACAAACTACCCCATATGATGGTGCAGTACATATTATAGATCTTTCATACAAAATATGGTTCTGCTATGGGCTCGCGAAAGTTGTTCACATACTTGAGGTCTTCTGCACTTTATGACTATAACAAAAACATAAAAGCACATGCTTCACTAAAAATATATATTGGCAAGACGTCCAAATATTCAAGATACAAACAATAAAGAAAAGGAGCGCTCTAATAATTGAAACCTAAACATCACTGAGGTCATATATCATTCAGAATATCAAAATATTTCAAAACCCTTACCATTACATGAAAGCACTTATCCTAACAATCCTTGCCAAGCACCATCGTGACATTTCACCTGTTCGGGTATGACGCCGTAATTGTTTTAAATGCATTTTCTACGGCCATCAATACTAAAAAATGAACCATTTTTCAAGGAATAAATGCTGCACATTTACATCAAATCATTCTAGATAAGTAACAAAATGGGCTAAATCATCTTCATTTATTTACATTTGTCGAAATTTGGTAATATACACTATACTTGCTGTTATTTGTTACGATTGACATGAACGAAATCTATGAATAATGTGAACCAACTTGTACGTAACATTTCCGTCACATGTACACACAAATAGTGCAAATAAAAACTTTCAAGGGCATATTGCTAACGTTCAACACGTGACAGAACGCACGGTCGGACAAGGACCGCGATCATTTGGTGGGCTGGGCACTAACTACTGGCCTTATCTAGAAAGGAAAATAGATAAACATCCATAGTCCAATAAAAGGTTATCAGACATTGACGTCAAAACCTGATGAAATATGAAAACTAAAAACAGGATATGCACTTTCTCTTAATAAAAGAACGATATGATAATACATTCATGATGAGCTCCGCACTATTTAAAGAATCACACCGGGAAATAAAGTCATAGCGCCGAGATTTACAAATTATTTCTTAAATATTTCCCTTTTCATTAATGCTGCAAACTTGGGAGACTAATTTTTTCGAAACAAACGGACGGGCAATCAGGATAAATTGACGAAAGCATATTTTAAAATATCCATTCCCACAATGTTCCAAAATTAAGGCTATCCTTCACTAGAAGCCCTGAATATTAATACGGGATCGAGATGACAACATACAGCACGTATGTTGTCATCTCGATCGATGCGTGCATACAGCATACAACATGCATTTCGCATGCTGCGTTTTGCGACAGTAAAGTTTCTACGAACCGAGTCCAGTGCATTGGCCTTGGGTCACTAATCTACTAAGTCTACGAATTACGATTCTAAAACAAACTTCTGCGGTAGTCCAGGGGTAGAGAGCGTTGGACTAATTACCGGAGGGCCCGGGTTCGATTCCCGGGCCAGCCTCTCTGGGCACATGCAGCTCCACCCAAGCCATGTGATCTTCCGGGTACCAGATCTTCTTGGGAATCCATAATCGGCACAGGGAAAGGAACTGGCCCCCCTACCCTGATGTGTGAATTTCACACGCCGTCGGTCTTGGTACTGGGTAAAATCTAACATCACACCTACCAAATCGATCTTCGGGTTGATTACTGTGTTTATGGTTATTTTTAAATTGTTTATAAATCATGAGGCTGACTAGGAACTATTTTCATCTGAGAATAACGGAGAGGAAACGGTCATGTAGTGGAAATATACGGGAAACGCTATGAGCCCAACTCCACAGCTTTGTAATTTGCCATTAAATTTGGGAGTACGGCTTCTGTTCCAGTCAAGTTGAAGTGGGAAAAAAATGAGTTCAAAAACCTATCGGTCCGGTAATCCATTTCTGTATTTCTCACACAGGTCAGGCAGATTCCAGTTATCAGGTGTTCGGACGATGGATTCGGTTCTAGGAAGAAACTCCTCACCAAAAGGTTTCACATTTATTCTACGAGACCAACTCGCTTCGTGTTTATCTCTGACGCTCCCATTCCGAAGTAAGCTCACCAAAATTGACTCGAGTTATACCGCAACAATATTTTGTAATTTTTCAACTCACGGAGCCCAACCGTGACTTCCGCAGCATTGATCGCAATCAATAAATATGAAGGCGTACCAAAAAAACAATACTCAATCGTTTAGTCACACAAACTGCAGGTAATTCCCGGAGGATCCCTGTTTTGCAAAACCACAAATTTCATATGAAACCCCAAGCAAGTTATACACACGGAAAACCAGCAGTTACCGTAGATAAAAGGTCAGGAAAAGCAGAGGAATTATTTACTTGACCCCTTTTAAGGGTATAAAAGAAGAATCGCAAATGCCCATTTCGACATTAAATTGTTAATGAAATACTATCAGTAGATATATAATGTATTATTCAACCTATCCTTAAGAATCGTACTGAAAGTGTATCACCGAACAATAACCAGTCTTGAAAGCATGTGAGCCTAGTAGTCACGCTATTATTTTTTTGTATTTTTTTGCATCCTGCAAGCCATCGCTAGGGTGCGTGGCAGGGGGTGAATACACACCAGACTAATTTTGACCCGTACATGACCCTACCGCGGTCGGATAATGATATTATGAATCCTTACCGTTCGTGGAAAAAATGACATCTTGAATCTATCTGTTCTAAATTTAATCTTTCTAATTTTATTGGCATGACCTTACCTACCATAATAGGATGGGGGTAATAATACAAGCGAAGAATTAATCTGTGATTAAATCTTCGCTAAATTGAGTGATTCCCGGCCTAACTGCTCCAATATTTTGGATACGATAATGAGTATATCATATCGTTTGCCATATCTAGCTGCCCGCAATCAATCCAACTTCGTGAGGATCCCTTAGAGCAGAATATTCTAAATGAGGCCTTATCAGCTAAACATAACATTTCTCTTTGACCTTTTCATCACATTTACCCTGTGCACCTACAATGAATCCTAATTTTTGCTAGCTTGTCCACATATTCCCCGTATGTGTTTCATCCAGGAGAGGTCGTGAGTAACGCTTTCTTAAGTTACTAGGTACGCACAAACGGCATTAACCCCTACCAGAGTAGTGAGAACACCAAGTGTAAAACACTGTCCTTCCGATAAACCGGTAGAAGAGACTCCTGGGACGTTGACAAGACACCGATAGTCAATGAGTGGGCGAATCCACAAAAGGCATTCACGAGTTAGATTATATACACGTATAATGCTAAGCGTCAAAGAAGTTACTGAGAAGTCGCGTAATGAAAAATATGGAAGTAACGGTAGTTTCCAACAGCTAGCTGAACATGCACCTCGGTACCTTCCCTGGGGCATATACGCCCGAGTGTACGTGTTTATACATGTACCCTTAATAAATATGCATTATGTGAATATTTAAAGATCAAAGGCTCGTGTCCTAATACCCATTGTCACAGACCCTTGAGGCGGTTACCGGGGCATTATGTAGAAATAGATGAAATTTAGTGTTCAGCGCAAGACGAACACGCTCTTCCCACGAACACATTTCTGAGCACACACACAATATATCCCTGACGCACATTTAAAAATTAGCCACCTGGGCCCACATTACCATCTCGTAACACTTTCTTCTCCAGAATGTCTAAAACTTATTGTTCGGCTTGACTCATCTACCCTGGTTGCAGCCGACCTCCTGAAAACTAATACATAGATTAAGCATTACGAAACGATGAGGGTTCAAGTGACCGGTGCACGTTAAGAGACAATCTGCGACCTTAACAAATGAGTCAAATACAATAAGACAATGACACCCATTCCCATGTGATGGCCGCGAGAAGGATAGGCTCGAGGAGAAGCGGGTATACGGTATGCAACCGACAGCGAAGAGGAGTGAGTGCGCCAGCCAGCGCGAGGCGGTATCCAATTCCAATCGGGCGTAATGCCATGCCAAGAGAAAGGGAGAGTATGTAAGCGGGAGCTTCGCCCAGGCTGCGAGCGGTCGGGGGAGAGGAAGACAATGCTACGGTGCTCGTTGTTTATTCCAAGCACAGAGAGAATTCTTCCAGGCGATGAAAAACAAGATACGTTAAGCATTCGGAAAACACTTTACGCGAATGCGAGAAGGCTTGAAGCAGAAATGAGGCAACACCGTAAAGACAAAGTCGTTACTTATTGTTAGTCACCATACTCAGGTTCATGGAGTGAGTTCAGCGAGCATTATATGTCTCCTACAGAATGGGGGGGCCTGCCAATATTTTCTGCAACGGAATACGTACCGCTGACGCGGGCCAGTGACAAGAAGAAATACTGTCAAAACGGAACAAGTAGTTGAGTAGAACGATCTATTTACGTTCCACTAAAAGGATGGAGATGGGTTTAATGGAAACAAATTGATTTGCATACTACACGGAATGCATCATCGAAAACAGTCAGTTTTTTTAACGCTCCCCAACAGAACTCATTCATTCGTTGACCCTTGGCATTATAGAAGCAGTGTTCCGAGCTTCGCTATCTGACGTGACCTTGTCGATTTCAGCAGGAAGAAATTTCTCAGATTTCAATCGCATCCGACTACGATCGATGGCGTCCACGGATTATGCCACACGTGGCAATGACCGAAATGAAATAACCCTTCTGGGAGGCCGACTTGACCCTTCCTACACCAACTTGAAAACAAAAACATAACTCTTGACGGCCAGTGAAAACCCTCCCAGCGATCCCAACGTGCTACGAACTTCAGCCGAACGCTCGGAAAACCGGCAAAAAAATCCCCGCTGGGCACTTCTTACCTTTCGATGCGCCCTCCTAAGGTATTTTCGGAATAGACAAAACTGGACCTCGCCGAGAGCATTGCTACCTACAAGGTATCTCGGACTTGAAAGAAAAAGAAGAACAGCCAAGCCAAGAGCCAAGAGGTATGACTTCCAATTGAGAAAAGAATGGTGAGGCGTCACGTAGAACAGTTTTCTAAGTGATGAAAATTACAGATCGCCGTATCTTAATTTGCATTGTTAAAAATCAAATACTTGAACCACATAATCAACCTCTTGGAGGCGAAAAACAATTTCGCCGCACGTATTCAACTCCTATAAAGTTTATTTTAAATGGCAAAAGCTCAAAAACGATTCGCACGAAAGCGTTTGGCGCATCCATTCATGAAGAAATTAAGGGCACATGCTTAGGCGCACGTACAATGATATTGAGAAAAAGGAAACGACATTATAAGTCCCAAGAGACTAACGATCTTGGGCACATTGTGACGTTTAATTACTAAATCAACCTGAAATTATTCGATCACACCCGAATCTACTTCCCCAAAAATTCATTCTTTGCCCTCTAGAGTAAACTTTCAACAGTTCACCATCTTCCATAAAAACTGGGCGAGCTAGGTTATCTCGTAGGGCCCACCATTGATAATTATTACGGCCGCATCCAAGTATAAGTATATGTAGGCAGTGCCAACATAACTAAGCTGCTACGGGTCGACAAGTAAGAAGTTCGTGGGAAATAAATGAACCTAATCATGACAAAAGAAAGAATGAACGCTGACCAAATAAAATTGCACTAAATGAATTAGGCAACATAAAACTTCGATCAAATCTTGAACATTTACAACTTTATGATTAAACAAGCATTGGATTAGATTGGTCCCGCTAAAACGACAGTTCACGGTTATTATTGGACCAGAAAAGTCCAACAATTGACCCGCCAGAGCTAATACGAGTAGGTAAAATAAAATTGATGCTGGTGTGAATGCTATACTATACAGCCGATAAAATCTCCAACGTATTAATTTAATCGCTCCTTTTCGATCTCCGCTCCGATAAGTATAGGGTGGTATACAATTTATTTCAGGCACACCCCTGCACCTCGAATATTTTATTATTCCTTCAATTAGCCTCAGGTAAATTCACAAGTGTTGATTCGGCAGACAATAAGATACGAAAGAAACTTCTGGGCCTCGCGAGATGGTTCGACTCATGGACAAATAAAAACCTTTAACATCAAGGAATCAACACTGAAAAACCATTAAAAACCTATTGGAGACTGAAGAGGTCCCAGTGAGCTACGCCTAGTACGGAGAATCGCTCTCATATTAAAATCGTATGCAACCGTCACCTTGAAGAAAAAGGAAGGAAAAATCACGGCTAGGAAAAAAATGATTAATTTTATTTACAACCGCGTAAACGATTGGAGCTGAAAAGGCACGCTCCAATCGATTGCGCCACAAGCTGAATCAAAAATCTCACCGACGAACATTTGAGCTCGAAAACCATATATTAAACATCCAAACCTCAACAACGGACAGGTTAACAACATGCATCCGCTTCCGAAAATAGCTCATGAAAAACAAAGTGGGGGCCACGCGAAAACTGCGCTCGGAGGAGGAATGCCGACACAGAGAGATGGCACAGCTGAAGTGAATTCATACTCCTCTCTCCACACGAGTCGCCGTCGGTTTAAAATTGCGATGGGCGGAAGAGAGAGGCATTGGGACTGGCTTGTGGGGTGGACGGAGGATCGGCCAAGGAGAGAGAGAAAACGGAATAAGGTGGCGGAGACGAGGGGAAAAGGATGTGGGAGAGAAGGGAAAAACGAAAGAGGACGGGGAAGAAACTTGGGAGGGCGGAGGAGACGAGAAGGGAGAGTTACGGTAGGGGAATGGGGCGGGTGGGTAGGAGAGGATATTCAGGACCGGGGGGAAGGGAAGGAGTGAGGGAAATGAGGTGCGCAGGAGGGGGAATTTAAGGGGAAGAGCGAATTGAAACGGGTTGGAGGAGGATTGAGGTGCGGGACCGGGGGTGTTGGGGAGGGAACACAGACTCGGGAGGTGGGGCCGGCGATGTGAGGAGGAAGGGGTTGTGACGACTCATTATGGAGCAGGGAGGGTGGGCTCACGGAGTCCGGGGGAGGGAGTGGGAGGACCATTTCCTCATCCCCCTCTTCCCCCACGAACACCGGACCAGTCCGCCAGTGCAGACCGGCCAGCCTCCCTTCCCTTCAAGGCTGACCGCCGTCTGGTTTGTTGTTGCTCCGTGGGCATGACAAAGGGGAGCACTCCACTCAGTCAGTGGGTCGTCTTTTTCTGCAAAAAGAGCGAACAAAAGGAAAAAAAATCCCTCGAGTTGACGATGGGGATGGTGAGGGAATGATGAGGGGATGGTGAGGAGACGGTGGAGCTGGTGGGGTGGGGGTTGAGGGGAAGGATTGAGTTGATCGAGGGAGGGGGTTTGTGGCGGTTGGAGGGGGTCCGAATCTCCCAACTCCTTGCCTTCACTTTCCCCCGACTCTCCCTCCACTCGCGTTCCGAATGGAGAGGGGGGAAAAAACTTTCGATCTTTAGCGAGTAGGTGCATTCGCGGATTCCAGTTCTCACACGCATCGGCGAACTTATTCGATCGAATCTGTTGGAAGCCATGGTAAAGGGGTTTTTTATACGTACTCTCCGCCCTGAACCCCACTGCCTCTCTCCCCTCCTTGAGGACGGATGAATGCATTCAAATTATGGGCACAGGCCACCAATCAATAATCCCTTTCCAATTAACGTAACGAGCGCTTACGAGAAAGTTATAGGGGATAGGCACAGGCGCGATTAATCACTCATTCAATTCCTAATGTAAAATCATTAGAGAAACCAAAGCACTCATCAAGTGTCGCTACCATAAAGCAGGTGCCTGATACCCTGGTAGAACAGGACCGGCGAACAAATGCGAGTTTAGATGTTCACTGTTTCTGCCAAAACCAGCATAAAATCAAATAGCAGTAGCAAATCAAGAGTCATACACACAACCGCTTCCCATGAATACTGAAAATCCGAGGACTAAAAGATGTGAACCCACTTGATTCCGTCAGTCCTATGGTAAAGAATACATTACCGATTTAAATTAATGATGAAATAAATCAAAAGGTAATTTTAAAGTTCGCTGGACGCGCAAAGAGAGCCACTCGAATTTTAAGCACGATCTGCAATCTATAACTCGAAGGAACGAGGTTCAGGAACCAACCCTTCACCATCCCCAATGCAAGAAAAATGATACGGGAGAGAGCCAAAAGCTGAAGAGGCGAAAAACTACTTCCGCCATGTCTCTATGCAAATAGAATTTAGCAAACATCACAAATTGTACCCGCCATTCCACCGAAAATCGACATGTCAGCACCTTGCCAAAAAAATAGCCAAATACTCAAACACTCGGAACAAATACGGAGAATTAACGAACCGGGAACCCCACATGAATAGGACAAGCAAACACCTTCCCGAACTGACCAGCCCGACGAGAGAAAAAAATAAAAGAGGTGAGGGTGGGAACAATCGAATCTACTAAACCAGACCACGGCAGATGTACCCGCCGCTCAGGGAAACATCGCGGCAAGACATAATGGGGTGAGTCTTCTGAGGCGAGTCCCAAGGAGGTTCGAGTGAGGAAAAGGAATGGCATGAGAAGAGAAACTGCGTGGGAGGTTGAGGGGGATTGCGAGGGGGCTACAGGGAGGGGGAGCCCAGGGGCGCCAAGAGGGCTGCCAGGGATGGGAAGGGCGCCCTAGGGAGGGAATTCTGGGTATACTCGGAGAGGCACCGGCGATCGATCTGCCAAACCCGATACAAACGCAATTATTGGGACGAAGAACGCTGAGATAGAGAGAGGAAAGAGGCAAGAGCTGTAAGGGAATGGGGTATATTTTTTGGTGGGCTGTGATCGGTGATGGAGAGAACGAATGACGAACTGGATGGGGAAAGGGGAATTGAAGAGGCTGGTGGAGCAAGGGAAGCGGCAGGGGGTGCATAAGGTGGACTGGGGTTGAGCAACAGAAAAGATTAGCTTTCATCGGGAAACCCACCGCCACATGTGAGAGTGAGCCAACAATGACCCCCTTTTCATGAAAGATGAATCCAATATGCACAAACTGCCAGGAGATAAAAATACGCGAGCACGTTAAGGTTGTCATATAAAAAAATGACCCACTCTTCTGAGTTAAATGCAGCCGTTTTTATATTGACTCAATCATCGCCATCAGACCAAAATGAAAATGGCGAAGATTCGCAACGACAATGAAATGAAATGGAATCTGATTGGAACACCTACCCTTTAGCTTGAACTTGGAAAGTTGGAGAGAGCTGAAATGTATAAAATTGAATGAAATGCATGCTAGTAATACAGCCAAGGGGATTGGGTAAAGCTGGCTGAAAGTAAAACTACCTGAGGGAACACACTATTAAACGTTTAAACTAAAAGAGAAATTTCCTCGAAACTGCAAATACATTTTTTAAATAACTATAAGAATAAAATAAAAAAATAAAATGCCTTAATATTTTTAATTGGGCACGACTGCATGATAATATCTTGCCTACCACAGCAGATTGCGAGTAACTCTTTACAGACTTAAGACAGAAAATCTTAATGCCTCAAGGAATTGGGATTAGTACTTAATACAGGCAAATGCGCAGTTTTGAAATTTGGGAACAAAAGAAGTGAGAATGACATAAATGACGAATTAGATGGTTCAATGCTAACTCCTCAGATCAAGTTAAATATTCGGGGTCAGTTCTAACACCACGCATTTCATGGGGAGCAACCATCAGGACAATATGCGGCTCCGCTTTTAAGAAACTCGGCTTCATTAAACGGGTGGCGGGGAAATGTAATAAGACCGTAAAAAGAGGTGTTATTTCACTCTAGTTAGGCCACATTTGGAATACGCCGCGAGTATTTGGGACCCTAGGCAGAAAGTGAGACTAAAAAAATTAGATTAAGTTTAGAGGAAATCCACCAGATTCGCCAAAAATTGTTACGATAAAAAGACGAGTGTGGCAGATTTTTTCGAGGAATTAGGCAGGGATCTGCTTGAGATGCGAAGGGAACTTGACCTTTAGCAAAGTTCAAAACAAACGGCGGGTTTACAAATGACACCATAGGATTTCTTATGGCCCCACACCACTAGGTTAGAACACAAAGATAAGATAAGGGAGATAGACTCCACTGCAGATAGATACAAATATTCCTTCTTTCCCCAGACTATCAGGAATCATAATAGAAAGAAATCGAAGTCATAAAATTAGTGAAGACATGCGATTTACAAGTCAGGGCATAATTAAACTGCGTAGACATACGGCATATTCGTAGGTGCATGCGAATGTTAGTAGATAGTACAATTTATTTGCATGCATAAGAGTTAAAAATGTTTTTGCATGAATATATACCCCTCTGTGGGTGTAGATGTACATGGATGTTTTGTTTTGAATGTGGTCTTATTCTGTTACGGGTGGTGACCTAACACCCCCCCCTACACACGCCCTTGCGGGGTATTATATAAATTTACATGTACCTACACGTGATAGTGCAAGATGTAGGTGTTATTATATCACCATGGATTTACCGACTCACTTCAACAACACCGAGCCCGAAATCGGCAACACATTAAATACCATGAAAGGCTAACGTTAGCATACGTAATGGAAAGAAAGTTCGAAGGCTGAAATTCGCAACTGACATTCATTTTGGAAAACCCTTATGACGCGAATGAAAAATTAACACACGATGAAGAAATTAAATTTTCGAAAGTTGACAAGCATTATGGAGCAGGTCTTGCCAAATATACCCTATTTCTCTAATGTGGAACCCGGAACAATCCGTACACGAAATGGAAATAGTTCTGCCAAGATGACGGACACTAAGGACAAGCTGGTTAACTAGAATCACCGACGAAGGAAATTTAATGAACAATATCGTCGGTCAGACCAATCGAAAATTCAGAGCACCAGAGATTCATCAAATACTGTCTCGGTTAAATTTCCCATTGTCACCACAGCTGAATTGACTTCTCCCACTCCCAATACCATCTTATCGAAATTTTAACGAGGAAATACTGGAGTTCGTTTGAGTAAAAAAGATGATCCGTTCATTTTAATCGCTCAACGACATACACATTGGCAGGAGAAATATTCGTCGCAGCCTCCAACAAATAAGCCTTCAGGAGTCCAATTGAGATTGCCAGACATGAAAGTCCTCCTGAGTATTAATTATTTGCTCAAGGACCGCTATCAAATACTTGAAAGATTACGGTCGAAAGTCAATAACTTATAAATATTTCAAATAGGATGTTTTATCCCAAACTACATAGAATTATAACCTTTGAGAGGGGAGAAGGAAATTACTTGCATACAGAAAGATGCAACCTAATAACTCAATACCTATACAGTTAAAACCTTGTTTGTAACTTGAGCCGTTAACGGTGGTAATCATTATACCAAACATCTTAGGGTATTCTCCCTATCACCATTCTTAGTTTCTCACCCTTAAGTAAAACTTGCCTGGCGAAAAGTACACTTCCTTGCACAGCATAATTTCAAACGCAAAATCGCGAAGGCAATCAAACCGGGTAATTATCACTAAAAGTACATTAATATACGCATTATCATCAATAAGGGCAGCATACTAGTACTACGTACACTAACTCGCTTACTTGCTCGCAATGGGAACTGATGGCTACACGAAAATGAAACCCAAGGGCTGTGGGTGTGGTTGTACGCGTATGAGGAGCATGTGCCCCGCCAGGTAATCGATAAGCGTCTGGTTCGAACCCCGCCCACGGTATGATGCCGAGTGGCTAACTACAGCGCCAGCCCTACACTTTTCAGCAGATGGTTGGTACCGCAAGTAAACAAATGAAACTTTGAAAGCGATGGCTATTTTCGACAAGAAAACTTTCGACTATTTTGGAAGCTCCACATAATTACGCCCAATTAACATCTTGTCGCAGTATCAATAGAACTGCACGGTGACCTAAGTCTTTTGCATCGGTCTACGTTTACACAATACCCATGGTCGCATGCAAGAAGACATGGAACTACACCAATCAAAAGTTCTACGTCGACATAGCGTGCGAAACGGATTTGGTCAAAAGTAAAGAAATTGCAACTCAATGAAGGAGTACATTAATCTGTTGCCTCCACCTCTAAACAATGCACTGCGTCTATCTTGTTCTTGGGTCAGTCGCCGTCCGAGAAATCAAACTACACATCAATTCATCGACTGAAATGAGCAGTCGAATTGAACGTCGGGAAGTATAAATATCCATGTTATCATCGCACCTGATCAGCCTTTAGCGATGGGCGATTACAGACGACGAGAGACGATTAGTAAACGCATTCAGTCCCACAAGGTTACAGTGGGAGAAGCAGACGAAATTACCCAGAATATTTCGCATGGCGGTCGAGAGTGAGGGGAGAGGGAGGCCTCGCTTCCGCATTTCCCGGAAAACTGATAACGAGCGGCTTTTATCTTTCTAGCAGCGTCGATAAAAAAAAGGGAAAGGCGAAGGCATCCATGATACAACCCGAACGTTTCAAAACCACGAATATCACTTTGGAGCTTTTTTCATGAACCGGAAATCGAACACAAACACCACGGCTATGAAATGATAGCCATTCTGAATTTCCGCCGGACAACCATTTGCATAACGCCTGATTTCGATTGAATTCAATCAAAGAGCTGTACAAATAATTCTACTATTACAACTGTCGAGAAGGAGTAATTGGCGGGGGGCAGTAGTCGATTAGAAACAAAAATAATCAACAACTAAAGGACCTTATATACTTGGCATAAAAACTCGAAACGTGAAATTCTTACAGCTCACCTCAAAATACAGGATACCGAAGTGGGCAAACCGTACCTACATTTATATGACATTTCGGAACTCTTTCTGCTCCAGAGAACAAATCTGTCCCGTAAAAAACACGTGAACCAAAATCAACAGCCGATTCATCACCTAAGTGAGCAACCTCCGAAAAAACAAATTCCGAGTTACCTTACTCAAATTAATTATAGAAAGAAAAAATAAGCAATCATTTTATTGCATATTAAACCAGCGCGAGCTATAAAACGCGATAACATGGGTAAGGTACTTAGCCATCAGAAGGGAAAACAAGTTAAAATTCTCACTCCAGAGAGAAACATGTACACACACCTTAAAAATAAGAGGAGGCAGATGGTGGGGGGAGGTACCGAGCAATTGATGCAAAAGTATCTAATGCTGAGGAATTTTGCGAAACATTATGCAATATTTTATCCACGAGTTTGACTGCTTTTGCATTCTGTTTTTCGCCATCTCGTTGGCGAATGGTTGAAAGTACACCTTAAAATATTTAGTAGATCAAACCATTCCAGCTATTCATGTATTACATGGTGATAACGAATTGAGGTAGTTGTTATGGCTTCCAAATAAGTAATAAAATTAAACAACTCCAAGACCGTAAACAACTAGGCGTAATTGTTTACGGTCTCAGGAGTTTCGTTTTTGTTACTTACAACACATAGGGATAGATTCTTATTACTCGTACATAAACATCGTACAATGTATTTTTCCATTATATTATGTCCTACACATGGAATGTGGCCTTGGTCGAACCTAACTTATATTTTCCATTAATGGATTCATGGTTGACGTACTTCTACGGTAATTATATAACGTACAGAATTCCATTTTTGCTTAGTATAATCAAACAATAGACTAACTAACGACAAATAATGCCATTATGAGTAAAAAGTATCAGGTGCGTAATCACCTACCACACACCTTAGTGGTGGCTTGCAGAGTACCATGCACGATAAATAGATAACATTTGGTATCTGAACACTTCACCACTCTCGAATTTCACACACAACAACACATTCTCCTCAAGCCACTGCACGGGGGCATGAAAGCCGGCCAGAGTGCATGTAAACCTCACAATTCAAGCCTGTGAGACAAAAGGCGTTAGATCATTAGTCATTATATTTTATCGATTATGAATTCGGAAAGGAAAATTGTTATTTCTCCTGAGGGAAGAGGTGAATAAAGATTCCAACGTAGCAATGTCGCCAAATTCTTTTGTTATCGGCACTTGGATTCACATTACTACCAATTGGAAAGTGGGTAAATATAAATATATACAGATATTTATATAAATATATATATATATATATATTTATTTATATATAGATGGAAATAAAATAGCAAACATGCATGAAATCATGTTCAGGACTGAAAGCTTGTACAAAAGTTGGAATGCCATAAACATGGCGGTATTGTACCCATGAGACACTGACCGTCAATGCTGAGTAAAACCTACAATGGTTGAGAGGACAAAACTAAAATCTTGGAGATCATTCAAGACATTCCCACGCGATCCACCATAACTGCACTTATCAGTTCAGTTGCGGTGGTTCCCACACTCACAAAAAATGAAAAACAAACATGCCACATAAGCCAAAAACAATCTCCAAGCCAATTGCCTCCTCGACGAGGGCTACGGAAGAGACCACGCAAGCTATTCGAAGAATTGGTGAAATGGATACCTCCAATCACAAGCAAAGACTTTCGACGGAGGCGAGATGTAATAGGAGAAAGTAAAACGAGCACAAGTAACCTTAACGGAGAAATAGCAGCGGGGAATGAGGCGAAGCATCCGTGGCAGCGGCGAGAAAAAAAGTCCACAAGAGCCAGGGAAGAAGAAAAAGAGGTAGCGCCCCCCTTCGGAGACGTGACGCACACATGGCGGGCACAAGACACCCCGCCCCACGGTTTCTGGGTATCTCACGAGGAGGCGGGGAGAGGGTGGGGGAGAGCGCGAGAAGAAAAAGGAGCAGCACTGTAAAATGGGAAGGGAAGCAGGCGAGAGACCGGAGGGAAGGGGTCCAAGAGACGCTGCGGAATGTCTCAAGGGCTGGGGAAGGAAGGCCAGCGCCGCCGACCCCCTCACACCAATAACGTTCGGGGGGCGGGGGGGGGAGAGAGGCGGAGAGTTTAAGGGACTCCACCATTCCGGGCAGCGAATTCACCCACTAACTCACCGCGGTAAAATGTAAACAATGACGACTCACACTTATTAAGTTACGACGCCTCCACGATGAATAGCGCTCATCACCCCACCAGAGGTTGGCCGAGGCAAAGGGTAAACAGAGTGAGCGTGGGTGGGGGAGGAGGAGACTCGAGCATGGTCTTGAGCGAGCATGTAATTGGATGACGATGTGCGACCGAAAGGCGGGGAGCGGGAGATGGGGCCCAGGTGCCGCCGATGCGCTACTATTCTTTCTCATGCGAAGGTGTGGGACGTAAGGATCCCGAGAACGAACGAGAAGGTATCCGAGACGGCCGTGGGATTTAATGCATGGACCGGTGAATGCACTGCCCCCCCCCCTTTCCCATCCACCCACATATGTACACCGCAGGCGTCCGTCACGGAGGTAACGCACGGAGTGGGTTCATTCGCAACTCCTTAAATTCGCTCGTGAGTGCATTTTCGGAACCGACCACGACGTGAGGGAAAAAAACCAGACGCTCGGATACGAAAATATGTGACACTTTGCATTACCAACAAAGTCCGCAAGGTAAATATAACTTGTTCACCCACGCAATTGTCCCCCTAATGCGATCAGACAACCTCTGTAATCTTTATACTAAACATGAGACAAAATTATTTAATTCGCCGCCAAATCCAAGCCTTGGGTAGGTACTTAACACCTACGTGAGAAAAAAGCATTAGGAGGGTAAGTTCCACGGATCAAGCAGGCAACTACGAATACAGAAGCATCCCATGGAAACAAGTTTCCAAACGATTCCCATGATTTCCAAATGGACGTGGTGTTTCAATCGTAAACACCCCACGACCGTTCGATGAATTGATGTGACGCCTCTCGAGTCTTCAAATCTCCAAAAGAGAGAGAGGATTCAGGGACAAAAACGATCCGGAAAAGAATTAGTTACGCACAAATAAACCAACCCACAGATGAATATCACACTCCATCAATAACAAAAAAATATCAGGTACTTTGAAAATACAACGCTTCATTCAACACATATTCCCTAATTACGAACTTAAATTCATTGTAAATAAATTCACAACGGACACAACTGCATAATACTCTACCTCCGTGTCCCTGATTTAAACTTCGTGGCGTAAGCTCCAATACGGATTAACAACCTAATAATTTTACAGGAAGTTTTTTGCAGCATTGGTTTTGTGCCAATCGGTCACGAAATATTAATTATCCTCTCACTAAATAAAATATTGTCTGCAAGTATATTTATGAAGAGCTGATACAAGCCGTTTCGAGCAATATAATTCACTTTTATACACTTCCAAGTTACAACATTAAACCATAATTCATGTTGCGTACAAATATCAGTTTTGACGGACGATTGGAACACATTTGCCACGGTTATTCTCCCCCATCCTAGACATTCCGGCATCAAAATGTTGACTAAGACCATGCATCACCATATAATTGTGGAAGATTGTAGGAGAAATGTATTTAGTCTAGACATTTTGACCATTGCCATCGAGACACATTTCTTCCTTTGTAGAATGCGTAAGCAAGTCTAGTAAAAAGTAGGATGAAATTACACGTTATACTCGAATATTTCCAAAGTATCCACTAAGAAATCCATTTCCCGCTAACGACCAACGATTGCTTCAATTCTTAGGGGCAAACAAAGATGATCAACCCAATAGACTTCTCCGAACGCATCAAAATTGAAACTATCTTGACAACCTCGAATTTCCCAGAGGGAAACATTTGAATGAATCGAACGAATCGCTTTCTCCTTCCTGATGTTAAAAACTTAATCTTCTGAGAAACATTGTTAACTTACGATGATTATTGGTACATTAGGGTAATGAAGACCTTAACTCTATGGCATCGAAGACCTCTGACAGCACAGGTGTTTCGGTGCTCCTCGACATGGAAAAAACGCGGTACATATAAATCCAGAAGTTGCTATTAGCAAGCGAAACCTGCATTTATTTTCCTTTTTAACTTACCGGATCGCGACCCAAAGTAAATATTTCAATGAGCAATGTCCGAAAGATAATATTAGAAGGATTTAATCATGGAAGAAAATATTCACTAAATTACCTCAAATCATCATTAACGGTTTTTCACTGAATATTTCCACCTGGAACTATCACTCCCTGCCAGACACCTTCTTGGGGGATCAAGCGGTATTTATGTATATATAGATGAAGGAAGCTTATTTGCTTAAGTAATTCCACACCGATACAGCGAGCAAGGCATTGAAAACAGAACACCGACTGATCTAACTGAATTAACCTCCACGGCATAAGAAGTGTTTACAATAGTTTATACCAATTAACCATGGTCGCGAAAAAACGAAAGCCCCGCAACAACCAGGAAAATAATGCCAGAATGATTATTCCGAAACGGACAATGAGAAAATTACCGAAAATATTTCCTGCACTAAGGCGGCGAATTGAGTGTCAAGAGGATGACCGATAAAATAGGCAACACCGCATTCGCAGCTGGTAACACGGGCCTCCACTGATTCCACAAAAACACGAGGCTCTTTACGCGGGAGGAACAGAAAATTCTCCTCTTGAGAAATTCACCACGATAGTGGCCAAGGGTTGGCGTTGGGAAAGACTCAAAATACGCCACCAAGCAACGAAAGAGGGGGGGGACACCAATAACAAATAAATGCATCTATTTACTCACAGCCCAGGGGGGGATAGGGAGAAGGGGGTGGGGGTCAAAGCGCCCATACCCGAGAGAGAAATGCTGGCCGCTAGCCAAGTGCGTGGAGGTGATTACACTGGGGTTGAGAAGGAGAGAGAGAAAGAGAGGCAAGCATGAGCGTAAAAGACCACAGGCTCATTGCAAGGGAGGGAGATAGTTGTGGCACTCGTTGTGTTCTGTGGCAACTGTTAAGACCTAAAACCTTTCTTAAACGGCAAAATGAAATTATGGTCACGGAAGGGCTTCCGAAGGAGAAAAGGGAAAAAAATCGTCGGGTCGAGAAAAACACAAATATTGCGCCGGGAGGCATGAGAGCTTCGTTTAAAAACTCGCCCCTCACAATCTTCCTTACATGAACTGGAAGAGGAAATGAGTCACCGAGACAAATTTACTTGAAGGTCCGTGTGGCGACGGCGGTGCTCGGACTAAAGAGCGCGAGCACGCCGTTTTACTCTCGGGAGATAAAGTACGTACCATGTCTCTCCTATGATCGTCAAAACTATTGGGAGCGTCTGGGGGGGGGGGGGGTTAAAAGCGCTGCGCCGTCACGTAGCCCGGCACCGCGGACGGACCGATGGGAATGGGTGGATGCAAAACGCGACAAGCACACGAGCGAGGAGCACGAGAGACGCCGGCGGAAGAATGAAATTATAGTGTACGGAGACAAATGAAGGTCGCAGGCTGAGGTCAAGCAACTCCCTCCTGGCAGGCAAACGACAGGGCAAGAGGAGGCTCGCAACCGACTGGACGACACCATCCTAGGGGTCGTTTATTCACTTACCGCCGACACCTGAGAAACTTAACCAACCTTCATGGCCAGGATAGCCTCACAAAAAAAATAAACGGACCTCTTGGAATGCAAAGAGGCATTTTCCGATTGCACTAGCTTTTCACTCGCTGCCAACGCGGCAACACAAATATATAATAATAAAATGCTCTCGAATGAACTTGCGATTTTTTTTGTAAAACTCACGGCGATTACGGTTTGGCAGGGAAAAGAATAAGCAAAGCTAACAATACGTCTCCTGGAGCATAACAGAAATTATGCTTTCTCCTAAATTTTGATACACACTTGTCACAAACGACTAGGATAAATGCTAATAAAATGTGGTATACCTTGAATGCAAAATCCAAGGGTTCACATTATTTCAACAGCCTCGTAGATGTAGGAATAATTAACTACCTACCAGCAAGACCAAGAAAATCAAAAAATACATGGCGAAGTCATTCGGATGCCGTGGGATTATTAAAATCCCACACTATTCCAACAATCTGACACCAATTAAACAAGTTACATTAATTCAAGCAGTTGCAATCTTAATATTTTCTCAACTTCTTTCTAAATGAATTGAGAAATCGATAGAATGAACGAATGAATTTGGGGGTCCTTTGTCCTTCGAAAAGACTGACATTTCCGCCATTTTTCTAAATAAAATCTTTCACCCATTTCAAATTTTAAAACATACCTCCATGGTTAACCAATTCATACATACATGAAGAATCACGACATCAAAAATTCAAAACGAGAGCTGGAACACGATTCTCGGGCGAAAAATGTATTCACCATACCTCAACAGCGAACGCTTCTCATTTTTACACAACTATCCTGCATTATTCGCATATCATTATAAGAGCGACAATGCGCAACAGGAGAAACAATCGAAGGAACAAACGATTACATACACGAGGCGGGAAACCTCGAAAATTCCAGCGTGACTCCGCGAAACGATCCAAGACTCTATACTCTCCCCACCCAAACCTGCAAGAAAATGAAACTTGGACAACTCCCGCGGCGCCCGGCCGAGACTACGTACAAAAAAAAGCGGGCTAGAGCAGATTCGCCGGCCCACGATCTCAGGGAGATGAGGAGAGCCGTGAGGGTCGGGGGAAGGGGGCACCAGAGGATCCAGAGGCGGCGATGGGAGGAGGGCGGGGAGACAGTGGATGTGGCGCGACCATGGGAGTGCGAGGGCCTTTCGCCACTTCATCTTCTGGATAACTTTCTCCCCGGACATTACGAAACCGACCAACCTCCTCTCTCGCGCGCGCGGCGTGGGTTGCTGCGGGGGAGGCAAGGACTCCACGATCTCTAAATTACCGGGCGTGAGGGGAGGGAGAGAGGGAGTGCGGAACACAGAAAGATTTTGGAAATAGATAAGGAATTGTGGGGGCGTGACGGAGGGTTCCCAAAGCACCATGAGAAGATAACGCGCGCCAGACTTAATGGAGGTGTAGCCGGGTCACTAGGAGATTAAAATTTATCTAATGGCAAATGTGACCATTGCTGAGCAAATATCACACTTACCCACGGTATCCATTTAAAGGGAAAATAAAGTTACGAGCATTAATACCATATCTACTCCTATGTAATTAAGGAAGATGGAATGTATGCAGAGCTACAAAATGAGTTATTGTAATATTTAGTAAGGCAATTACGGATGTTTTTCGTCATGTTGAGGGCTTAAGATTACTGTAATACAGAGCGACACGGTGAATCATAAAACCACCAAAACCGGTAGACTACAATTTACAATAATTACTTCTGTGCAAATAAATACCCGAGCATTGCATGCCTACCGAGCATAGCGATTTCTTACGGCTAACAGTAAGTTGGTCTCAAAGGATCGAAAATTAATTTCTAGTAGGAAAACATCTTGTCGATTGAGCTTAGTGCCTCATGACATATCCAACTAATCATAATTGGGGGATAAATGGCGTTTCGTCCGACTCGTTTTGAGCATGCAGGTACCACATTTGTCGCAGATGACAAAACATATTAGGTTAAGTCAACAAATCTGGATATCATTTGCAACCGCTAATGTTTTGAATGCGATGCAATGCATCAATAACCCGGGACACTTAATAATTATTTGAACAAATGAAAATTCGATCTGATAAAACCGACATTTGTAATGACGGGTAGAACAGAGTCACGAACACTTGCGCGGTAAATAAAAGACTATAATTCAATCAATGCGGAGACAAGATCAGCCGGAGGAGACCCGACTCCCCAAGATCTCTGTGAAATCGTGAGCTGGAGACGAGAGCGGTGGGGTACGCCAACACAATAATGTCTCCCGGTCATCCCGCACATTGCAACCTGCTATCCCCATGCATACGCACAAACTCACTATGTCTCAATTGCTCCGAACGAAATCATTGAGCAACGTGGGATCCGGGGAAAAATAACAGCACACGCCTTCATTTCGCATTCGGGAAGTTCCTAACATCACCCCCCCCCCCCAATCTCCTCCTTCCCCTCTCCTCTCCGCCTACATCCCAGCGTCACAAAATTATCCCGCCGAAAAAATCTAAAAAAAAAGGTCGGAGACTGAAGAACGACTGCTGGCGATTACCCGGATCTTGGGAGGAACTGAAACGACCCGTTTAAATCAACAGAGACCGCACGCAATCGAACGGCAGAAGTGATCTAAAGCCAATAAGCCAGGATGCCTGCCACCCATTTCACGGTTAAGCAGACCTTTGATTTCGAATGGCAGAATAAAATGAAAATTCTTGCGAAACCTTGGATCCGAATATTTCACCCTCCCGAGTGAAACTAGGAAGCCTAATGAGACAATTAGATAATTGTTCAGATGGATGGAAAATTAAGATGGCGTATTTATTCAATATTTTAAGCTAACCGAGTGCACATATTCGAAACAAGCGAATTAAATTTGTGAGTGAAAGGGGAAAAAAAGGGCGCCTTGAATTACTCTTGGGTAACTAAGTCGACATTACAGAATCTAATCACGGAAAGCATCTTCATCAATCCCCCTACTTGGCCACAAGTCGTGTTGTGTGCTGCGGAAATATCATATTCATTCATAAGTACATAAAATAATTACCATTACCAAGGTAATTCCGTCAACTAGAGTGCATCATCCAATAAAAATAGGGCGCAGCTACCATTGATACCGGAGAATAAAGGCCAAACTGGACATCGCAAGGAAATATCATCCGGTGCTTACCACCTGCAATTGTAAGTCCCGAGTCTCATCCATTCTTTTTTCAAGGCAGCGTCCAGCCCTTCAAGTTTAACTACAACAGGTAGGTGAACCGCTATGTCACTTTCACGTGTGATGCCGTTTACTTGACACAATCTCCGCATCAACAAGAAATGATGACGCATATTGAACACCTGGTTTCCTCGCATATAACATAACCTAACAAGTTAAGGTTAAGAAAAAACTTAGGCAATTTAATCGCCGAACAATGAATCATCACAAGGCACCCGCGACCCAATGCCTTTTTGTCATAGACGCATAGTGTATGTCAAAAACAACTTATCAAGGAGATAAGGGAATTAATTCTATTCCGAAAACAAAAGCTACATCATCTTGAGTAAATTCACTCGCGCACCACATTAACTCCAGAAATTCAATACACTCAATCTGTAAGAAACCAACTTTAAGCTCATGTGTTACCGCTGATTTAATAAATGGTGGCAATTCACGAGGGCATTTTTTAAATAAAATGATAGATTGCATGATCAATGCCTGGCGCCAGTGTGGCCTTGCGCCCAATACAACATGGGCCCTTAAATAACTAGTAACAAACTTTCTCTTTACCGCCATATACTAAATCCCATCGCCACAATGGTCACCAATTTTTTATTTCGTAAGGTTTTCACATTAACCTGATGTTTCAAGCAAGGAACATTGGAACACAACAAATCCAGTTAGTTGAAGCCTACAGACAGTAGACGAACATTTAGAGACGCATAACACTAGCAGTAATAAGATGTCAATTTCAATACAAATACTTTTTCATACCCACTGAATCAGGAGTTGACAGCCTCACTCACCATGGCCAAAATTACCTTACATTTTAAAGGAACTCGCACTAAGGTCATGGGTTAATAATACTTGAGAATACAATCATGTGTCCTTTTCAATCAATCTAGTTACTTATTTACATATAACCAGTTGAAACCAGATCCCTTATGGATTATACATCCTAATCATTCCAATTCGGCTGCTGCCTCTTAACTCGTGCAAGATATAACAAAAAAACTTGTTCTTAAATGGCCGAGAACGAACTGTGATAATGTTCTTAAAAATTATTTCCTACAACTACAACATATACAAGCTCAGTACGGCCCAAACATTTCATCCCATCATCCCCTCAAAGCCTCAAATCTAATATTTCACACTGTTCCTTAAGCACTCACAATAAAGAATAGAATTGGCCGATGATTAACATATGGTTACATTATCGAAAATCATTACAGCACTTGTTGCTGTAGTTTACGGAACTCCAAAGAACAGAAAACTCAATCTACCAAATTACACAAATATTCAAAAAACGCTAACAGGCTGCCTTCACAACTATCAACAGTTGAGGATTATCAAGATTTAAAAAAAAACACAGAAATCAGAGCTCAAAAAACGGCTTATATCATTTTACTTTTTTGTCATTTAGAAAGCCGATATTAAGCTGCATTCGTCTACTGAAAATTGACGCACGAAATTTAAAACAACAGTTTTAGTTCCAAATTTGTAACATTGTAAATAACCAACTCCACCACTGGGTAAACTTAATCACTGACTACCTATAGACAAGTAATACAAGGAGACAAGTTTTATATATGCAGAAAAAAAACACGAAAAATCGTCGTCTGCTCGGAATGAGCTATTTCATGCAATAACAGAAATTTAAAATCCGTGAAAAAGGTACTAATTGTGCTTACTTCCGGTTTAAAACAATATCGAAAAAACAATGTCTATTTTCTTCTCTTCGATAAGTCTAATAGAATGCCTACTTACTAACTAACTTAACACGCATAAGCTGAAGAAATATCGACGACCAACGCGAAGCAACATAGTATAAAATGAAAAGAGTGATATCCCGCATAAGTCGTCAAGTATCAAAATCTATTTACGGCTTCCCATTATTATCAACCATCCGTAATTCACTTCTCATTTCTCGTATTGCTGCTGAATACAAAGTATACATTACTGCTACGACAGACTTTAATACCAGAAACTACACATCACTATCGTAAGACTAAATAGCAATTCCTAACATATGGTGCTCCGAAACAAGTATACTAAAGTTGACACAGCTTGCCTTTGCAGAATAACAATAGCAAATAACTTACTTGGACGTACTATATAAAACAGATCACCACACCCGTACGAAAATATGAAAACCAGCATTCATAGGTCACATGTCGGTCTTGAACTCGTAACCATTTTTAACTGTCCACATGGAATACCCCGTAAAATGACCGAAATTTTTGCACATCATGCCACATTTATCGATGATCCACCGTCGTGTAACATCGGAAACAATTGCCGAAATAACTATTATGAATGAGGCGCCAAAAACAGATATGCAACGCAGTTTCACCTCAAGCTCACGAATACTAATATAACAAGAAATCTCACGTAAATACTAATTTCAGTTTAATGAAAATAACATATACCAAACTTGCGCGCCTGGTGTGCGCATAAGTAACACAAATAAATACAACGAGAGCAGTGCGTGGGCATGGTAGGCGTTTGACATTTCAAGCAGTCGCCGCTACATCAACACATGTTCTACTGGTAATGCATGTCGATTATAAACATAATTAACTATATATACACCATCAGGTCACATTCATTTAACATATAGACAGAAATCACATGCGTATTTACCTTAACAGTAACTCAACAGTCCGTTTGAATCGTAAGACACATAACACTCACTTCTTGCAGCCCGCCATCTTCAACTGACTCACCGGCTATCCGCAGCAGAGCCCGGAAAATTGATAGGATGGAAGGCTCGCTACGCCAGCTCGTTCTTTCAGAAGAGCATACGATATTTTTCTTTGAGCATTCGTGCGAGCGTAGCGTAAGAGGGAAGCGGACTTTTCAGAGCCAGATGGCGTTTGAGTACAGCAAGAGGAAATAGATGCTGGATATTTCAATTTAATGTTATTTCCATTAAAATTGCAACTGAGATCAAGATACAGTGGTGTGGAAATTGTCCACGCTTCAGAAAATAATTTGGTCCCACTTAGCGACACTATTTTCTTTCGTTATTTATATGTTCAACTTCATAATTACTCTATTAATGGGCTAAAATTAAAATTGGGTATTCTTCGTAAAGTTAACTGCTGTAAATTATAGCGATAGGGAAATTCATAAATCGAGTAGTTAAATTTCACCACGCGCTTGTTTTCGAATGCAGAAACGGCGAATAATCTTCCACGAAATCCTTATTTTCTTAATTGAAAAAATTATAATGGAAAAAGATACCTTATTCTTTGTCGGCATTTTACATTGCATGCGAACTCTAACCTCGAACGGTTAATAACCATTGAATTTTAAGATTTCATGGGTTATTTAATAACTGTTTACCTCACAGTAATTAATACAACACAATGGAGTTGTGTTGAAGCGATCTGATATGCAACAAAGAATAAGGAACTTAGGAAATGAGAGAAACTTGAACAAATTTTCCGCTGGTTCAACTTAAAACCATCTACCCTACTAATTCATTAATTGTGTCCTTTTCCTATCTAAAGAAATAATAACATTACAAAGAGATTTCGACTGTCTTAATGATGGCATAAATTTCATTACACCACCATAACATTAAAGCCGATGCCGTTAATTATCAGCTCGGGACATGCTCAGTCTATTAGAGACTGCAATTCTTAAGCTCGCACTTTTAAATCACCTTATAACATTAGGTCCATTTCTCTCCGAGAGAGCACGAATGAAAGTGTAATTTCACTTTTTACAGACCTCAAGAGGCAGAACAGCTGTCAACCGGCCTCGAGTGGGCGCCTAGAAGGAAGAAAGGCGGGCAACAAGGACCGGTTCCGTGGGATTCGAAGGCCCCACATTGCCCGCGGGAGCAAATGGAGAGAGAGTGATTCAGTGGGCATTGGTAGGGGGATTAAAACAAGCTCTCTTCACGGTAGAGCTCCATCCAATTCTGAGCTCACGTCGGAGAACTTCGCAATCCGCTCTTCTTTTTTTTAAATGCCCATCTTCTTCCCGCGCGATAAAATATGAGTGTCTTGCGATGAAGTGTGACCTCTTATGAGCTCCATGATGCTGATAGAATCCAAATATTTAGTCTTTAACAAGACGAGGTAGGCTAAGCAGCGTTCGCGGTTTCTTTTATAAGTGACCCTTGACTTACTACTTCATCGTCCGGATTTTTCGTGGGGAAAAAGAAGCCGGTATTCTTAAGGTAATATAAAAATATCCAGTTCAGGAGATGTGGAGCGAGGTGGAAATTATTCGCAAGTATTTACGTGTCATTTTGAAAACACAAAGGGTGGGAAAGTTCCACCGACTTTCTACCTTGTAATGTTGGACTGTTTTCCTTTGCTCACATACAATGTTCATAATCATCAACAATTCTGATTACAAAAAAGTTTCTTGCATCTGTAATATTATTGCAAGATGATTTTTAATAATGAGGCCATCCAGAAATTTCCCCTTGAAGAATACATGTAAACCAGACCAGTACCCAAGATGGTTGGGCGCTAGCCCTTACATATAATCGTTGCTTCGGTACGACAAACGTCCACACCTTCAGCGTCAATATCTGTGCATTCAGCACTTAAAGTGAACTGTGGCGATCGAATGTGTCGATGGCGAACGTGTACCTTTCCAGTGCAAGTGAAAGAGAATTTGAAACAAAGACTGCTTGTGAGTTGGCAATTGGCCATACCATAGGAGTAATACATGAACTTATATTTATGGGCGAGAAAATGGTGCCCAGAACATCGTCAACAAGACGGATACGATTACATGAACGAACTGTATTTAACATATTGCTTGGATTTTATTTTCATTTGGTTTTTTGTCACTGGTCTTGTTTGAAGAATGCATGTAATGTACCGAAGAATTATACATACAAATTACTGACGTGACGATTAACCCAAAATAAGAATGATACCTCGAAGAAACATTTAATATCCGAAATGTCATTCATTATTATAATTATAATCATTTCAATAGAAAATAAAATGGAGCAGACATTGAAAGAATTACGAGTGGAATTCGAGTATGGGAGAATGGAAAGTAAAACTCGCGATCAGCATTTCCAAAGGTGGAGAGTATCCATTGGGTGAGTTCATACCACACTAAGGTGGGGTTTTGATATTTCTGAATATTACAATAAAAATAAACCGACCATTAGCTATACCTTGTGAAGGCCTCCGCGGTGTGCAGATGTTGAAGCACGGAGAAATCAAGCGAGGCTTAGACTTTTAGAAAGGTTCAGAACAAACGAGTTCAACGATGACACCAAAGGAATTATTATGGCCCCACACTACTTAGGTTGATCAGACCACAAAGAGAAGATAAGGGAGATAGATTCCAGTACAGATAGATACAAATACTCATTCATTCCCAGAAAAATCAGAAATTATAATAGTAAAAAAACAAAGTCACTTCAGAAATATTTAAAAAACATTTAATTTTCAAGTCGTAACAAAATTAAACATTGCAAAGATATCAGGTACATTTCTAGGTGCATGTGTATGTTAGTTGGTAGTTTGAATGTTTGAATGTGTGTGGGGTATAAGTGTCCTTGCATGAATGCATACCATGTTTTGTTTGTGGACTGTATAAATTTGTTGCTTTTGCATGCGGTTTTTTTCTTTCTTAATTACGGGTGGTGTCCTAATACCCCCCGCCACACGCCCTTGCGGCGGCTTGCGGGGTATTAAGTAGAGATAGATGTAACCGTAAGTCTTCTGGGATTTACTCCGCGTTGGTCCATATTTCTGGGACAACAGTTTCGCCGGCGTTGCAGTCGCCGTCTTAAGATCGGAAGTCTCCGACTGCAACGCCAGTGAAACTGTTGCCCCAGAAACATGGACCAACGCGGAGTAAATCCCAGAAGACTTAGATCTTCAGATCATTAGCTATCGTACCAAATCTATCTCCGACATTGATGTTTGATCATATGAACAGCTTAGTATCATCTTTTTCGTGAAATTGCCCGAATGATACAATTAACTGCAAAATTCAAATAAATTAGGACACCAACGGGAGCTCTTCACTACAAAGTTATCCTCGTTTCAATAAACTGGAATTCGATAACATTACCGAATTTACAGGAAGGCGAAGATTATACTCATTATTTCCCCGCCAGTTTTTTCACCATAAATTCCTCGATGATCACTTGACAGCGAAGTAGTTAGTACTAAGGTATGTGGAGTCCAGTATTTTACCAAAAAGTCAGTTAATCATTACGCCTACCCAGATATTATTCAAAATCATTAACAATGATTTTGTTGTCTTTTTTCATGTCTGCCATATTTCTTTTCGACGGAATAAATAGGAGATGGAATGTTAGATTTTTTTCACAGCGTTCTTACGAGTCTTAAACGGTGGTAAATAACAATGACTGCCGTTTTACATGAAACCTGCCAGGTCACCACCCATTGTGAACTGAAAACAGACGATCGACGGCCAAATCGCAGAATTCTAATTTTACGAATCGATAAGCGGGGAAAGAAGAATTCCAGAGTCGGTATCGTCGGAAATAGCTTGCGAACGCGCATATAGAAACACGATTTTTTTAAATCGGAAGAGTTCATCCATTTCCATCATTCTTCGCAAAACTCAACTCCCTCGTCTCTTTATCTACGCATCCCATTTCACCTACTTCCTTGTGCTGCGCAAACACCGCAACTGAATTTTTAAGAGCCAAACGTAAGTTAAAATCCCACGAGGGAACAAATAATATGCGTATGTACGTCCAGTGCAATGTCCTACAGACAGATGCCTTTATCGAAAGGCGGTCCTGTTTTACCCGACGAGCGAGAAAAGATTTCAATTGGATTTTAGGAACTTCGGGAGTTCACAAGGGTTGTCGCAACCGAACGACAACCTCCTCTCGTGGCCAGGCATAATTTGGACGAAATTAAAAAAGCAAGTGAACAAATCAAATGGCCGCTATTACTCCACGGGGGTCATGAAAATATGAGACCGGATCGAAGTGAATTACTGATTCTCGGAAATGCTTACTTCGTGCCTGTGGCTCGGCTAAGCGCGTGGGGTATGCGATATCTCGTCCATCCAATGGTATTTCATATCGCCAGAAATTAACGCGCACACTGTAACGTGCGATGAAAAACTATGTATCTTACAAACAACGGGCAACACGAGAACATTTCGACATGAACAGGTAAGTAAGGCATGATCAAAATTACGGAAGCCTTAGACGGAAGAAAAAGATGGCGTCGATGATTAACCATACGTAGCACGCGTAACAATCAACTTGTGCAGCGTGAAATTTTCGGAATTTCCAGTTGGAATTTCGTCCACCATTGGCAGATAGATGCTCCGTTTGGAGAATTGATCAAGGTAAGTTGCTGCTGCAATAGCTCTGGTGGTCACTATTTTGCAGGGCTCACCACCCTGAACTATAAATTTTTTTTCAACGATCCAGTCGGCGATGTGCTATTCACAAATATACCCAATAATACTGACTTCTAAGTCCAGGATACAACGGACATTGAAATTGCCATTGACCTCAAATATGCCTATGAAAAATAGATTTAAAGCGTCAATAAATGGGCCGATAATATAGGTTGTTCCGTTTTCCCAAAAGCAATGGCCAGAAATGGTATTAAAATATAATGCTTACTTTTATCATGAAAATGATAAGATTAAATACACGGGGCGGAATCAATTAATTGCCTTTGACAGTCCGTCTAACAAACCTCATTTCCACTCTGCCATATGCCGAGGTGCCTTTCGAATTCCAAGAAAAAAATGATAAGCAAAGAGTATCAAGAATAAGATAGCAATATATATATATATATATATATATATATATATATATATATATATATATATATATATATATATATATAATTTGCCATTGTAAAAAATAAAAGTTTTTGTAACGGATAAGTTAATCATGCACGTACAAGTTATAATATGTTTCATTAAACCGCACTTCCGATTGGCTTCATTCAATCCGCATGCTTAAGTCAATCACATATGATTTCCCAACAGTATACTGAAATTCCTCTTCTACCTTAACTCCGATTCTGGGTTAAACAGATCACTTGAACATGTAAGCGACCGAAATATTTACGCAAAGAAACATTGAAGAAACATTTCGAAGAAAAAATGAATGCATTCATGTAATTAGTCTTCCATTACAAAAGTTGGTTACCTGGAGCCACCCGCTCTACTTTATCTTTCCAAATTAAGCTCTCTCCCCGACCCCCATTCTTCCCCGTTACCGTTAAAATAAAGAGATTCCTCTATTGAAGAGAGAGGGCTTTCGCAGAATAGCTTGTCAGGATCTCTGGGAGAATGGGGAGACGTTGTTTTCGACAGGTGGCCTTTTCGAGGAACCGCCTGACAAATGCCCTACACCAGTAGAGATGGCCCCAGCCCAGTTTTGAAAATACCTTCTTCTCACGATAACATTGATGACAATTCACAAAAATAAATACCGAACAAAATCCCTCAGTTATTTAGTTAATTTATGGATTGCCGGAGGCAACTGTGATTGGCGTCGTCCGTATCGAAGTCCGTGGTTCGACGTAAAAATACAGAATGTCTCTCAAATGATTGCAACAACACATTTTTTCCATCCATTGGTTTTATTAAATACAGGGATACTACATTCAGTGTAGAAAATTAGCTTATTTCAATCCCATGTGCTCATCTCGTACATGACTTACATGGAAATGAAATAATCTCAATTCAAATTCCAAAACTGACTCAATTCCTACCGGATAAAATTAGCCATATCTGCCTTATCTAAATTAAATGGTGACATTTTTGTAAATATACGAGCATTATTATTAGGTATTCTACCAGTCACGGAAGGTTGTGGATGAACACTACCGAATACGTAAATATCTTGTCTCTCCTAATATAACACAACCCAACATCCAACTCTACAACAAGCCCCTCTTCCATTACGTATACTTCCTTCCTCCCTTCATTTCGACCAACTTCCTTATTTTACTCCTTTCTCGTTTGTCTAACAATCCCCCCTCTATCACAGTCGTCAACATCCCACTGCCTATCAATAGGCTTTTCATCCGTTTTTCCTACTTCCTTATGATTTCTGCCAACAATTCTATCTCCTCCCTCACCATATCTAGCACTTTCTCCTTTGCTTTCCTTTCTGTCAAATTCACCTTCTCCATTCTTCTCCTACTACGCTCCATTTCCAAGTTTTAACCAGTCTTTTCTTAGCATCCTTACTCAACGTTCCTGTCATCAACTCCTTCCTCCTTGTGAAAGCCTCTTAGCCTAGCGCAATTCTTCTCCTCACGTCCCGACTACATTGACCGTGTTGGTCCAAAACACTTCAGAGCTACGTAAACTATTCTACCTGCTCTGTTTATCTTTGCTTTTTCTTTCTGGATAATCGAATAACCTTTGTTTTATTAATATTAATTCTCATTCCATATCTATTGCACTGAATTTTCAACTAACTCAGCAATGCTTGCAACCCGTTTTCTGACTGACAAACTAGACCTTGTTCTACAGCAAACCTAACTGATTTTACGAATTCCCCTCCGACCTTCATTCGTATCTCCAGTTCTTCCCATGCCTCTGTAATTATTTCCTGCACATATGCGTTGAACAACATCTGTGATGATGGGCAACCCTGCCTCACACCTTTTCCTAACACTGCCCATCCAGACTCTCCGTTCCCCAATCGCACATGAGCAGGCTGAGATATGTATAGGTTGCGGATAAGCCTCCTGTCTCTCTAATCTATTTCTATTTTCTGCAAATACTCGTTAGGTTTTCCCAATACACTCTATCAAACGAAATCTACGAAACAGGCAAATACCTCGTGATTGTATTCTATATTCCACTCGAGTAGTGATCTCATTACTTCAATGGCATCGCGCGTACCTCTCCCCTTCCTGAAGCCATACCTACCATCCCCTAAGTAATCATTGGCCTTGCTCTCTTTTCTTTCGTTGATGATCCTGAGGACAACCTTAGCTGTGTGGGAAATCAAACTTATCGTTCTGTAGTCCTCACATGATGTAGCCTTCACCTTTGTTGGAATAGGAACTAACACTCATCTCACTGTCTTCCGGCCAGATTCCTTCCTCATAGATACTACGAATCAGCCCATATAGCCTCTTCCTCTCACATTTTCCTAAACATTTTAGTAGTTCCGCAGGAATGCTGTCCACCCGCAACGTCTTATTTGATTTCATCTCCCTTAATGCCCTTTCTATCTCATCGTGGAGTATGCATGGACCTAAGCTATTTTCAGCTATGTCATATTCCCTTTCTCTGTCTAACCTTGCTGGCCTAAATTTTTTATCATGGCATTCTTTTATGTATTCCTTCCATCGGTCTTGGATCTTTTCCATTTCAACTATTATCTTACCCGACTTAACTGTTAACATAAATCCCTTTTTACTTCCCAATAGTATTTTAACCTTATTGTATAAGGCATCTGTTTCACCCTTCCTTTGCAAACTTTCCATAACCTCGCACTGCGTCTTCCACCATCCTTCTTTTGCTTTATTTGGAGCCCGTCTCAATTTATTATTTAACTCTTTGTACTTCCTTTTGCCTAGTTTACATTCTTCCATTTTCTTCTCTCATTTATCTTTGTAATCATCTCATCCGTAATCCATGGTTTCCTTGCCCTTTTTCTATAAACAGTTCCTATGGTTTCTTTTGCGGCTTTCGATATCCCTTTCTTGATTAATTCCCATTTTTCTTCGATAGTACTCAGCTCTTTACCGTCCTCCATGATTTTTTCTACAGCCTGCCGATACTCCTTCCTTGTCCATCCATTTAATGTTTCTTTATTCTGTAGTTTATTGCCATCTAGCATGCACATAACACACTGCAAGGAATAAGCGGCTTGAGTTTAAAAAATAAATTGAGGGAAAGAATAGCATGCGCCATTACAGTTGGAACTCACACAAAATGTTAATTATTTATTGAGAGCTAGAGAATTCAGCCACAAAGAACGTAATCTTAGTAGGGTATTGACCATACACCACTAATTAACATACATCCACTTTTCATTAAATAATTTATAACATGATTCATATTTCTTACACTGAAATAATAATATTTTTAGTACGTCAAAGTATTCTTGAATTTTACATGCAAGCATTCTCATCTATCGTCTGAACTTAAATTCAGACCTATAGATCGGTGGAATCCGTAAGGATTTACTTGCAAATTGTAAAAATTACTATTGAGTAAGATATACTCTGAAATATTTCTATTAATATGCGTATATTCTGAGCCATTGCATAGGTATCCTGTATTCGTCAATCAGGAAATAGGAGAGTTTTAATTGAGCGAAATAGGTCCCTCTTTGCAAACTGCCACACTCATTTCGTCACATACTATTAACATTAAACATGAGATTAGAAGCACTGTGAATCTTCGAGAGGCAAATGCACGCAAACACGCCAGCTTGATTTCATTCCACCGGACCGATTAAAACTCAATATCTCATTAAATTGTTCACGTATCAAGTTCATTTTCGGCCTTTAAAACTAAATTTTTTTCTCTTTCTCTCTCGTCAGCAATATCGAATTTAAAATCGGCTAATAAGTTACCCAGATTTCTAAATTTGGAGTACTTCAGTGTTAATGGAAACTCAAAAAAATTAACTTCACAGAATTCGACACAGACGTTAGCTCAAAATAATGTGCGCCGTAATGGAAAAACTTTTTAAGGCTCTAATTGAAATGTGATGGAGATTCGGTGAATAGAACCAAGTTATCAATGATGTTTTTGTATTGCGATTTTTTCAGCGCTGCTTAGCAAAAATATTTGCATTTTTATTACTTTTTATGGTTTTTTTTAAGAATATTTTTTCTAACCGGTTGGGGACAGCTTATAACTTTCCCCATTTCTTTTTAAATATTCCAATTTCCTCCGAGACGATCAATCAATCTCCCAATATGCTCTAATAAAATCACTCACATGTTTTGGCTCAGATATAATTATATGTACTGTACCATGACAGCGTGCAGCTCAACCTTTCTATCTGACTCGGAAATAATTTTCTCGTCAGACTACGTTTCATTTCCTTTGATAACTCAACTGATTTTTTGTCCCAAAATAGTTAATCCAGGTGGCACCGAATTCGGTGCCATTCGTATTTTTCGGTCCTCTTTTTCTTTGGTACTGTAGCTATTAATTTCTTCCCGACTATCTTCCGGCTATCTTTTACTTTCGTAATAGATCTTGATAGTTCCAAACGGGATGTCTTTAAATATATCAGAACAGATTGAGAATTTCTTCTTCGATTAAATCTTTCACTGTTTCGTGGAATATCTAATTCTCTATGCATATCTGAGCTTCAGTCGTCTTAGACCGCTTCGCACTTGTACTTATATTTGATTAAACTGTTCCCTAGAGGTTTTAGTCCTGGATTCATGTACCTCAGTGTGTTGCTTCTATCTTCTACGTATTGAACATTCAGTCATGATTCTCCCATTCGTATCTCTGCAATCTCTACGTTTATTTTTTAATTTTAAAATCACTGATTTAATAGCTATTTTGAAATTTACCTCGGTGTTTCCGTCGATTTCAGTAGCTTTCAATACAGGACCCATGGTTTTTCTCCGACTTTCCTAATCCTTACCGTAAATTCTTGCAAGCGCCTTCTTCACTGTAATTTCTCAGGATCTTATGTTTTCTTTTTACTGCGTTTTCTCATTTGGATTGTGTCATGGTTGCCTGGTTACAGCCTTCTTACTTGTTACACGTTCTTTTGCTTTTTACTTGCCTTCTTCGGATCGATCCCTCCACATGCGTTGCAGTCCTTTTTTTCGGTCTTCAGTCTTTCAATTTGGAAAATGCAGAATTTGCAAATAATATTTTTCAAACAAGGTTTTAGAATCCCATTATAATTTATTTTTTATCTTCTCCATCTTATCTTCTTCTTGTAACATTAATCTCTTCACGAACATTAGATAAGAGTGACAAAATGAACATCGGATAACACGTCTTCACGACGGAACCATTTTAATAATTTCAACTGATAGAGTACATATAGTATATTCATGCATCGGCAGAGTTATAATTTCAATTGACATATAAATAGCGTTCGTTGCCTGGATCGCGAAGTCTTGCATTTCAACACTTTTTTATTTGTGTGCGCAAAATGCAATTTCAGTGGACATTAACTAAATGGATGACATTTCAATGGATGTAACTACTTGGAAGGTTAGCCAGAGAAGTTAGGAGCCAATATATTGTTCACATTTAACAGTAAAATGTTATCTAAATCCTATGTTTCAATCTCCCCCTGCCCTAAGCTGATTGAAATTCCTTTATACGAAAGATAGTCGAATACGTCGAAAACCTTTGTCCAACTTCTGTACATAGTCATTCTCTTATGTTTTTGTTGAAATGTGATTGTGACTTCAGTATAATATCCACGCATGAATAAGTCAAATTATCCGTATTCTTAATCGGAAATGATTCTTGATGCCGAGATAGAAAGGATTTTAAGGGAATTCAGTTCAAAGAAGACAGTTGGGTTGATTACATTCCTTTGGAACACTCGTAGGTTAAGGAATGAGGAGTTTTTATGGACAACTGCTAAGCATTCTTGAGAGAGGAACTTGGCCAGAACGTTTCGTCAGTTCAGTGTCTATTCCCATCCCAAAAAAGAGAGAGCAGCCATATGGGAGGACTATTACACAATAAGCTTTATAATATGCATTAATATTATGCATTTCAATGCAACAATTTCAGAGCGTAAAAATCATTCGCCCCAGATTCCTCGATGTCCGAGTCCCTCAGTCGACTAGGGATGTGGGTTCGAATTCCGGTCAAGGGGAATGATTGTTACACTGAAATTGTTGCATTGAAATGCATATTAGCGGAAGACTCCATCAAAAACTAACTGTAGCGGCATCTCCCGCATTTTCTTGAAATAAGCTTTATCTCGCACGCTCCTTAAGCGGTACTGAGGAGAATCAATAAGATTATAGTATTATTTAAGGGATTATCACTTTGGGTTTAGAGAGGGGAGAGGCTAAGTCAGGATGTATTTGTCTGTTTCATTGATTTCGGAAAGGCGTTTGATAGAGTGAATCGGGTAGAATTGATGAATTCACTGCAGATAATGGTTTTGGACTAAGATGCTAAAGTAGTTGAGACATCAGAAGAAGAATCGCATTGGAAAACAAGGTTCCACAAGGAGGAGGGAATTGATGACAGGGACGGTGAGTAAGGATGTTAAGAAACGACTCGTCAAAACTTTGATATTGAGAGTGATTCTGTTTGGCGTGGATACTTGGACAGTGAAGTAAGATGATAGGTGTAGGTTGGAAGCTCTGGAAATGTGGGTATTAAGGTGGAAAAAGGTGAAGGGGGCAGATGGTAATACAAGCGCAGACACGCCAGCATTGGTGAGGGAGGAGAGGGGATTTTTGGGTTAAATCCAAAGTAGACAGGAAATATGGATCCAGAGCAATTTGATTGTTAATGGGATGTCGAAGACCGCGACAGAGGGAAGAAATCAAAGCCAACGAGAAAGAGGTAAGTAACACGTTAGGATAGGTACATTAGATGGAATGAAGGGGGAAGGAAATATGCGAGTTGAAGAGGGATTTACTGTAGTGTCGTATGTCAGGTTATTACGTTTTTTTTAGGAGAGGCAAGTACATGCATCGTTTTACCCTTGTATAGGCTGTCCATCCAAAACCTACCAATAGAATACCAATACCATATGTATACCACTGCATATATGCGTGTATGTGTGTGTGTATATTTTCATAAATGGTAATGAAAATGATATAATGATATCGGATAAAATACTTAGATTTTACCCAGGTGGTATACATAGGATTTAGTCACCCAAACCGCTATGGTCACAGTAACATATATCGGGTAATTTTTTCTAATTCTGAGGAAAATAAATACAATGCACGAAGTTTGATTTGAACTAACACTCTTTAGAGCAACCGTGGCGGTAATAACCTGACTAACCCGGTTCAGAATTTTAGTTCCAAGTAAACACGACCGTGAATTATGCTGAAACTCATCAAATCTTTCAGGTTCGAAATGTTTACCAGCATTTATCTGTTTTAGAAATCTCGTTGGAAAGAGTCCAGTGAGGATAATGGTAATAATTCTTCGTCTAAGGCATCGTGAAAAGCAGTAGCTTCGCCAAGGGTCATTTCCTTCTTTTTGTAAACATAAACCTTCGATTGTACGAAATATAACAGTAATAAAAGGGCTGATCATAAAAAAATGTATGAGAAAATAAATGGAAGCACAATTAGTCTCCGTAATCCTCACTTTTTTCAATGGTAAGTATTTCTCAAATAACTAATGTTTATTAATCTGATGTTATTTCACCGCATTTTCAGAAAGAATTACGCTGACACACCATCAGTCACTTCGAATGCAGAAGTCACAGTAAACGGCATAATATATGAGGAATTTGACCTTTTGTTTCCAGGCGTTATCCATGACAAAGAGGAAAACATCACTTTTGACTACATATTTTACAAATGGACATCGGTATCTTATCACCAAATCTATATTTCCTGTTTTCCCTTTGTTCAGCTAATTATTTCTTCTCGGCGACTTCACTCATCTAAAATCCTTCGGAGGTCATTGGCGTAGTGGGTAGTATGTTAAGCATATTAATATCTCATCATCCGAATTGTTTGTGACTTTAGTGAATCACGTATCTAGTGAGGAGAGGTCTTGAAATGGTGGCTAAGCATTGATATGCAGTATTCATAAGAAACAATATGCCTGCAATCGCGTTTCAGAAAACTGAGGGAAATTGCATGCTGTGGAACATCCTTGATCTGAGATTTAAAAAAAATTCGGAAGGCCCCGGGTTGGTATTCCATAATGTGCTTCCTTAAAATAGCTTCTATAAGAAGTACTTAATAAAAAGCGTCGAAATCATCCGAGTTCAAGAGGGAAGTATTAATAGAGGTTTTGAAACTATTGTTATTTTTCCTTTCATTTCAATTTTCCATAACAAATAAGGAACGTTACAGCTAATTGAGACTCATAACAGGCTTACATAAGACGGAATCCAAGTTCGGCACTTCCGCGGAGAATTCGGCGAGCGTAGGAGGATGGGGTTGAGGGAGAGTGCAGAAAGTACGGGGAGGGTGGCTTTGCAACATACGGGAAGTATGGAAAAATTTTACATTGCAAACAAATAATTAGCGCGTAACGCTTGTCGTGAGTATACCACCGATCAATCTCCCACCTAACACAATGTCCTCAATTTTATCAACCATACTTATAGATAATTCGCAACCATATTAACTAAAAAAAACTAAGGTGTGATTGTACAGTGATCACGAAATTTAACATGGGCATGTATCCCTTACGCCTCCCGGGGTAAGCACTGTCAGGAAAGACTTACCACAAGGTTTGGATAAGGAAAGAAAACGTTCTTCCTTTTACTTATTCCCTTAATAGTACTTGGACCTTTCGCCACTGTCTCAGTCGTGCATTGCCTTACGTACCTACTCTTCTGTACCTTAAATAGCATTGAGTCCTCGTCTTTCCGACTATACAACCCTTTGAGTTAATCTACGCATATACTCTTTCTTCTCAATTGATTTCCTCTTCTCCCATTCTCCTTCGGTAATCACACTCGCGCCATGACCAAACCAGCTCAGCAAACTTATGTAATCCTGGTCGATTACTGTTGCATCATTCAATTCATATTCTTTCATGGTCCAATTCTTTGCCCTATCTCTTCCATCATTTTTCTCCAGATGTTCCTCGTGTACCCATTATCCATCGCATTTTGTTGACAATAATGCTTTTCCTCGCCTGTCTAAGTTCCGCTTCTATTTAATATGGAAAGGTGAAAAGTAGAGTTTGCTACATCGCCATTTTTGCTGTCTTAGAAAAGCATTCGTTTTCTCCATGAACCACCAATTCTACCCTTAGGCTGTTCTCATGGCGTATCTTACCGTTTTCTCGACGACTAAGGAAGATGACGTGGGCGAAAACGGAAAGCGACGTCTCTATCTCTTGCCAAAACCGTGTATTGCAAACCTCTTTTCACTTTTCTTACTTGTGAACAATGATTCAAGCAGAGGCTTGCAATAAGTATCCTATCCTGTCCGTCATCGCCTTTTATTATGCAATATTTCCATGACCATACATGTTCTAATCAACCGAAATCCTCCACGAAACTCACAAAGTAAAGAAATACATAAATTGTTTAATATTCGAGTCTTCATCCGTGTGAATTAATGATCTCATTAACAATTTGGTGTCAATGTTTCCCATCCCCTACTTAAATTCAAGCTAATGTATTCCTAAATTGTCCTTTGTTCTAATATCAAATCATTTGCTCAAGATATTTAGCACTAAAGTTCCCGTGGGACGGTGAGTACCTTATGCTCCTATATTCTTCTCGTTTAACTCACTCCTTAATTCTCTTTCGGAATTTGGGGCTAATGGTAGCCAATAAAGCCTTCTGACCAAACATTTTACACACAAGTTCTATGCATTAATCCAAACGAACAACTCTTTCCATTGTTTTTCTAAGCCCTAGAGTAATTCTGTAGGGATATTACCGATTCCAATTGGCTAGTCTACCTTAATTTCCCCATAGGTTTTTTGTATCGCCCTATCCAGCATTCCTGAACCCAAACTAGCGTCATCCATGCCTGTGTTTCTTCACCTTCATGTGTGCGCTTAATTAGCCAAGAAACTATATAAACAAAAAATTCATGCGTGCTCTTAAATATTATAAACCCAAGTACAACAAGGATATGTCAAAGAGGCCGTGACGAGGTGCCTAAACGAGATTCCCGTCGACACCTTCCAGGAAGTGTAATAGAAGCGTGTCAGAGGCGCTGTCATCAGTGTGTTGATGTACAAGGGTGCTGTTTGGAAGACTTTTAGTAATTCGTACTTTGATCTGCAGTAAAGTTAACCCCCGATTTATTCTACTCATTATTTCGGACAGATCATGAATTCGCTCATACTCTCGATTCGAGGACCAGGCCTCGGATCCATACCGTGCTATGCTGCATAAGAAAGTCATTACTAATATTTTCTTCATGCATTTGATCTCATCCTACTTGTGCTCGGTCATCAACACCTACAATGTTCAAGTTACCGAAACCTTGATATTTCCTGGTAAAGGGAAAGAATTATAATGGAGAATCAGGGCAAGCAGGATTTGCACGACTGTTGAGAAAGTTTACACAATCTGGCAAAGGTTAATAGGGCAAGGCAGGATTTAAGAAGAGGAATAAGGTCGTTAAGAAACCTAAGCATTGACGGCTTTTTATCCTGAAAAGGAGACTCCCAAAGGTTCAGAGCGTAAATAAAACGCGTGTCAAATGCTCTCCGGTCTGTCAAATACCCACCGGAAATTTCCTGAAAAATCCTGCCGAGCTTAGGAATCATGTCCAGACCGACTGAGCTGGAAACCAGTTGACCAACCACTACATCAATCCATGCATTAAGGTCAAATTTCTCAATGACTACGCATAAAGAAAGGTGAGATCCTCTCCACGAAGCACAGATGCTTTTGCATTAGGGTGAAGACCATCCTTTATTCTGAGAGTAATATTGAGTAACATTCTCTAGTTTTGAGCCTTCCCAATATAGGTAAACACAAAACGCATGAAATGTTCGCTTAATACTTGTAAATTGGCGTACTTATGAGTACCCAAATTTTTGCCCAGTGTCGATTGAGAAAGATGAGCGTAGTTACAATAATCACCTATGACCTCCTGCCCTGAGATTAATGTTGCTATCAGAATTTATTTCTCACAGAAATTAGAAATTTTAAGTTGACTTTGAGTATATCCTTCAAAAAAGAGCCACGGAGTGTCCCTCACCGACACTGCTCAAATTCAGCAGTAAGACACATTGATGGTATGATCCATAACGTACGACTTACCGTGCCAGATTTCCTATGATCAGAGATATTTATGTCTGAATTTGCAATAAGTTGACCCATTTTTCATCCAAGTCGGGCCTCGACCATGCTGCTTTCGTAAATGTGGTAAGCTAATTACGCGGGCATGTGTCCCGCCAACACTTTAAGAGCTTGACAGTTCAGCCCGAGAGAAAAATAGGTTGCCGACCCCCGTCCTTGGGGACGCCTCGCTTAGGGACTTGTAGCGACAAGACTCCGAGGGCCGAGCGTGGCTGATGGATCTTTCCCCAGTTGGCGGCCACGGGTTTCCGCTGACACATGGAATTTCCTGCGTAGCCTGTTTCTACGAAAAGGAAGAAAACGAAACGGGAAGACTCAACATAGTCCGCTCAGGGCAGATGCACATCTAACTCGTCAGAATTACATCTCTGAGAAATAGTGATGGCTATTATCGTTCTATTGTAAGAGGGAAAATATTATCACAGACGCGTAAATTTTAAAGAATCAATTATGTGCCCCTAAAATAATTTGCAAATAATGTTCTTGCCGATTTATTTACGGCTATAGTCCAAAAAGCAGTGCTTTTCCTCCTTTAATGGAGGTCACAAACTAACAAATATTAGTCGCCGTAAAATTATAATATGAAATGAAAAAAATACAATATAATGCAAATATAATGATTTAATAGCGACGAGAGAGGCGGAAAATATAAAAATGAGTTACTAAAAAAAGCAGATATCACTCGAGCGTACAGTTTGCGTACATGTCAAATGTGGGCGCGTCGCACTCAGGTTCATCATCCGTCATTTCACATTTTTCTTTCACGTTTTCCACAAAAAAAACAGTTATCTTCCTGCTGCTTCTGGCCTCTCACTGATGTGTTATACTCGAGAAGTAAGTGTATGAATGTTTTTAATCAGAGCGTTGAGAAGTGCTTGAGGTTAAAAAGAGCTGGAATCCGCTTGAATGAAATTCAAATCTAATGTCTCCTATCTTGTACTATCTTTTGTATCATTCCGTTAAAGACCACAAAGCGTTTCCGCATCAGGGAGAAATAAATGTCTTTGTGCTCTAAGAGGTCGAGGATTTAAATCGCAATGGATATGGATTTAAAAATCAGATTTACACTCAGTGTACACTCCCTGCAGGTTTTAAAGCAGAATTTATTTTTGGTGGATTTACCTTAAGCTGAACCATATTTAACCATTAATACCTTTACTTTTTTTCTCGAGGACTATTTAAGAAATGCTGGATAAAAATTGCGACTCATAAAGGCTTTTCTCTTTTTTACTTTTAAATTATTCGTTTATATGTCTGTGAGATGTACCCGAATGAGGATATCGGGGGACCAGGGCTTTTACTGGGGATTACCTGGGTTTTACTTTACATTTACATCAAGCTTGAGAGTAAAAAAATTTCTTCATATTCGAATATCGAAATGGAGGGTAGTCTTCAATCATAAATTGGCAAGAAAGAGGATGTCGCCGGTTCAACCCGCAGATGAAACACGTTCAATTCTGCATGGGATAAAAATCAACATGAAACCGCATGAGTGGAAACATTGTTTCGAACTTGCGATATCAATATTGATATCAAAAGTTGAAATATTCTTATTAAACAAAGAAATAGGTATTATATTGTAAATATTTAATCAAATAACATTAAAATGTTTTAGGAGCATTAATAAGTCAAGCATCACATATTTATATTAAGTGGGAAAATTCAGATTTATTGTTATTGTATGATTTCATAATATTATTGCAATCAAGAAAAATTTATGAAGCTGAGAAATTGAATAACCCCTCTTTTTGAGATATCCCTTTTCTTTGGAATTCCTTTTTTGTGGAATTTTCATTTCAGAGGTAGGAAACTTGATTTTTAACACTAATTATTCTATAGAACCAAGATTAAAATGGTGTAATCGGAAATTTATATTTATTTTTCTTTTATTTATTTTATTACCCTGAGAGCCACCACAAAGGTGAGTGGCCGGGGGTGTATTTAATGTCTTTCAAAAAGACGCACCATCAAATGAACAAAAACATTAGGTAGAGGATAAAGGAAAACTGATTAGGAAAACTAGATGTTCTAACTCAAAGTACGTTTCCGTGGAAAAAAAATGATATACCGAAATCTGAAATCGAAGAAGACTTTTCGACCTCTTCGACTATGTAACGTAATTTTCGAACGCAGGCATAAGAACGACAACATTTGACGCAAGGACTAAAGAAACGATTTCCAGATCAGGTCTACCAGGATGAAAATACAAGAGCAGGCTGATTGAAACAATGCATAAATAAAGGAATTATAGTCGGTATTTGCTATATGCATCAGACGGATAATTGACAACGGAAAAGATTCAGAAAACATGCGCATTACTCATATATTTTTGATAACTTGGCAATAGTTTTATTTTAAATTTTTCCTTGCTGTTTTCTCGTCCATAGTTCCATTAATCTGATTTGGTGCTTCTAAAAATTCAACAAAGGTGTTATAGGCTAACTAATTTATCCAATTCGAGTTATAATATTAGGTTCTTTTGACAGAGAGAAGTATTAGATCATATTGGGAAAGAGGTTCTTATTTCCGGGAAGACAAATAATCGCCATTTAAAATAATCCATTCTAAAATACTGATTTCACTGTAAAAAACATTGCACGTTGAATAACGGGTATGGGATTCGTTCAAATAATTTGAAATTCATTCATATTTTAAAGTGAAATGAGAATCGACTCCGGTAGCATTCGACGGAAAAATAAAGCCGAGTTTGATAAGCAATTTGATTTTCTAGGTTTACGCTGTGATCTGTTTCGTTCAACAGATGAATAAATGAGCATGGATGGTTGTACGTTGTTATAAGCAAACTTGACAATGGCTTATTTCTTGAAAGCATTTCCGTAAATGTGCGAAGCTACGCACGTTATGATTTCCTAATTACGTCAGTTTATTGCCGAAAGGGCCATCTCAACGGAGAAAAAATAAAGGCTTCGAAATACCCAAGGATAAGAAAAGATAGCATTCCTGACCTTTTATCATATTGAATGGCTTTGCTCACCAACCCACTTTTGGGCCCATCGTTCTCGATGGCCCGTTTGAATCTCCACCAAAAAATGATCAAATTTTTGAGATCCAATACAAGAAATTGAGTGAATATGTCCACTGATTTGACTGCACTGCATACATTTAACCAAATGATTCACATTGCTATGCCTATATTTTACATGAAAAGAGATCCACCAAATAATTTTTGTTTATATCTATTCATTCTTTCACCTAATGCCACCATGCAATAATTACGAAGCTGATCATTTTACAGGTTAAAGAATAACAGCTTTGAGAGTGCTCTTAACCTCTATTCAACTAAGAATGTGCGAGGCAATCGCCGTTAAAAATCTTCTTGTTTGATGATTGATTTGTGGCTCGGTAAACTACTAGGAATAAAATTCTGCCAATTAATTTTAAGAATTATTAATTATTTGTTTCGCTAGGGGCTGCCCATATGTTTACCTCATACATCATCGGCCTTTCCTGATTTGCTATTCCTATTATCACTCTACATGATAAATCTGACGGACAAAATATTACGCCACATGTAACCCAAAGCCATCCATCTGTCAAGGTTAGAAAGCAGGTTATTTATTTCACGCGCTGAAGGACGAAGTACAAGTACTTAATGGTTTTTGTCGGGCTTACTGTGAGAAATTTTATTTCTTTGACACGTCACCCTTCGCTAAAATTCTAACCCAAAGTAACAGTAAATACGTCACACTTTCCGGATCCATCATCTCTTCTTTTGGACGTGACCACGGTATAAATGGATTAACATTTAATTCACGGCGTAAAGTAACAAGGGATAGCCACGGAGGAGTCGGCGCCCATCGCGAATAAAGGTTGAGCGGTTTGACTCTGTCATCAATAAACTTTGTTCACCTCGAGGTGCTTCCCTTCGCCTCCGGCAATAACTATCGGGTTGAAGACGCGAAGCCAATCTGTGACCAGACAATTAATGGTCAACCCTGCATCGGAACTGGAACAACAAGTGTCCATCTCAATTCGGAAGTTTCGAGAGAGTTCGGTTTTCGAACGCAGCCTCAGGATCCTTCACTCAGACGCACAAATCTCTCGAATCGCCGAGTGTGGAATCCCACTTTGAGAACTGGAAAAGAATAAAAAAAAAGACAAAAAGCCGGCTGCTAAGGATTGCCTCACGACGAAAGAGAAAGTTCTTCCCTGTTTATGGGAGGCCACCTCTGGGGAGAGAACACCTCCTCCTTTGAATATCTCTTCTCCCTCTCCTCCGTCGTCCACGTCTTAATTCCGTGGCGAGGAGGAAAATGACCGCAACAGTGTTCATTCTGGTTTCGCTCGCGTGCAAATTGGGTGAAGAGGACGTGGCGAAGGCTGCGGGGTGCATTTTCGTTTAAGTCGCTTCAGCACTCCGTTCTCCTAGAGACATGTTTCTCTGGCTAAAGAGGGCGTGCTAAAGTGAGCGAGCGTGAGGCTGTTGGTGTCTCGCTTCACTCGCGACGAGGGTTTTACCACTGCTTAAGGCCTCTGGCGTAAACTTAGCCCGGGAGTAATGCGGTTGCGTCGAGATTTCTACGCACATTTGTAGTTTACACATCGCATTGCAGACCGTCGTAAGGTCGCGTGGCAAGGGATTTTAGAGCGCCGGCCACGAAGAAGGAGAGGAAGAAGCCAGCAAAGGCTTATATTTCATTCAATATGTTAATGCCTCCGTCTGTTTTAGCCTTCCCCGACTGCGGAAGGGAAAACTGAAACCTTTATGCTGACTGCTAGTTAGTCCATCTCTCGCTCTGGACTCTATTGCCTGCCCTGGAGATCCAGCGTGAGTTCATTTACATCTATTTATCTAAAATCCACAGAGTTTTGGGTAATTTCCCCAATGCTGAAATTTAAATCATCAAATTAAGCCAATCTAAAATTACGTATTCCCAATTCCAAAGAAAAAACTTGGTCGAAATTAGATTATTTTTCTTCTTTCATAGTATTCATTCACGAAGGATGCGAAATTGCTCTCTGCTTTTGCTTATTTATTAAATCAATCGCTCTCAGAATAAAAAATCTGTTTTCCAAATGTACGAAACATTTTGCCTTATGAGAAACTATGCGTTTTCTTACCTTGTTTATTTTCAATTTAAGTGCTAGAAAAATAAATGGAAATAATATACACCTAAGACGCATACAGGTTATAAATATTATCCCATTGTTATATCCGAGATGAGACTGACACCCAATTATTTTTCGGCAGCACTCATTTGTACCTCTTAGACAATTTTAAAGGGCATTTGTTCGCTCAACGGCACCTTATTTGTAATAAACAATCATAATTTACTTGCGGGATGTGGTATTTGACGATAACTATCTATTTGTGTCGTTATCCATCCCTCAACCCTTCTGCTCCAAAAGGAATACGAACACTCAGGATATTTATGACATTGATACTAATTGATACATCTGGTCAACATCTTCATAATTTCGATGTATTCGGTTGACCAATATAGAGAATGCAATTTTGCACAACAAACAATCTCATTTCCATCGCTGTGGGATACTTTGACTTCCTTGGCGGATTGATATCACAAGACTCTCGCATATACCATATCGCAATATTGCATGGTCTTAAGCGCTCTGCCGAAGTAAAGACTGAAGTCTTGTGAGGTTCATTGCACCGCCCAAAGATACAACGCTGCTTCCTTGAACAATTGGACGGGAAGGAAACGCGGAAGTTGTCGGGTGTTATAACTAGAGCAACTATTTCCCAGGGAGCCAATTTTAACTGCACTTGACAACAATGTATTCAGTTTACTCTCAACAAAGATAATTGCTGTTTAAAATTACAGACAACATTTAACGCTCAATGACAGAGTGGGCATGTGGGAAACAGATACAAGTATTTAGTTGAACCAAAAAGGTACGCAAGTAATAAGAAACTTTCATGGAAACCTGATCCAAAAGTAGGCGCTAAAAACTTGATCGCGCCAAGATAATTTGCAATATGTTGCCATGTTTCACTGATGACGCACCATATTTGTAGACTATTTTCAAAATTAATGTTTTAACCAAAGACATTATTTCCCCATAGAACGTAAATATGTGGAGGAAGGGATATTTGCAATTTTAAGCGCCGACGAATACGTGAATAATGATTTTGTGGAAAACTAAAATGGACAGAAGTAAATGAAATCCACAAGATGACTCGATTAAATCATTCTTTGGGTATACTATACCATACGATATTCGCGAAGCGAAGATTTTATCATAGATTAGATCTTTTGCATAAATTGGAAGGGTTCTTTTGCGATGATGCTGAAAATTTATTATTAGCCCCATCTTGCTATGGTAGGAGAGATCATGTAAATAATATTAAAGAAATTGGGGGTAGAACAGTGATTTAAGACGCTATTTTTCCAACGAACGGTAAGGGATCAGAATAATACTATACGACCGCTCTATGGGGAGAGGTATTGCTCTTTTTTTCATTCTAAGTTGACTGGTACGTTGAGGGTAAAGAAAGAAACTTTGTACTTCCACATAAAGATTAATATTTCATGGCCATGGTTTCGATGATGCGCAGTATCAAGACCATGGTCGTGAAATATTAAATCTTTATTGTGGAAGTGTAAAGTTCTTTTTACCCTCATCATGAAGGAATTTCACGAAGTTAAATCTGAAACCGTTGTGTTGACTAGTACGTCGGCTTAATCTCGTCTAGCTATATTGCCGTAAAACTTAATTTTTCGATATTTGTATACCTGATGTATAATCATTCCGTCACACAAACAAGCGTTGGCTGAAAAGGAAACCATGTAAACAAATTGGTAGTCAAGAGATATTATGTTGCAGAATTTAACTTTATATGGGTAATTTCAAACGTATCGCGTTAGAAAAAAGTGACAGGCAAGGAATGCACACCCGGCATTATGAGTTAAAAAGGTACTCAGCGGACAAATAAAGAAAATTTTCCAGCTGATCAACACACATTCTTGACCAAGAGAGACACTAAAATACCAATTCACTTCTATTCTCCTCTACATTAAGTTAGCCATGGGGCTCCACAAAAATATTTTTAGAAACCAGCGACAAAGATCACAGCGCAATTCATTACATTTTGGGGAACCCGATGGACAAAACACATAGGTAGAAAAATCTGGCGTTGGTAAAATAAAATGTAGGACCGGTAAAGGATCATGAGAAGGTTTTAATAAATGCGTCAATAGATTCAACAAACGCTTAGATCAATTCAAGAACATCTATTTCGCACGATCAGTGACTAATTAACTATAGTGTTTAACAGCTCATATCAACAGTTCAAAAGCTTTACTAAAAAATTGTTTGAAATTTCCAAATTCAGTGGCATCAAAAGGCGGCAAATATGCACGGGACACAAAAATTATCTTCATAAAAATTTGTTTACTCCAATTAAAAAACAAATGTCAAAACACAATGCAATAAATGAAAACACTGTTTGGGCCTTTTCTACTCGCCTCCCATCTACCCGTCACATTCTTCCTTTCTCTTTGGCCCATCCACCTTCTCCCTGTCAACCTGAACGCCCATTTGACAGCGGACAGTCTCGTCACTGATCTCTTCCCGAGTAAAGCTCTCACTCACATTTATCCCCTTATCCATGGTCTTGTTCACTGAAATGTCGAACCATGAATTGCGCGTCTTCTATATTGCTTTAGTTACTCGGAGAATTAACGCATTTTGTTCGTAGACAATAGGTTTTGGCAAGAATAAATTAGCAAGGGTATATAAGTGCACGTATAGATTACTGCACGACTCATTGTTAAGGAGTAAAACAAAGGTTATGCTGTTTTCCTGGATGAGAAAGTCAAATAAATACGAGGGAAAAAAACTAGAGCAGGTAGAACAGTTTACGTATCTCGGAAGTGATTTGAAATAAAAAGGACAAAGTAGTAGGGACGTAAGGAGAAGAATTGCACTAGGCAAAGAAGCAGGGAGGACACGGACGTTGGCTAAGGATATTAAGAAAAGGCTCGTTCAAACTTTGATACGGAGCGTAGTATGAACGGTACGGGAACACTGAAGCCGGAGGATAGACGTAGATTGGAGGATTTTAAAATGTGCATGTGGTAGAGGGTGTGGAAGATGAAGTGGACAGAAAGGAAACAAATAAGGAAGTGCTGGGTGTGGTGGGGAGGATATTGTTGGGAGAAATCATAAGGAGGCAGGAAAAGTGGATGAAAAGCATATTGGTCGGCGGTGGGATGTTGAGGACTGCGATAGAGGGGAGAATGTTAGGCAAATAAGGAAAGGGCAGGAATAGGATAGGGGTGTTGGACGGGATGAAGGAAGTACTCAGAGATGAAGAGGGACCTCAGGTAGTGTAGGTTGCTGGATTTTGTGTTTTGTCAGGTGTCACAAAATATTTATTTGGTAGTTGTGTCCATCCAAAACCTACCTTGACCGGTAGATTAGCTAATAGTATTATGTTTTCATTTATATATATTTTAAAATATGTCAGTATAACAGTATTTTTTTTATTAATACGAATTCAATAACAGTTTTAAGTAGCGATCCAGGAAAATAAGTTAAAGTAATGAAAAATTAAATCTAATTTTAGCTACCAATGTTACAAAAATATTAAAACCCACCCTCGTGGAACAGAAATGAAAATATTCTCTGAGGAATTTTAATATTTTTATCGAGGGAAATTGAAAAGTGAAACGTTGGCGTACAATAATTTGAGGCTCTTATTGAGGGGCCAGGAAATAGTTCTTTAACAAGTAGATACTGAGAGTATATCCCACAAGGATATTTAGACGATATTTCTGGGAAGCTATGAAGCAGAATCGTAGCCAACAAGTAACGTCATTTCGAAAAAAATGTGTATCATTAATTCACAACTCTTGTCCGATATCTTCAATTGAAATATATTATGTAATGCCGTAATGACGAAAAAAAGAGAAACCATTCTCTGGCAACATCCTCCGACTTCATTCAGAACATAATTAGCTACTTGTACTCACAATTATGCAGAGCTTAAAGAACCGACGACTTGAGAAATGGAACATATTTTCAAACCAGAATTTTTTCCCACGCACAGTTAAATGATACCTTCAGGTATAAATTTTTGCGGACGTAACTCACTTTATTCTGCATTATAATGCATCGAGGCCGCATTCGTTTCCTCGCGGAGTCAGTATGCCGGCAGCCACTATTTCTTTTTGCCTTCGTAACTCGTTGGATATATTATGTCTTACGGGAGCGAGTTTTTTTATATTGCATCCGTCGTTCATTCCCCATTTCCCAAATTGGCCACGCTGAACATTTTTCAGTCCACCAGAGCGTTGCAAGTGATCTCGCCGAGATGAAAGATGCGTACGGGGATTTAAAAGCAAATCCAATCCGATGTTAATACTTCGCCATCATTTTGTACACTCGTTTTTTTTATATTTCTTTACATCCAAGTTCTTTGCTGACGCGATATACTGTAACACGATCCCTATCCCAGTTTTCTACCTATATGATCATTTAATCTCTCAACTACCTATTATCTCGATATTTCTTCTCAGCAGTAGCCTAGGCAGGGCGGCGGGCTCTTCCCCTAGCTTTTTCCCAACGGGCTTACCCTTCTTTTCTACCAACGAATGTCAGTATCCCGCGTCATCTGATAGTCACAGGCTAATCGTATGTGATGTGGGTGGGTAGTAGCCATGCAAATGCCTAGGAATACCATTTTGGCAAAGCAGAGGAAACCTTCAGGTTAGAAATGCCATAAATTTTTCCTCCCTTTGAATGAATGACAACACTTCTCCTCTCTGAGCTAATGTCTCTGCTTGATTGACTTGTTGTGGCCTCAGCAAACCCGTCCTTTCGATGGGATTGAATAGTCTAATTCCGCATTGAAATGAAATGAAATTTTTGACTTTGTAATTCCGCACAATTTTTCCACACACTTTTTCCGCACAAAAAATATCTAGTTCCGAATGCGAGAATAATTTTCAAGATAATATAAATGCATGTGTATCGAAGTTGCCCATTTAAAAAATCTCTGGTGCGGAGGAATCTAACTCGGGAAATGGGCTTCTGTTAAGTAATAATTTCTGGCTGCATCGATGTCACTGAGTTTAAAGGATAACTTTCAAATGTGTTACATTAAACATTAATTATCTCAGAATATCACTTTTAATTTCCACTTACCGGTTGGTTGAAAGTGCAGCCGACTGATAAATCCCAGGATGTTGAGGGATGAGCCTAGCAGTTAGAGTAATTGTGATGCATGTCCCTGTAGCTAGGGTGCGAGAAAGTTCACCGCTAATTAACTTAGGATCTCTCAATTCTATAATAATAATAGAGAACAGGATTTTAAGTTCACTCGCTATTATTCTATCCCTATGAATTCATGGGACTCTCTCCCTCCCATTAACTTTTTATTCCATAATTCATGTACAGTAATTGATAACTCTTTGAAGAGAAACGCTCGCTTACTTTTCTATGGCATGTAAATAATGAGAGAAACAGGCATTTAATAAATGCGATTAAGTTACACCAGTGAAGTGTTGTATGAAGGTTATTAATCTTTAAGTGCTTGAATGCTTCTGAAGTGGATATAACAACAACGCAGCCAAAATGTGTACTTGTGAATAATGAAACATGGCAACTCATAGAAGCGGGATGGATAGTAACGCTTAATCACCCAATTTTGGAATAAATCCCGAATCCGATTTTTTTTCACGGAATGAACGCACGCACCAATAATGATTGTACAACGAAAGATCAATGGATGTGAAGTATTTCCAAATACATTTCCGTCAAATGGAGATTATTCAGGAGTGAACGAAATGTGGACCATTAATCGTTTCAATTCACCACCACCTTTTCAACATGTTCGAGTACTTTTCGCACACCCCATTTCACTCTTACAGGTCGTAATTCAATAAAAAATCAGCGTTGCTGCTCCTCGGCTGATTGTATCCATCGTCCGACTCGAAAAAAATCCTTCAATACTTAATAATCTCTCGACTCAATTCCGTTGCGGGAGAAATCGCAGAGTGTCGGATTTCCGACAAGTCTTGAGTAAAATGGCAATGCAAACGTCTCTCGAATCGATATCAAACGCAGCGACGAGATATGATTTTCAGATGACATGACAGCTTGACGAGAACCGCCGACAAAACTGCTGCCCTAGGTGTCCGAAAAAGGCATTCAAGGATATTCGGCTAATCCAGAGAGGAAAAAAAATCCTGCCTCCGGGGACTCTGGGTCTCTGTCGCCACTGGGCTCCACGGGTACGCGGTGGACTCCAATCAAGGGAGGAAAAAAAGAGGAGAAGGACGCGAAAAATAGCTCTGCCCAACCGTCAGGAGAATTTTTGCGATGAAAAATTCACAGGTTCAGATTTCTTCTTTTTTTTGGGGGGGATTTCTAAAATAACGGAGAGTCGGAAAAAAAGAGCGTCAAGGGACTGACTGCCCGACTGAGGCGTAAGACGCATCGTTATGAGCGCTGCGCTGAATGAGAGGAACGGAACGAGGCATCATGGCCGGGATATATTTTTCTCTATCCTGCATAAAACGTTTATCTACATGCCTCACCCAGTTCTCGGAGGTGACGAATGGGCGTGGAGAAAAGGGATGAGAGAGTTTTAGTGGCTGCCCGTCGCGGCCCGTTCAACCACATCGCCAGCGAAATGCGGGAAGGCGTATGGAACGACACCGATGACCTTAAAGTTAAATAAGAGATGGAGTATTAAACGGTTTCCTGAATAAATAAAGAGTCCTTAACTTGCATCGCGAAAAGGGTTTGAGAAATTCTCTCATTTCCTAAGGATTTGGGAGGTGGTGTAAGAGGCACTACTTAATTTCAGCCGTAAACGTTATTCGGCAGAGAAAGGCTCCGTTGCAATTTCCTTTGGTAACAGCTAGAAAATCAAATCTGCATATAAGAATAATTCAACAAAAACTAATGCTGTGTTCCGTTCTAAGTCTTGGGTAAGCCACATAATTACACCTACATCACAGAGTAACCAACTATAGTTCGTCGATTGCGACATGTCATTTGAGGGAAGTGTTCCTTCCATTCACAGTCAGTGGCCAGACTCAACCGTTTTAATTTGAAGATGATCACGTCTTTAGCCCTAATGTTGAAATAAATATCAGACCGCAAGAAGATGCCAATTCAAAAAAGATTTTCTATAAGTGACGAAGTGTATTTACTGTTTAGATAGTGTTTTCGGATTTTTGTGCATTAGGCTGCCGTCTTCATCCCACAGACTGTGACAACACATGGTTAAGTTCTTCCTAACTTTGAAACTGGAATGTCTTTTATGTATACCACTTGGTCAATTGGTGCAGGTTGGTCTGGTGATCGTGAAATCGATATTATTTGAGAATATCCTCTTTCCATGACAATTGCTCTGATATAGTACCTAGCTGGTAGGGCAGGCGCCCATGTAAATGTTAAAAACCAGACTATGCGCGAATGGCGCGCGAAAGCAATTGCTACAACAAGACGTAGACTTGATTGCCCTCTGTGATTAACAACTGAATAAATTATCAAATTATTATATTCTACCCTCGTGGACTTTAAAGGGAATTGATTCCTGTTCATCTAAGAAAATAAAAAACTGTGCGTTACGTTTATTTTGTAGTATTTATGTTTAAAGCGACCATTTTGCTAATTATAAGGAGTTATACAGGTATTAAACATAATTCTAGCAAATTCTTATCAACAAAAGTCAGAATATCAGTTCGCGTATATTGATGCACAACAGTAAACCACATGTTCAAATCCTGGTTTATTGAGGTTTGATTTTAGGACATGGGTGCCTGGATGCATGGGTAAGCCTGGTTTCATTTAATCGATACTTTTCATAATCCATATTTGATTATTTTAATCATGTGATTTATATTTACTTCAATGTAATTTTTATCACTTCCGTATATTTTTCGGAATAATCAAGAATATTCAACACCAGTGTATGCAGTCGACCAAAACCTTTTACAAAAACATTAATCTGTTGTGTAATACTGTGCGTGTTAATAACAAGAAAAAACGCCCCAGTGCTCGTAAAAATTCTGAAAGACTGTGCTTCAGTCAATCGGTAATGATTCAATGTAACTTGTATCGAGTAATTTTATACAAGATAAATATACTACGAAATTAAAAAAAAAGAATTGACAGATTTTTGTATTTCATCAAAATTATTCTCAATTAAAACAAGAAAAAAGTTGTTTCAATCGGAGAGTTTCCATTTGTACTTTTTATACGAATATTTATTGAATAATTGGTCACTTTAATCAATACTAAAAAGTCAAATTATTGAAAAAAATACATAAAACAAATCCTAATGTTTTTTCACATTATATACGTATAATGTTTGTGTGATTTTTGCAAACAGTTACATTTCAGCTGTAAGATGTTTGTGAATGTTTGTTATAATTGGCGCTATGGTACAAGTGACATATTTTCCTTTTTTTTTGTTGCCTCCTTTGTCTTCACATGTTCTCCACCGGGTCTGGGTTTCCGCCGCCGACTTTTCGATGACTCCATCAACGCCCCCAATGGCATTCATGACGGAATAAGTCATTGAAACCTCGACAGCTGAATCACTGACCCGGTGGAAAACTTTCGAAGACTTCACCGCAATCGTGCGCCGGGAAAACTCAAAATCTCACACACTCCCTTGTATTTCGTAATCCTTATTCCATTTAAAAAAAATTCTTTGCTTCGATATTCCTGAAAGCCGTGAAATTTGATCAGTGCAGGAACCTCCACTCGCATAGATACGAACTGAATTATCCGGGGTTGTTAATGACCACTTTGACATCCAAAACTACTCTGAGAGAAAGAGCAAGAACCCCAAAGCTGTTCTTTCGTTACAGCTGATAACACAAATGACATTACTCACGTGGAGTCAAACAATATTTCAGAACACGAGTCGGATCAAATTCATGAAATGTTATTATGTGTCAAATGGACTTCAGAGACGATATTGGAGCATGAGATACAATGGAGGAGATTAAATTCGATGTTTCAGCGTTATTATATGGGTAGAAATATTAATTTAACGAGTAAGAAAAGTAACTCTGCTTGTCCCGCCACTACTAGTGACGGGTGAGTCTGCGCTACCACACTCACAGTTATCAACCCGAAAATCTGTTAGACAGGTGAGGATAGAGTTCACTCAATACTAAGCCCAATAGCGAGCGAAAGTCACACATCAGGGCAGGGAGGGATCCTTCAATTGTGCCGCCTTTGGTTTCCCAGGAAGATTTGGTACCCGAGCAATCACACATCTTGGGTTGAGCAGTGTGTCAGGTTCGTGCTCGGGCATCGAACCCGAGCCCTCCAATCGGTAGTCCTACGCTCTACCCCTTGGATTACCATGTCCCCGTATATCTTTTGATGTGTTTATTTCTTGAAATTCTTCATAAAATGCTACAGGTATTTGGGCTACGGTTTCTAATTAAGCTATATTTCTATATTGATAAATTTTTGGAAAAAGATCGATTACCTCCCGAACGCCTACTGTATCGGAAATACCGAAATGGAATGTGTAGACTCAATTAAATACCTAGGCGATACCCGCACTCACGACCTCTCCTAGGTGAATTGCATACGGAGAATATGTGGCCAAGCTAACAAAAAATTAGGATTTATTGGAAGAGTACTGGGTAAATGTGATGAAAAGGTTAAAGAGAAATATTTTACGTCGCTGGTTAGGCCTCATTTAGAATATGCTGCTACTACTCGTATATGGTATCCTTGTGAAGTTGGATTGGTTGTCGAATTGGATCGCGTACAGCGTAGAGCAGCTAGATCTGGATTATAATCAACTTAGTAGCGTATCTAAAATATTAGAGCAACTAGGTTGGGAATCACTCACGGAGCGAAGGTTAAGTTACAGATTAAATATCTCTTGCATTATTTGGAAGGAGGGTTCTTTGGCAAGTGCTGTTGAAAATGTATTATTACTACCTTCGTACTATGGTAGGAAAGATCATGTCAATAAAATTAGAGAGATTAAGAGTAGTACAGGCAAATTCGCGATGGGGGGTTGGTCAGAGAGGGAGGGAGGTTGGTTGGTTAAAAAAATCAGCCAATTGTAATGTACAATACACGTGTGAAAAAAAAGGAAAAAGGTTCCCTGAATTTCCTCGACTTATCCATTTGTAAAGACATAGACGGGTTCCAGTATTCCATTTTTAGGAAGGAAATGTATACGGACCAATTAATCAATTCCTCTTCAAGGCATTGCTTCACCCAAAAGCTTTCGGCATTTCATGCAATGATCCACCGTTTAACCGCTATCCCTATGTCAAAATTCAATGTAAATAAGGAACTTAATGTGATTAAAACGTTGGCAGTAAAAAATGGTTATTCAGAAGATCTAATTAATACACTTTACCGGAATAAACTTACAAAAATAGCCTTAAGCCACATTTACAACCCCGAAAATTTAAAAGATCCCACTGCCAAATGGCGAAGAATACTATATCTAGGGACTATTTCTCAAAAAGTTTTCCTAAAGAAAAAATTAAATGTGCCTCTTTTACAGTGGCTCATGCCTTAAGATCCTGATCTCTCACACTAAAGACGAAGTCTCCAATGTGTATGAGTTAAAGTGCTCAGAATGTTACACAAAGTATATTGGGCAAACAGGACGAAAATTTAAAGCAAGAATGAAAGAACACCAAACATGTGTAAAAAATAAGAACATACATAACATCCCTCTTTGCAAAGCACCTCATCGAAAGTGATCACAAAAGTGACTTTGTGACTAAAATTATTCATTTGGAAAATAAAGGTCAAAGGTTCGATGCTTTGGAGCTGTTGGAAATTTTGAAATGCGTCCGTTGCAAAGATGAACTTGCCAACGAAATTTTGTCTCCCTCCCACTCCTAGACCTACCACTCATCCAAGTCAACGATTGAGACCGAAAGATGTAATTCTCTTTTCTTCCCAGCTACATTGTGGCCTTTTTACCCCTCCACACTCCCTCCCTATCTGACCAACCCCCCCTCCCTTGATCATAAATTAAATAGTACAGAAAGGAAGACGCTGAGGCTGGCTTTTGGTCTCCCCCCCTAGGAAGAAAACGAGATGGTATACCAAAAAACAAACATAGAAAAACTTTCCGACTTCTTACTGGCAAAGAGCAAAATATACTTTGATAAATTAAAAGAAAACACTAATGGGGCTATGACATACACCAAACAAAATAAAATAGGCCCCTATGACAAATATAATTGGCCAAATAATGTTACACTCCTTTAATAATACGAAAAAATAATTAAATAAATAAAAAGAGGGCAATACAACGACGCTGGTGGTGCTCCAGGAAGATATAGGAACTAAATATTGTGACTCAGAGAATTAGCCCAACTAGGCGACCTCTGAAAAATAAAGCCGCTTGAAAAAACGGCAAGGCATGTCGTCGTCGTTAGGTATATGTACTAAGTTTGCTTCTATGACCACCTGATGATGACGTTCAACGCCGAAACCTGGGTCGTGTTTTGTTAATATAGTACGTGGAATTATAAAGTAAATCATTTCATTTCTATATGTTATGCAAATTCCAAACAGTTACGCCTGAGACAAAAATTTTTTAAGATTGGGCCCTTGAGCTGCTGCTATCCATCGTTTCAACGTTCACATTTACGGATCTTGACCTCTTAGAAGTCATCATCAGAGACCAGGCAGCAGTAAATCCATCATCTCAAGGTCACCATCGGTTGTCCGCTGCCCCTTTTCCACGCAAAGCTACTGTGCAGCCTCCTGCGTCATTGATTCTCATATCATTAACTGGTTAACTGGATCTCCTAGCAGAAATTCTTATCCTTGTATCACCTACTCCAGCAGCTCCCTTGTTCATCCACTGGGCATTCGTCCACATTAGAAATTCATCAGCAGTTAACGGACGGTTCCCAAAGATAACACTTCGAAGAATATCAGGGAAAGTAAGAATTTAGATGGAAGACCGATATGCTCACCGATAAGCAGTTCAAAAGAAATTGAATGACGAATCTCCAAAAAAACAGAAAAAGTAATGGATTTGACTTCCACACACAAGATATAGGTAAAAAAAACGTCAGCATAGAATGAGAAGATATATACAGTATACACACACCCATTGTACACAGAAATGGTCTGATAACGAATCTGTTGCGTAGGTTTCGTTGAAAGAGTAGCAGTAAGTATTAAAGTAAAAACTAATCTTCAGTTCATATTACCATGTGAAAACTTAATGGTGTTTATTGCAGCATCAACCTCTATATTTTTCTTCAACAGAAACATAATTTTTATTTTTCTAATTTATTGGTTACAGGGTGCGCTCCGAGAGTGATGCAATAGAATTTGCCGCACCGCTCCTATTAATCGGAGTGGAATCGAGCCACTTGAACTAGGTGAAATGGACACTAAACTTTGCCGTGTAACCAATCTCAGTGTTCTCCAAGCTGGGGAAGCGGCAGGACGTCAATTATTGTAACCCGCTGCGCTCCGACCGTGTCACGAAAAAAATGGAATCGACGATCGAGCAATATTACGCGATTAAGTTTTGTGCTATACTGAAAAATTCAATAGAGGAGACAAACAAAATTATTCGCGAGGCTTACGGGGTCTCTGCTCTGTCCTACTCACAAGTTTCGAGGTGGCTAAAGACCTTTAAGGAGGGCCGGGAAGAGGTTCACGACGAGCAACGCTCTGGGCGGCCGTCAACCAGCAAAACCGACACCAATGCGGCTCGCGTTCAATAATTGTCGGCCTCTGACCGTCGATTGAGGGTCAAGATGGTTGCCAATGAACTGAACTGGCCGTCTACTGTTGTGTTCCGCATTGTTACTGAAGATTTAGCGATGAGGAAAGTGTGCGCCAAGCTCGTGCCCGAGGTGTTTTCAGACGACCAAAAGACGAACCGAGCGGAAATTTCAAGTGAAATTTTGCAACGCATTGAAAATGAACCTGATTATTTGGATGCGTCACCACTGGTGAAGAAACCTGGGTTTTTTAATATGAACCAGAAACAAAACACCAAAGCTCTGAGTGACACACCGACCAGTCCCCCAAGCCCAAAAAGGAAAGAATGAGCAAATTAAAAGTGAAAACAATGCTCATTGCCTTTTTCGACAGTGAAGGAGTGATCCACAAGGAGTTCGTTCCTTCAGGATAGACTGTTAACGCTGCCTACTACGTGGATGTACTTGAAAGACAACGAAAAAGAGTCATCAGGGCAAGAAAATAATCTCCGCTACCTGGCAACTCCATCACGACAACGCACCTTGCCACAACGCGCTACGAGTCCGCGAGTTCCTGGTCAAACACCAGGTGTCAACGCTGCCTCCCTATAGCCCTGACGTTGTACCAGCAGAATTCTTTCTGTTCTCTCGGATTAAGATAGCCCTGAAAGGAACCCATTTTTCGTCAATAGAAAAGATCCAATCAGCCGTGACGAAGACCTTGCGCGAGGTCCCCGAAGACGCCTTCCAGGGCGCGTACCGGTCATGGCAGAGTCGCAGGAAAAAATGTTTGGAGGCCCAAGGACAGTTATTTAAAGAATTATAAGTGTTTGTATATGTATGCTCAATAAATTACTTTAAAAAAATAATTGCATTACTTTCGGAACCCAACCACTATTCTATTATTATGAGATTAGATGAATTTGCATAATATAGATTGGGTAAAGATTTAGATAAGGCATGTCATTAAATTAGCCACTATTGCGAATTCTGTATTTTCACCTATTTAGTAATAATTTTAATTAATGCATACCTGCGAAGAGCGAATGCATGTATGCGAAGAGATATATATTGAAAATAATTTGCGAAATAAATGGGAGAACGAAGGATGTGCACCCATGGGAGAGGTAGCTAAGGTGCAGAATTTACAGGGCGCAAAAACATTTTAATATAGAACGCTATTCATAATTAAATTCACAGGAAATATCTATGAGCCCACAAACCCATTAAATTTCGTGATAACAACCAATTAAGTTTTTTAAAGAGCTAGCCTTACGTTTTAATCTCAAACCATGAGATATTTCAGGTAGAAATGAGGTAATAATGTCACTTAAAATTATATTATACCTCGAAGTTTCTATTTCATTATGGACACTCAAAAATGAATTTTAATGTGAAATCTGATTTCTCGAGAGCTTAGGCATGCATGTGGAGAGATTTTATATACTCTTGAAGGATTTCATACACTGAAGGATTGCATCCCTCGAGAATGGAAGTTTTAGCCGAGGTGCATTATTGATACTTGAGTCGAAGGGTAAATTATAAATGTATTTTATCTCATCGCTATAGTACTTAATTAAATGCCTTTACAAGTTTCAATCTAAGGATTTGGACTAGATTAACGTTGAAGATGCATGTTTTGCTCTAGCTCCGAGGTCTGTTCTATCGGACCAAGCCAACATGAATATAGACTCTATTATTATATCTAAGGATCCGCTTGTTTTCTCGAAACTGAAGCATAGCAATTTTTTAGGCACGTGATTAAAACAGCTTTCATTAGCATGATGAAGTTGCGGGCCTTGGGCACCGGACTGGAACAAGGTCACCTGGGAACAAAGGGGAACACGCAACTGTCAGCCGATTGGACACCGTTCATAATTATCTTGTTCACCTACGCTAAAACCTGCGAGCTTCTATGGGAGCGTTTAGCAGGGGGTATTGGGACACCAACCTTCATCAAACAAATTCAGGTAAAGGAGATAAGTTCGCAAAAGAGATACCGGCTATCCATTACCTTGAGCACTGTTGTTGAAGTGTTTAAACTTATTCCTGTCAAGACTTCGAATTGCGGAGGAGGAAATAATATCGTAATGTGTCCTTTCTTCTTTCCTTGGATATGAATCTACTGATGTATTTTCGGCTATTGCATTTTCCCATTGCATTATACTATTTTCAGTTACATTCCACGTCTTCAATCATCTGCTCATAGGCATTTATCATCGGTTATCATTTCCACGCATATCTTCTCCACTGCACGGGTTTCCATAGTGCTTGGTGTTCTTCCAACGTCCGTGGGATCCCCGCGCTTGTTTCTTACTTTCAAAGTAACTACCGCTTTGCTCTTAACAACATTCTCAAAACACCGAGGATCGCAATTTTCCTTTCTTCTATGTCCACCTGCTCTCCCATTGTCTGTCCTTACATGAGTCTTCGTGGTACTGTGGGTTCATAGTCGCTTACGCCCTAGGTAAATTTTCTAATCTCGTATCCCGGTCAGTTTCAATCGTTGTCCCTATTAACACTGGACACGAGAAACATTGGATCTTTCTTAGTATAGTGGGCCTGCTTTAATACATTGGTATTCACGGTGCGTGCCCCACTATGCACCATTTAAAACCGGTTTGAAGGAAGGCACCACCTCTGTTTCTCATTTTATGCGATATGCTAAGGATTGCGACAGTAAAGACTCGTGATTACTGATTTTTGAAATGTTTGCCCATAAAAAAAACTTCCGATGTAGTCATTTCCTGTGATTTGAAAATACTGGCGAGTAGTCTCGTAATTACACGAAACGGTACCCATGTATGCAAGTAAGCGGGCGTTGTGAACTCCAGCTAACGAGTTAGGCGATACACGAATACGTTTTTGGTGACGAAGTATTGTGAGAACACACAAGGCCAAAGGAAAAGATGCCTCATTCCAAATACCGGCATATGAATCGAGAAGCAGATAAAATCAATCATGTTTGACTAAAATTGATCATCAAATAATTTATTCTTCAACCGCGTCCTTGGACGAAGGGCATACATAGCAGGATTGGGGATGCGAAGGTTTTCCCGAGAAAGAAATTCGCCATGCGACTTTTTCGCAGTGACGGAGAGATAAATTTATAAGAAAAAATCTACGAACTATGATTAAACCCTATGATAAAACAAATTTTCCCGTGACATAGAAGACGCCAACGCAATCACACCGGTAGTCCAACTGATCCAAAGGTCACGGGCTCAAATCCCACTTCCAGCACGGACGCTACCGTGTTATTTCGCAAGCTGTCGCTAATCGTTTGAACGGTTTCAAACATCTAAACTGTCTCGGCGCATCCTTCGAAACGTTAGCTCCTATCAGCCATATCTACTATAACTAATGGAAGACGCAGCATTGCACATATTTGCATAATTAAAATATATGCAAGTAATCTTAGAAATGATACGGAGAAAATATGACCGGAAGACTTCGTTCGGAGCGGCCACTGGTGCGATGGTAATTATGCGGGTGATTTCTCAGGCAGCAAATGCATTACGTGGGCTCATCAACAAATGTATGGAGAGAAAGCATCACGGGCATATTACTAATGGAATTTCAAAGGGTGAAAATTGTAAATGCCTCTATTGTATTACTGTAAACCGTTTTTCCACGGCGATTAGGTGAAAACAATGAACACATAATGAATGCAAAGTCCAGAATAGTCAAGCGTAAGGTTCATTTAGTCATTTTGAAAACCTAAAAGGAATGAAATCTAGACTTCTAAGAATATAAAATCAGAAAAGAAAAATGCTCTACAGCTAAAGAATTATTGTTTCATTAATACTAGAGAACAACAAAATTTAATATGCAACACAACTGTTTAAATGCATTGTCTCCTTCCAGATTGGTATAATTCTGTAATAAATCATTTGGAAAAACTACATGGCATAACATACTGCATAAGTAAAGTAAATTGATCGGTAGTAATATCTTATAAAAACAAAAATAGTTATTAATAGTCAACCAGAAGGTCGGTTTGGTAGGTGATGGTAGAGTTCACCCAGTACTAAGCCCGATGGCGTGTGAAAGTCACAAATCAGGGCAGGGGACCATTTCCTTTCCCTATGCCGGTTATGGTTTCCCAGGAAGATCTGGTACTTGAAAAATCACATAGCTTGGGTGGAGCTGCAGGTGCCCAGAGAGCCTTGCCCGGGAATCGAACCCGGGACCCTCCGGTAACTGGTCCAACGCCCTACCCCTGAATTACCGCGACCAAAGCCCTTATATTCCTATCAAAATTGAAGTACTGGTTAACTCTACAAACTTTAATATTATGATTTGTCCCTTTATATTTAATTTTAGGAGTTGCAAATTGAATAAAACTCAGAAACCTTACCGATGAATTAAATGTCCTTGATGATAATATTTTTAGTGCGTTTTGTTTTCGTACCTGAAATGAATCCAGAATGAGCTCCATTATTTACAACGTATCAATAACGTAGCATCAAGGCCATCCATAGTTAACCCCATATATTTCCCATAGTCAACACTTCTTGCTTTGTTTCAATTTAAACTCATCTGATTTGAAATTTTGTGATAAAATTTTTAAAATTTTGTGGCCTTGTAATTTTACATTCATTTGTGAAAAATAATATATTTTGGATATAATGAAATCGAGTCCTTCATGTGGTTTTATTAACTCCATTTGTTGTGAACACATTATACAAACAACGGCAATACATTGTCACGAATTGCAAGAAACGCTATACTTTCTTTACACATAATCGCAAACATTTACAGAAAAATCTTATGAATTCCCTTTTTTTATCATCGATATCGGCGCTAAGTTATCCAACATCCAATAAACGACTACTATGCCATAAAAGTGGATATAATTTTCCACTTAATTTTACATATCATTTAAATTAGGATGCTTCCTCGTAATCATGATTTCGTCGTAGCTGCATTCCACTTCACGGATTATTCATGCACTGGAAATATTCCATGGTACGCAATTCATTCCTAAGTATGATTCAAAACGGCAGTAGGCATGGAGGCCATCAGTGTGACGGCTTAGAAAACAAGAAAGATGGGGAATAAGTCTATTGCCAACAGTTTCAAGGACTTCGGGAAAGCTTTAAGGTCAAGTTTAGGCTGTCCAAAAATAAATGGATAGCACCGAAGAATGCACGAGAGTGCGGACGTCAACGTGGGCGGGGAGGGAGAGCGGTGGGAATAAATCCCTGAGCTGGTATTTCCTGGACGGGGGCTATAATTTTAACCCTTATTTTGCAGTGATTTGACGATTTCGTTTATTGCGTCCGCTCATTTCTACGCAGACAGCTACGGTTGGAAAGGATCACAAGTATTATGGAATGGAAGGCCCTGCGTGATTTAAACATGTCAGCATCGAGTGATCACATCCTCGAGCCAATTCCCAAACCTTCGTTCAACTTGTGCGTAATTTAATTATGCTGCCTTGAGCGTCGCAAAAATGACTCAGTCCTCTTTAGTGTATATGTCTTCTGTGTAATATACTTATATATATATATATATATATATATATATATATATATATATATATATATATATATATATATATATATATATGACCGTCATTTATGTGTTCCTATCGCTACATATATATACCTGTATATATACATATATATATATATATATATATATATATATATATATATATATATATATATATAGAAAAGTGGATGAAGGGGGTGTTGACCGGCAGTGGGATGTTGAAGACTGTGATAGAGGGTAGAATGTTGGGCAAAAGAGGAAAGGGAAGGAACAGGATAGGGATGTTGGACGGGATGAAGGGCGGAAGAAAGTACTCAGAGATGAAGAGGGACCTGGTGTAGAGTAGAATTTAGGGTTGTGTTTTGTTAGTAGTCACAAAATATTTGTTTGGTAGTTGTGTCCATCGAAAAACCTACCTTAACCGGTATATTACCTTAAAAAAAATATATATATAGATAGGAACACATATAAATGACGGTCATTCACACAGCTTGGGCGGGGTGGAGCTTAGGGTGTGTACCCTCAGCTGCACTCAAGGGAGGCGTGCCCGGGAATCGAACCTGGTCCCTCCGATCAGTAGTCCAACGCTCTACACCTGGACTACAACCGCGTCCCCATATTAAATGTTATATTATAATATATGTACATTTTTATTTATACATATTTTTTTGTATGGAGACCCGGTATTTGTACATACGATACATACATATAGAAAACACACACACGCACACATATATGTGTGTGTGTGCGTGTGTACATGTATCGTTTGCATACATGTATGTGTGTATATATATGTATGTATATATATAATATATATACATATAATATATATACATATAATATATATACATATAATATATATGTATATGTATACACAAACACCTTCCAAGGAGTCTTCCGTCCTTGGGATTCTCATTTCCTGCTGCCTCTTATATTAAACGCCCCTCTCGTGTTTGATGAAACTGCGACCCGCTCCCCCGAGATCGCGCCACCTCGGAAAATTTCGCACGAGGGTCAGTCAATCCTGATGATAAAGAAAGGGAGAAAAACGCTGCGTGGGTCACGAATGCGAAGTAACATTTTTTTGCACTCGCTTCGAATTCGAATCAATAATTACGTTTCCGCTGCTTTAAAACGTGGTGGTGTGGAGTTTTTCACACACAGATAGTGAGAGAGAGAGAATGGTCTGAGGGGGTGAGGTGCGAGGGGGGGTAGTAGGGACCTTGAAACCTCTAGGGGTCCTTCTGCCTCGGAGGCGAGATGGGAAATTTATACATCCCTTTTTCTTTGGTCGGCGTTGCCGCGAATAATTTCCCTCGCATTTCACGACCTTGGTTTGAACCTTGAGAGATAGAAAAGTCGACCGTTTTTGTTATTCTTGGACTGCTCGCCAGGACCTTCTGCATCGTTAGATAAGGGAAGGCATTGTTACGACCATGGCACAGCCGAGGATTCTCGCAATCGCCAAAATGGCACATATTTAACGTGATCGTTGGTCATATATGAGTCAAATTTCAAACCTTAGGGTTAATTGTACATTTGTTTTGTTTTCATTGTTGTTAAGGATTCTAATTCAATTTTTCCGAATCACTGACGAGATGAACACATCATCATTTTAAAGCATGTACGAGTATTCTTGTAAGCAAGTATCTGTGGAAGGGCATTAGTCATATGATATTTTCACAGAATTTTACTTTCAGGAAAAAAATCACATTAAATCAGATCTACGTCTGCTTAAGCTATATTTTTAATAAATAATTATAAATTATAATGACCTCACATAGTTACACAGTTCAGCCTATTTCACCTGGCTTAAATCAGAGAATCTATTAATCGTATCATGATTTGACCAGAAACAGCGGTAGTGCATGACTAATTGGACTAAAGAGATTTTCCCAACGATTTCATGCGGATCATCAACTATAATTAACTAAATTTATTCTGAAAATCTTACTTAAAATTAGTTACTTAAAAGACGAACGCTATGAAGGTCTCCTTTTTTCAATTTGGGTGTCAAACGCTTGGATCAGCTGTTAGATGGACCTTCTGAGTCCTTTTCCAAAGTATCAAATCCTTATAGGAGAACATGCAAAAATATTTGACAACATTAGATTTCTGAATGAACATCGGTAATTTCAATATTACTGTATGCATGTAAATACCATTTTTAGCCTATTAAGAAGTTCTTCGGGATATAGTTACCTTTTGTTTTAATGTGTATTAACTTACCAATAGAACTTGTTCTTCATAATATTAGTGGCAAATATTCCAAAACAATTAATTATTGCAAAGCGTTCACAACTTCCCCTATCATCCATTTCACTGGCTAAGTCTTTAGCGTACGACGCTAAATGCACCGAACCCTGGTCTTGATTTATGAATGCAATATTGTTGTTTGCAAAAGCTTGTTATAATTGCAAAAATTATTTTTAAGGTAATTTAAAGCTAAAATTAGTATGATGGCATGTCCCATTTCAATTAGTTGATCAATTCTCTTCAGTTGACTTCCTGGTGGATTATGCATTATTTTTTCGGAGAAACGCTTATTCACTTCAACTATGAATTGAGTGAGACCCTAGAATCTAGATCATGTAGGCTTTTACTTGATCCTTAATTGTCCCCGGGAGCTCATATGTCCTTTTTTCATTCATCAGATATTGCTTTCCAAACTAAGTAATTCCAAGTATTGGTAATGAGGCACGTCTTTTCTGTAAACTTATCTTTCGTAGGCAGTCAACCTCTTTGAGATGATGGTTTCAAGGCACTTCCAAGTACCTATCAAGAGGTTATAGCTCGTACATGAGTTCGTTCAGGGCAAACATCGTTAAGAAATATGTGTGATCACCTTAGAAGGAACAACATGGATGCCTCTGTTGTACGTTACAAAAACAGAGGTGAACGTATATGGGCGCCATTGTGACCACAGCACAAAGAAAGATTAAAATCCTAATTCTCGTTAGTCACGAAAGTTACTATGAAATATTACGATACTTTTTCACCCACTCTCACGTTTAGAGGAGCTTTATAGGCTCTGAAGGAGTGTAAATGTTGGGGTTCCAATTATCTCCAAACGTTAAATCCTGCTGGCTTGAAGATAGCCGCGCAGCACGAACCGAGATTTTGTCATTTCTTCCACTCCTTTCACTTCCTAACGTACGCATTACTTGTTTTTCATTTTTCGTCGAGATAAATTATAATTTTACCGCTCCCTGTTACAAGGGAATTGTGGACCCTAACGTCACCCTCTGGAGTCCTCAATTTCGCCAAATATTTTATTTCAAAGGTCAGTGCTTTCGTCTTATGAAACGGGGTGTGATATTGATAAGTGCAGCTACGCTCCAATGCAGCGTGAAATGAAGGCTGCGCATACATGGCCATAGAATTAAACGGAACAAGTGGACATATCGCGAAACCTCATACCTCCTTGTGTATCTACGTTATACAACGCAAGCCGCGGCAAGTGTATTTAAATCTATCTGCCACGGTGTCCATCTCTCTTATTATATCCCGATGATCGAATTAAACAATATAATTTGTTGCCATAGTTATTCCCTCAATGCTACAAGAAAACTAAGGTATCCTGTACCTTTCTAAAAAATCTAATTCTTCCCTTCGAGAATCAAGAAGCTACCATATACTCCAAAAGGCACAAAATTGAAACTTATGTACGAAGAGGATATTATCCCGCAAAATTTTGACGAATATTGAAAGCAATATCAGCCATTTCTTAAGAGTTGCAAAAATGGATCTTCGTCACTCGTAATTGTAATCGCTAGCCATAGCGCGATTAACGAATTGTATCACCATTGGCGATCATGATTGTTGCGACCCAACTTTAATGAGACGTAAGCGGAGGCTTCAGGGGTCACATTTTATTCAGATTTCTTCGCGGGAAATTTGAAGAACCAAGGTAGAAGATTCTTTACTATAGCATAAATAACGTTAACGATAAGGCGCTCGTGTCACGGAAATCCACAATTGTGATCCCAGATCTCAAGGTATAGGCGAAGAAAAAGTGCGCTAAGGCAACATACAGTCTGCCCATGGCACCTTTCATTTCTTATCGATACATAATAATTAGTCAAACTTAAAATTCTTTCTTTCAAATTATGTTAAATTTGTTTTTCACTTTCCTTCCTAAAACCAATGCTTTAGGGAAGAACGTGCTACTAAATTTTCAAAATGATAGGTGATTTTAGGTTGGATAGCTTCTCGAGGGAGAATTTAAAAACAAAAGCATTTCCCCATCAAATATAACCATTAGCTTTAAAAAAAAATAGTCAGAGGAATTAATAAAAACTGCCGGAAAAATTCCTCGAGTGAAATGTTATCGTAAAACACGAAGAGATCTGGGAATCCGAGGAACCTCCACGCTCGACCACCCTAAATTGCGATGTGATTCGACATCAATCATCTATCCGCTCGTGCTCTTCCTCGTGAGACAGTGGAATAATGGATCTCCAATACTGGTTCAACCTTCGAAAATTCGGAGCTGCCACCCCTCAAGGGGCGTAATTACCCACAAGGCTGGCAAACGACTGGACTAGTCCCCGGTTTGCCTGCGAGCGGAGATGAAGTTTTGATCCATTCACTCTCTAAATCCCTTTCACTCTCCCTTTCCATCCCCCCTCCCCCATATACCCCATCCCCCCTCCCCGCTCATACCATTGCCACTCCTTACGGTTCATTTTTATTATATTTTCCTCACGTCATCTTCCCATCCCGACCACTTTCTCCCTCTCCGGCTTCCCCCCTCCATCGCCCCCGTCCCCACACTGCTCAACCCATCACCCCGCGCACTGCCCCTCCCTCTTTTCCTCCTCTCCTCCCAGACCCTCCATCCCACCCTCCTTTGAAAGCTCAGACCAAACGCGGCTTCAAGAGCGAAAAAAAATTCGCCTAATCAATGTTTATACTTCTTTCTCTCTTTCCGTGTGGAAAAACTGCTGCGGTGCTATTTCCATAGTGCTGTGGCACACATCCCGTGGTCTTAAAAAGGATGACATTTTTTTTAATGTGTTCCAATACCACATTTTCAGATATTCAAGCATCAAGAATGTTCTTCTATGTTCGCGGTCGTAATTATTTCAATGTCAGTACGCGATCACCCCGGAGAGGCAAGAGGGGTTGGCATTACTTTTAATATAAACGGGGCTTCGGCGGAAACTTTTCATCCAAAACAATACACGGTGCCGGCAAAAGAATCTGTGCATTAGATCGAGTCCACCATTGGGTAATAATAAAGAGTTACGATGGTTAATTACTAAGCCACCGTGTCATTATTCGCACCAAAAGTCTTTCGTAGTAATACTTCTCTTTTATCGGACACGGATAGTTGAAATCGTGAAAGGGACGTTTGAAGACAAGACGACCCACTTTATCCTTTATAAACTGGTTTTGTCCTGGTTGTCACCGGAAGCGTATTGTAGACGTGGCTTACAAATTTACGTATGACGAGTTAAAACTTGCGAAGAAATATGGTCATCATGTTACAAAAGAATGCACCATTTGAATGAACACTAAGAACACGTCTAAACGAAATGTACCACAATAAAACCCATGGAAATACCATTAATTTTTGCTTTATCGCAGCCGATTTCCATAATTTAAGGTGTGCTATAGTTATCCATTCACATGTACTCTGACGAACTACGCCATAAAGAAAAGAACAAAGTTAACTCATGAATATTAATTTCAACTCAGATATCCATACTAGAGATGAGGTACCAAGGCGATATTTGGGTGAGCTGGAAAACGCTGAAGTCTTCCGTTAGTTAAAACAGGTAATGCCTAAACAGCATATGACAAATCACTATGACGAGATTAATATTGTTCATAAAAAATATTTTAATTATAATTTTTATGATATTAGAATATCCTATGAGTACGAGACGTTTTTAGAGGTTAATTAATAATATATGGATTACGGTACATTTCCTTTTGGACTTCACAGACAACTATTTCAATGATAATTTTGACACACTTATCTATAACCATACTCGTAATCTTTAGAAACTCATAGCTTCTGTTATCAAAATCACTTTTCCATCCTCTTCCCTATATTTATCACTTTATACTTTCAATTCAAACATCAGCTTTTGCCTCACAAATGTCTCAGCCATTCACTTTTTTTGCCCACTTTGACATTACTCCAAGCATTTTTCGTTTCATCTCCAGTATGGAAGTTCCAAAACGAATTCATTTTATGCAGCATAACACCAGCACGATGCCTTGCCTTTGATCTGTATACCAAATATATTTTGTGGGTGTGAGTTTGCAGTTGTATGATGTTTACCCTTTTATTCATTTCTTCTGGAATTTCATCATTTAATATTCTGGCATACACAAGGTATGTAGCAGCATATACAGGGTTCGTCCGGAAAATAAGTGTACTGACTCCTGGGCTAGGCGCGCCGCTCCAGGCGCGCCCAGCACCGCTCTGACGGGCTGCGATTGGAGGGGGGTATGTTGGCAAGCGACGCTGAAAAAGGCAGTCGGCTCTGAGCTGTGGTGTAGTGAGGAGCTCTGTTAACGCGAACCTCCACGCTTCGACCCACGGAACGCGATGCCGAAGTTTTTGGAGCAGCGTTATTCCATCAAATTTGCGGTAAAGCTTGGGTAATCGTCTACCGAAACTGTCGGTATGATTAACCAGGCTTACGGAAATATGATCTTTCGGTGGCACAAGATGTTCGTGGAGGGCAGAGAAGAGGTCGACGACGAGTCTTCGAGAGGTTCCCGATGATGCCTTCGCGGGAGCGTTCCAGGAATGGGAACGCCGCTGGAACAAGTGTATCGACTCACAAGGGTCCTATTTTGAGGAATATTAGCTTAAGATATGTAAAAGTGTAATAAATTTCTTTTCCTAAGCTCAGTACACTTATTTTCCGGACGAACCCTGTATAGTAATATTACCGATTTCAAATACGGTAAAAATAATTTTCTCCCCAATACATAAACACAATTAAATTAAGCCATTAGGTCTTTAACATATGAAAGACTAAAACACCTAAATGAAACAATATTTAGAATTTATTATGATTGCATTCTACCATGTGATTAAAAGTTACAATATTAATTAATATTTCCATCCAGAAATCGTCTAATATATTCTTCCATTTTCCGTTCTTATTAGCCCTCACAATTTCCTATTTCAAGTTATTATTATGTTATTATTATTCCCCTTAGCACATCATGTGTCTATTTGGTATCTCTCTTAACTTCTCGTAATAATCTGCTAATCCTTAATCCTACTCCCAACGCACATACGTACAACAAGAGACCCTCCAATTTTATAGTTTTTTCCAATGAAATATTACACAAATTAGCCACGACTAATGATAACTTTAATACTTCTTATTCCTTCTTTTCCTTAAGGTGTTCCGTAATTTATCACATTGAAAGGATTCAGAACAATAGATCATATGCGTAGTGAGCAAATAAACTTCACCAGGCTGCTCTCAATTTTTATTCCCGCACTCCCACACAACTCCTCCTGTCTCCCTAACCTTCCATGCGACGAGTTTCTCTTACACCGGCCACACAAGTATACAAACAGATACACTCAGCCGCAAGAAAGAAATGGGGTTGGATATTCCCTTTCTGTGCCCGGCCTCATCATCAACCACTCGCTCCCTCGGCTTATTTCATACCTCTTGCCTCCGCTCCTTCTCCCGACCCAAATTCCAAATTGTAAATAGCTCTCTCCTCCTCTCAGAAAAAATATCAGTATTCTTCTATTTTTTCCCACCCCTACGTACCTCCAGCTCTACCGCCCCCTCTCAATTTGGGTGGGGACAATCAGAGGGATGAACGACCGCCCGACGTTGTATACGAACGCGTATATACATACCCGCCCAACTCTTAGATGGATTCCCACATAATAATGCATTGTATTTTTCTTCGATGCCTCATTTCGGAAATATCCATCCTCGCCAAAGCGATGTCTTCCGTCGCTCTTGGAAGGGGAGGAGTTTTTTTCATCATTTGTGAGCGCCATCTCCCATTTTCATTCTTTTTTCTCATCCTTCCTTCTCTCTCTCATATAGCGTTTCCTTTTTGATTCCGTCTTCTGTCACGGCGGAGCTGCGATCGAGACAAATGAAGATGGTAAGAATTCGGTTTTCTTGTATGTAGTATGTGCCTGGCTGTGTTCATGAGGGCGAGCGTGTGTCTTTGTGTGTGCTTGGGTCCCCGTGGGCGTGATGGGGCGGGCGGGGATGGTGGGAATGGGTCTGGAGAATGCCCGAGATGCGGGCGAGAGAGGGCGCCTAATGAATATTTTTTGACTGGGGCCAGATGAATGTTCCCTCTCGAATTTGTCGCCTACGAGTGGCGATTCAACACAAATACGAACGAGAATGCGATGCTCTTAAGAAAGTAAGGTTTTCGAAGAGGAATTGTGACAGTGTATGAATTAGGAGAGAATGTTGACGGGATAACGGGAGATGCTCTACTTATTGCAATCGGAAAGGACTTACTTGCTGCATGACACGATGGAGAAAATAAAGCTTTTTTCGCTCGTGGTATTTAAAACCGACTATGGGGAAGATCATACGAATGCGAGTGTTTTGATTGCCCTTATCGGATTCCCTTTAAGTTGTGACTTAAAAATAATTTGGAGATGCATACGTCTACGTCACATTTAATTGAGTTTCACGATCTCTACTGGGCGAAAAACAGGCGGGGAATATGAGGACAAGATAACAAAAAAATTACAAATCTAACAGGAGTTAGATTTGTAAAACGCTGCTAAGATAAACTTAGTAGCGTATCCAAAATATTAGAGCAGCTAGGCTGGGAATCACTCGCAGAGCGAAGGTTAAATTACATATTGAAGCTCTTGCAGAATTTAGAAGGATGTCGCTTTAGCAGTGATGTTGAAAATGTATTATTACCCCCCATTAAACTACGGTAGGAGAGATCATGCTAGTAAAATTAGACAGATTAATTGAAGAACAGATAGATTTACGATGTCATTTTTCCCAAGAACGATAGGGGATCATAATAACTTTGTTCGACCGCGGTAGGGTCATGTTCGGGTAAAACTATTCTGGTGTGTATTCACCCCCTGCCAAACGCCCTGGCGGTGGCTTTCAGGGTATATATAAATAAAATAAAATAATAGATTTTGGTTGGATTGACGTTGGTATAATAAATACCTACAAAGGGTAATTCGAGTTGACTGAATTTTATTCCACCACTACTACTACAAGACCTATTATTCCTACGCATTCCATTACTACTAAATGCAAGGCCTATTATTCCCACGCACGCATGAATCAGAATTGTTTATTTCCTATAACAGTGAAGTATGGATCATTTCCGCTCATCCGAGCGGTATTTTAAGGAAGCTTTTCAGTTTCTACCCGATCTGCACATGCTATGCTCTGATGCATTGTTGAGGCTGGGATTCAACTGGCGGCGATCAGTCAATACTTCACTAGCTCCTTCAGACTTCCATAGGAGCTGAAAGGCAATTATTTTTTACATTTACACATTAACCGGGGCAACCGAAAAAATGAGGACAAGCTGATGAGGGTTGAATTTAAATCTCGCTATTATTTTCGTTCATATTTTCAAGCATAAGTGTGAACTAACTCTAAAGGCTTCAAGGAGCATATTCACTAACCGTTCTTGTCTTCAACGGTTGTTTTTGACAATGATGAACCAAAATTGCAACAAAATTTACGAATGATGCCTAAACTAACCGAGATGTTTTTTTTTAACGATACGGGCATCAACTTCCTATGAATCAACATTGGGTGAAAATCCATAAATAGGCAATGCATCCAACATCTTTTGGAGACCGCAATCGGCTAGCGAAACATAATAATGAGACCTAAAGAGGTGCATTGATCACGTAGAGTAAAGGAGCGGGTTCGGTGGTTTCGGGCTTCGTTATGGAGAAAACCATTACATTGGCCAGTTAATTTTGGCCACGGACGCAATATAAGGAAATCCGTGAAATTGGGAAGTTATTAGATAGAAATTTCACGCTACGTAGCAATAAATAATAGGAACGGATCTTTTGCATCATTTAATTCTAACTTGGAAGAATCTACCCTCTTTTCTTCTGATATCTATCTAGAAGGTATGACCTCAAAGACGTCGTCACTCTGCTGACTGAGATGAACGATACCTATTATCGAATACTTATACGATATTGCGGAGTATTTCTATCATAGTATCCCGGCACGGTGAGAAAAATGACAGTTCGATTTCAAAATAAATAGGTACAACATCTGAAAAAAATATTACCCAGCCAAAATCTATGTACACCTATGTATGTAATTTACTTCTGCGTAAGAACCTTCTTTCAAACCTCAAGGGAGTTGATTGTGACTTATGACTTTTCTCGCAGGGCACACTCCTAGTTCTTTCACCATTATTTTTTTCATTTGTGAGTGGAATGTAAGGTGATGGAATGACCGAGTAGTCGTAAAAGCATATTGCAGATTATTTAATGAGAATTTATTACACCACCTTACATGAATCCTATCCTTGTAGTCTCTTACATATACATCAATGTGATTTATATGTATATCCTTAAGGCCAAAAACGTATAACTGAATGAATTGAGTACTAAAATAACAAATAGTAGAATTATATTAAAGACCAAAGTTTCGTAATGCAATTTAAGTCAATAAATGAAAGAAAGCTAAAGATAATATGAAAACATTATTCCCAAATAACATTTATGTTTTAGGCATGCGAAAACTGATCTAATGGACATTGCATGGACATAGTTGTATCGTAATTAAAAGTTAAAATTGAATTTTAATATTTCAATCCAACTGTTTGTTAATGTTTAATATGCAATGCGAGTATTCAATAGCGAAGTGTGAAATATTACTCGCGAATTTTTAATCATTCGAAAAGAAAATCCGTCACATTTTTTATTAAAAAATCTATTAATCTGACGTATTTTATTTGTATAAGCCGGGAATTAAACTAAATAATTTGATTTTTTAATTATGGATAAAATTCGATAATCCTTTGTCATTATCGGAGGGAAAGCCTCTTCTGGAGCAACCAAGGAACTTAATTTTTCTGAGTGTGCATTCTGAATCGTGTGTACGGTGTGCCGCTGGAGGTGTGCTATCCTTTTCACGCTTTTGCGAATTGCTCTTCAACTTAGGTTTCATGTTATTAAGGCCAAACCTCTTTAAATGATTAAGTCATATATGATAATGCAAGAGTGATGTTCATATACGGCCAAAAGTAGGTAATAGTAACAGAGTTTCATCTATGTTCTTTTATACAAATCTTTTGTCGATGTCATATTCAACTAATTCGTATAAAATCATGAATTCATTTTTTTAAATTATAGGTAAGTTTAAAACAATTTTAATATTTATGATGTGAATATTTACAATTAAATACAAACAAGAAATCAATGCGCCACATACACTATAAAGAATTTTAAAACTCAATAGTAGAACTTTAATCGAAGAATAACATTGCTTATAATAAGTTTTTTTGCATTATTACGCTTTTAATATATCACCGTGCTTACGCTATGGTTGAGCATATCAAGATAACTTTTCCGAATAGAGTCAATCGCATTAAGCTTCAAAAGTTCACTTTGCACCTTCTGCGACCCTAAAAACTTTTCTGTAGCCAGTCTCGAAGATGACATTCCGGCGTGGGTAATATGAGAGCCACATAAACTCTGGGAGCAGCGGGTAACAGTCAGGTGTGCCTGTGCCACTAACACGGGATGTCAATCCAGAATACGAGAAAAGGCATAAGTACGAGTCAAGTCACGTTTTCTCCTCGCAGAGGATGTTTAGCTCCCTTTGGCACTAGAGCGGGCGACTGAATTATTTTTTCTAATCGTAACGCCGCGGTAGGGAAAAAAATCCTACCGAGTTCTGGAAGGCAGAGCCATGACAGCTGAGTGGAGTTATTGAGATCTGGTACTTATGTCATGAAGGAGGATAGCGGTGGGCAGGCATAACATGGTGGGTACACCTTTGATGCGACTGCTGAAGCTGTCTCACAGTGTATGCACTCGGGACTAGAATCGATGAAATGTGGGGTAGCGGATAGAAAGAAGCATTTAAAGCAAGATGGAACGAAAATAAAAACGACGGGAGTCTTGTCTCATTACCTCAATCTGAGAAATTCCAGTGGCATTGGGAGCTGAATCGAAGAAAAGAGAATGATAAGAAAATGAGAAAAATAAATTTAAGAAATCTAAGAAAAATAAATTCGAGTATATTTATTTTCCTCAATTATTTTACTCCACGGGCTAATCCGATTTTCCTATTCGGTCTCTGTGTTTCTCAGAGCCGAGCGGAATTCTGAACGTAGAAGGAAAAATCCCGGGTTATTGTACGCATTGCTATACCGAATGCAAAGTAATCAAGCGTGTTACTTATAAATTTATCTTCCCTGATAGCAAGCTGTGAGCATAAAAAATGGGGTATCCAGGCATAATTTGCTTTCATCAAATATTATTTTGCAACATGAAATATTAAGATTTTTTATTAATGGGAAGCGATGATAGGACGTCATTATTCGAATACATATTGTTAGAGACCAAAGTTAATGCAATTAGCCAATGGTGCATTAAAATTACTTTACTTAAACTTAGTTTCTATAAAAGGCCGAGAGTATGTTATAAACTCTAGAGGTGCATTATCCTGACGAATAAATTAATCTTGATAATCCTTAAAACTGTTTGCTAAAAGTTTAAAAATTTGCATTGCACAATAATGTGTATACGCATGTATGTACATCAACTATGGCAAATTTTCAACGCTGTTTCATCTTATATATAAATATTTATTTATATATATATATATATATATATATATATATATACACATATAACATAGGCAGATATGTGTATATAAAAGTTCGTATGTCATGTTACATAGGATATTAAATTACCTTTACTTTCATGCATACGTTATTTGTATTAATATTAAATATTTTCATATTGATCGCATTGCTAAATTTATATATTCAAAACTGTGTCAACAGCACGGTAATTGCAACGTGAGTAGTTAATCTGGAGCTATTAATTTGGACCCATCCATTTCATAGTATAAACGGGATAGGTACGTTTCACTCGAGCGTACTTTGGAGGATAAAACATTTATTTGATACAATTTAAAATCAATTATAAATACGAACTTTAATGCATGCAGAGCGGTATGAAAACTATGCTTGTGACACCGAGTTTTGACCTTGAATTTTCCCATTACAAGCCGGTGATTCGCTCGCTTATACTCAAAATGGAGCTATTTTTATCTTCTATCAAAACAAATTTCCAAGGTACTTCCAAATTTTGCATTTGCTAATAGAATATTAAAATTATACTTGGGAGTCTCAGGTTTAGATCTCATTTGAATGAAATGATTTTTTTTCATAGCTTATCCCAATTCCCTAGCGTATTGGCAAAGAGCTTTTCCCATTAACTCTCAAAGCTCAAAACGCAGTCCTAGGTTCATTCCCGTACTACTTTGGTGTTATGAATCAGGCACAACTATTTCCTATCTTTAATTATAGTTCAATTTATTTTGCAAACGAATCCTCGGAATTAAAGCAAAATTTCATAACCGCTATGGGCAATATTTTTTTATAGAAGCATGTGCACCAGCGATTATAAAAATTATCGCGAGAGTCTTAATATATGGGTACGTATAATTAACCGTTTCTCCGTAAAAATAAGATAAGTAATCAACTCTAGCCGCAAAAAATTAAAAAAATAAAATATTAGACACATTATCGGATATATTTGGACCGCTGATTGAGATAATGGCTGCAGTTTCTTCCCATCAGCTCTAGTTTTGGAGATTCATATTAACCACCGTATTTGCTACTGATGCTGATCATTTACATGATTACATTTTTGAATGATGTTTTCTTAATTATTGATTTTAATTGAACTCAGATTTAAAACAAATAATACGTAATGTTTATTTTTGTGTATACATTATTATTATTATTGCCAGCAGTAATCTACTGCATTAAAGGTTATTTGCAATGGACCCAAGAAGCCGTAACTACTATGCACACACCTAAGTACTGCCTAATATGACAATTTCGCAGCCAAAAACTCATGTTGCCCATGAAAATCAATCGTTTTTTAGATATGCACATGCTCTTCCTCTATTAAATGCATCTTCGCTTTCCTAAATTTCTCCCATTCATTAGGCCTCTCATTATTCCTCATTATCCCATTATGCTCGCAGCATTCCCTACCTTCTTAGACTTCTACCAACAACTGTTTGTGTTCTCCTAATAGCCCTAGAACTTCTTCGTCCATTTTCGTTTCTATTAGTTTTATTTTTTTTTCATTCTCCTCCCCACCAGCATCTCTCAAAAGCCTTCAATCTACGTTTGTTCTCTTGCCTCAACGACCTAGTTCCGGAGTCATACAAAATTACCCTCCATCTAGTCTTTTCTTTACATTTAACTTAGGGTCCCTTTCATCAGCTCCATCCTCTTTGCAAAAGAATCTGCTTCTAACGCATTCTTTTTTTAATGTCCTTGCCACCAAACGCAGGGACGATGGACCCTTCGGTGCTAGGTGGCGGCCCCTTCATCACATTAGAATGAATTAATTGTAAGTGCACTGTTCTAAGGTAATAGATACGCATACACACACACATATATATATGCATACGTGTGTATTTGCATATATACTACCTTGATCAAAAATTTCCCGGAATTTATTCAGAAAATTAAAAATACAAGTTTATTCGTCTAAATCTATATTGTCCCCTTCAAAGTAATCCCCATCGACTGCAACACACTTATGCCAGCGCTTGATCCAATCCTCGAAAGATTTTTTATATTCGGTTTTCGGTATGTCCATCAGTGCTTCCTGCGATTTTTCCATTACTTCCTCTCGGCTGCTAAAACGCGTTCCCCGTAATGGTTTTTCAACTCGATTGAACAGAAAGAAGTCACAGGGAGCCAAATCAGGTGAATTCGGTGGCTGTTGGATGGTATTTGTTGCATTTTTCGTCAAAAAATTACGAATAATGATAGCACTGTGCGACGGTGCGTTATCATGGTGCAAAATCCACGAGTTTTCTGCCCACATTTCTGGTCTCTTTCGGCGAATTGCTTCACGCAAACGTCTCATAACGCCCAAATAATACTCTTTGTTTACTGTCTGGCCTTCTGGCAAAAATTCATGATGCACTACACCGTTGTAATCCATGAAAACCGTCAGCATTGCCTTCTTTTTTGACTGAAAACGACGTGGTTTTTTTGGTCTCGGCTCATTTGGTGAACGCCATTCACTTGCCTGATGTCTGGATTGCGTGTCGTACTCATAAACCCACGTCTCGTCTCCAGTAATGATCCTTTTGATGAATGTGGGATCGGATTCAGCCTCGCAAATCATGTCTTTTGCGACGTCAACACGGTCTCTTTTTTGCATGAAATTGAGGTCTTTCGGCACCAACTTAGCTGCTACACGACGGAAACCCAAATCATTAACCACAATGTCTTGGGCGGATCCATAGGCAATGTTCAAGTCCTCCGCTATTTCTCTGATGGTTAATTTGCGGTTATTGACCAACATTTCTTTTACTTTATCAATTTTTTCACCGACTTTCGATGTCGATGGTCTGCCACTGCGTTCATCATCTTCGATTGACTCACGACCACTTCTGAACCGCTCGTGCCACTGGTAAACGACCGTTTTTTTTAGAGAATCGTTGCCGAAACACTTTTCCAACATTTCCAACGTCCGTCTTCGTCTTCTTTTTTTGCCAAAACGTTCCCTCTTGACGCTTGGCTTGCAGCTGCCCGATGATTTAATCATTCAGCTGCTGTGTTTGCGGCTTCTTAGCCCGTCGATGAAGGAAGGTCCAATCAACTCCTTTTCCTTTTCAATGGTGGTTGGTCGTCGTCCCGTCCCGTTGCTGCTCTTGAGCGTTTGTGCCTTTCCCAGGAGACAGGTTTTAAGCCGCCGATCGACCGCAAGTGCTCTTCTTTTTTGCCTTCAAGCTCCTCGTAAAAGGCCGTCGCGCGAGTCTTGATGACATCTCCAATGGGCGCAGTTTCAGTTAAGGCGTGGAGAATTTCTGCGGCATAGTTCCAGCCAAGCCCAAGTACACTGTTGAGTGCCCCTCTTTCCGTTACCTCCAAGTGGTGGAAGGCCGTCTGAGTCATTCTGCCACTCCATGCCGGTGAAGCGTACATCAAGATTGGGCGAATTGCCGCCACGTACAGATACGTCTTTGTCTTGATAGAGAGGGACGGTGAACGCAGCAGCGGCGAGAGTTGTAGTCGTCTTCCTCTTGCCTTCCTGGTGGCAGCGAGGGCGTGACTTTTGAATGTCAGTCTTTTATCCAGTATCACGCCTAGATAGGTCACCTCTTCCTTCCATGGCGCCTCCTCGGTGCCCACGAGGATTTCTCCTGATTCTCGCAGTCCTCCAGGTGAAAAAAGAATCGTCTGTGTCTTTGCGCTGTTGACGCTGATTCGCCACAGGGCGTACCACTCCAGCAGTTTGTCTACTGCTCGCTGTAGGTATGTTGCCGCCATGTGTGCTCTCCGCGAAGTGGTCACTATTGCTGCGTCATCCCCATACAGGGCAACCATGGTATGTCGTCCAAGGTCTACCGGGAGGTCCGCCGTATATAGATTAAAAAGTATCGGTCCGAGCACCGATCCTTGCGGCACGCCTGCGTGGACCTGTTTCGGCTGTGACAGCGCGCGTCCCCAGGCGACACGGAAAGTCCTTCCTGTCAGGTATGATGTTAGCAAGCGGCGCTGCCAATTTGGAAACCGCTGTATTGCAAGTTTTCGCCTGAGACCAGCGTGCCATACCCGGTCGAAGGCTTTCCTGATGTCAAAGAACGCCGCCGTTGAGCAGCATCGCCGATTGAATCCGGCCGTCACCTGTTCCATGAGACGGACGAGCTGGTGTGTGGTGGAGTGTTCCTCTCGAAAACCGTACTGTGATGCCGGCAAGATTGAGTAGGCCGCGATGTGCTTCAGGAGATGTGGCAGCAGTACCCTCTCAAGCAGCTTTCCCAGGGTCGCTAGCAGGGCGATCGGGCGGTAGTTCTCTACGTTCCTAGCGGACTTCGGCGGCTTCGGCAATAGGATGACTTTTGCCGATTTCCAGAGCGCCACTAAATCCGTTTTTTACGCAAAATTTAATACAAGTTCGTTGTTGCAAATTTAAATCCATTTCTGCAATTGTAAAAAATCGCCAACACACAAAGAAATAGATGTACTCTTGGCTACGTAACTTTTGCAAATGTCAAGTTATGACACTAAGATTTAAAGGGAATATCAACAACAGATGTACCAATTTAACAAAAAAACAGAACTCAAATCGGAACGATGGGAGCGCCACACGGTGGTTATTCCGGGAACCTTTTGATCAAGGTAGTATATACATATATATATATATATACATATATATACATATATGTATATATATATATATATTTTTTTTTTTTACGGTAATCTACCGGCAAAGGTAGGTTGTTGGATGGACACAACTACCAAATAAATATTTTATTACTCCTAACAAGACACAAAATCCAGCATCCGACTCTATATCCTGATTGTATTCTATACTCCTCTCAATTAATAATCTCATTATTGCGAAAGCATCACGCGTACCTCTCCCCTTCCTAAACCCAAACTGATCATCCACTAAGTAATCATTTGCCCTACTCTACTCTATCCTATCGTTGATGTTCCTGAGAACAACTTTAGCTGCGTGGGATATCAAACTTATTGTCCTGTAGTCCTCACATGATATAGCCTTTACCTTTTTCGGTAGAGGAACTAAAACTGATCTCACAAAGTCTTTCGGCCAGATTCCTTCCTCATAGATACTACGAATCAGCCCGAATAGCCTCTTCCTCCCATATTTTCCTAAAGATTTCAGTAGTTCCGGAGGAATGTTATCCACCCCCACGGCCTTATTTAGTTTCATCTCCCTTAGTGGCCTTTCTATCTCATCGTGAGTTCTTTACTATACAGTTCTTCTATTATATATATATATATATATATATATATATATATATATATATATATTGTAAAGATGGTGTTCACTAATGCTCGAAGCACACACATATCTACATAAAGTTAAAAGAAAAATAAATATTTTTAAAAAAGATTAATACAAGCGAAAAATCCTCAGTTAAATATTTCGGTGGACTCAGCCACCTTAATCAGGGTTAGAGGAGCCCCTGACTTTAATAATTTACTTAAAATAAAACCACTTATTTTAATTATGCATGCGCTCATATGTTGTGATATTTCGATAAATTTTGTCCAAATACGTGTACCAATCGGAAATGAATCTCCAAGCCGGATTTTAGCGACTTAATTAAAACGTACAAAAGGCTTCCGTCATAATGGAGGGAAATTCTATCATGTTCACATACCAGAAAATAAGGTTGAAATCAATGCGCAACTTAAACGACTTCTGGAGCGATGCAAGGAATGCCAATGAAAGTTATTTAAGTAATCAAGACAGACATTAATCAGATTATTATGCAATACTACCAATCAAGATGGTTCGATCCGTTTCTTGTAACAGATGTTTTGAAATCGTACGAAGCGTAACATAAATATTTCATAACTTTTGAGTTTTTTATCTTTCAAGAGTCAATGCTAGAGACAAAATTTTTATTATTTAATCAACCGAATAGTTTTACATGAGGGATCTAGACCTATTGAAATCCCGCATTACATCTGAGGGTGAGAGTGATATAATTGGTGAGATTGACCATCGGACAGATAGATTACCACGACTCTCTTTCCTCTCGCGCGATGCACGGAACCAGAACCGAGAGGGAAACTTTAACAAATTAATACTTTTCTCCATTGAAAAGTCTTCGTCCTCCCCTTTTTCCTTCGCCAGTGTCATCCTGGTCCATGCAGGAGGAGCTAGTTTGAAATTGTATGTACTAAATACGTAGTCGGTACACATCAATGAATTTGTCTCTCGTTCAATTGGAACTTCAATGAAGAATATTTGAGAATAAAATAACTATGCACAAGAGAGAGAGAAATTAAAACGGGTAAATTTGAACAAATTCAATCGAGTTACATCTCATATCCCAAGCGATAAACCGAAGCCAAGGGTTTTTTCAAGCATTCATTTAATTTCAGGGAGGTGGGTTGCCAAGTCATCAATGAAGAATCGAAAGTTGGAGGTTTATTCGTGTGCTAAGTAATTGGAAGTGGCGAGGTATTACACAAAATGGCCGCAGAAATTTCCGAATAATCGAAAACCGGTACATACTAAATGATAAAAGTAAAAGTAAATGATACCAAATGAAAATACATTCTCCATGCTTCGCGTTATTACTTGTCTCTCTGTCTTCCTCCCTATCTCCCACTCTCGTCTCTTTCAGACGTTTCCAGGAAACTGTTATAGATGGTTGAATTCTTGTGCCTAACTGCCTCTTCCTTTGAAGAGACCTAAAATAGGTCCGAGTGAGAGGGGCTTAGTTGCGCTCCTTCCCAACCTTTCTTTCTCTCAAAGATACACTCCTTTTTCTCAACGGGCCTCATGTATCAATCAGCCTCAGCGACCCTCAATATCGTGGAGAGTGAAGCAAGGCTTGGGATACTGCTCTGCCCTCAGTTGACACTGGCATATGTAAAATGATGTCATTGTCACTTACCCAGTATCCCAGTAGCGCAACACGTATATACGTAATATTCCAATGACGCAGTTCTCATATTAAACATGAGCAAATGAATATGAAAGTACTGTTGATATCAGTCGTTTGTTATGATAATGAAACATCCATTTCTTTTTGGTTGCAAAATGGAATTGGTGAGAATAATATGTTGCTCATTATGAAAACAATAATAATAATTACTGTGAAAATTTATCCCAAGTAAGTAGATTAAGGTGACCTTCAAAAGTACTTTTGCTTGATGGTAGGGTAACTCTCAAAGAATGCTGCTATACCACAGGCCAATTTGCCCTTGTAATAGTTAAGAAGGCGACATACATGAGTATGTCGTCTTCCTACCTTAAAGTATGTCGCCGAATATCGATACATATGCCAACAAAAAACCACAATAGAAAGACAATTATCAACAAAACTTGAGTGTTGGCAAAATATACCACGGAAATACGAAAAAATGCAAAAATAAGCAAACAATCTTTTCCGTTATATACGGTTGCGAATGTGAATTTGGGGTGGGTACTTAGGTGCATGTCATACTATTGCGATATACTCGTATATGAATTGATAATTGTGTAAATTGTACATGCTTAAACTGCATATTTTAGACATTGAGCATACCAGTACCTTTGACGTTTTAGTACACTTTAAACCGAAGAAATCGCTTAATTTTAATCGAATTTACTGTTATTCAAATTGAATTCATAACACGTTAGCATAAGTTATTGTACAGTTTTTGAGACAAGACTGGCTAATCGCGTAAACTATCATTGACAGACTAATGCCAACAAATCATGTAAATACAACCTGGTTAGACGTAACTTGGAACTTCCATGCTACAGGCTAAGTAAGATAGCTCTGTAAGAGAGCTATAGAGCAGTAATGCTTGCTGAATGCATGTCAAATCAATATTTTCCCTCCATGAGGTGCACTGGCAGGGCAACGCGCCGTGAGAAGGCTGCATAACGGAACTGATACAGAACTGACCTTTTCATTTGGAAGTTCAAAGTTCAACCCTTCGAGATGGTGTTCCCACTGTGGTTTCACCGGTTCTACCTTGAGTATTGTGGTCACCTGGAGAGAATTTACAGGGCTAGCGGCAGTCAGTCGGAAGAGACGGAAATGGCATGACTCCTTGGTTTCCTCCTAAAAACCAGTCCAATGATAATGATCAGAATTCCTTCCAACAACTTGCTCGAATGTGGGAGTGAATACATGAATTTAATAAGTGAATATTTTTAATTTAAGCCCATAAATGACAGATGTTTTGTTACACCCAAAAAACCTTTTTTTTAAGAATATTAATACCTCTAGTCTGGAGAGTTTATTGCTCTTTTGTGTAAAGCAGCATTGCTTTCCCCATACTTAAGACTGGAGTTATTTTTCAAAGTAGTAAACATGGAATGCTTTATTATCATATCTTCCCGCAGAGGGATCGTAACATTCAACAGTTGAAATACAGTAAAGAATGAAGCCTTCCTCCTACGCAACCCGAGTGTCAAAAGATGATAGCCGTAATTAAGAAGGTTCCCCCGAAAAATCTTCCGCGGGGAAACAAAAAAAAAGAACCATAAAGTCGATTAATATAATTCCAAATAAAAGGCCATAAAACAATAAAAGGATAATTAAGCATTGGGCGGTGTATTTTCTAATAAGTTATCCCGATCTACATGCAAATATGCTGCAAATAAATTACATGAATCGCTCTAAAAAAATAAAGTGCGGATCTCGAGCTCAAAACTCGGAATCATAAAACGGCAAAATTGATGAATGAACGGGGTGCTAAAAACGAATCCGGCCTTTCCTCTCGCGCTCACGGCTGGAATTGAATGGGAGGTCTGAATACGAATGTGAAAATATTTACGAAAGAGGGGGCGAAAGTTGTTTTTGTAGCTTCCGCGAAGCCTCCAAGCGCGGCGCTGCTTTCATCCTTGCGGTCCCCTCCCCGCTTTGATGTAGACTGATCGCCGGAGGAATAAGAGGTGTCAACCATGGTTTCCATTTTTTTCCCCTCTCCAGGTTTCACCCGAGAACTTCGGTGGATTGATATGGGGAGAGCCTTTCCTCCCCGCTTCTCCGACTCTCCTCCCGCCCGAAACCCCCAACTCCCTCGCGGAGGAGAGATAATGAATGCAGCGAGTAAGTTATTTCCCCGACGCTACGCACGGGTGCAAAAAGTGTTTGTTTCCTCCGCGTTTCCCCACCCAACCTCCCCTCTTCCCGTTCCCCATAACCCTTAAAACTCTTCCCTTTCCTTCCCCCATCCCTCGAAACCCTCACACCCGGCATCCGCTAACACCACCTCCTCTTCCGACCCGTCCCCTTCTCTAACACCCTTGCACCCCCTCGCACACCCCGCTCAAGGCATAACACCCGAAACTGCCCTACTTTTTTGTCTCTTTCCAGCTAGCATTAGTACTCCCGATTTTTTATTGCCCTCATGTTTATCTAATGAGGTGCCGCGAATGCCTTTAATTAAAACTTTTTTTTCGTTCGACCTCCTATCCCCCAGGTCATGTATGGGATGTCTTCTTACACCTACAGTCAGTCCCTCTCCCCCCATTCGCCTATACCTCGCCCCCTCTTCCCTTCCACCTCTCTCTCTCTCTCTCTCTCTCTCTCTTTCTCTGTATGCATTCAGCCATTGTCTTTCAATGTTGGAGGAGAAAAAAAGGTTTGTTCGTCGACGGGAACGTCCTTTTGGGGGAGGTGGGAGGAGGGGGGATAGGGGGAGTGGTGGAAAATCGGTGATTTGGAAGTGACCTGTGGCCTGAATCTGCATGTTTGCAATATTCACGCGAACATCCGCCGCGTTACAAATTATTGGCAGTGCATTTTCCCTGGAATGTGACAGTGGTCGAGGAGTAGGTGCAATCTTCTGACGTGATGTAAGTACGTACCGTTAACGTACACATCAGCATCGTATCTTCGCATCGGAACATCGAAGGTCACTCTCTCTCTCTCTCTCTCTTACTTTTGAGCAAGCGGAATGATTTTAGAGCAGCGAGTGCCAATTGAGTCAAGTTCTCTCCGCATTTATTAAATAGACGGCGAAATTGCATCCGATTATAACCGGATGGGATATTCGCACTACTGTCAGGAAGGTCACGAGCACTAATGCCAACTGATGCCTTAAGACGACCCCATTTAAAACCTAAGGGTTGCAATATTCTGCATATTACACATGTGAAACCGCAGTCGGCGTATGATGAGAATTTACCTCCCTTTACTCATTCCGAGAAGAGAGCATCATCGTATGTGAATGATTTCACCAGCTGCGGCGTGTCGTTGGGCTTGATGTGCGTTGAGATCATCCACCAGAGTCAAAACCTACTGTCGTATTGATCACCGAGGTAGCACCATTTGTACGTAGAAAGGCAAGCCACATTTCATGCGTACTTTGACGTGCTATCGCAATTGAAATGTGAAATCTAATTCTTTTTTTATTTCAAAATAATTTATTTAAATAATTATCAATTTTTGTTGTAGGGATCGTATTCGGCAGTTGCAAATTTGCGGTATGGAAAGGTGTTAAGATAGGAGTTCTGTCAATTTCCGTGAAAGCCGTGAAAATGCTAGCCGAACGGACGCTGTCATTTTCACTTTCTCCCCATTCCTGTCCCAGTGAAAGTAAACTGTTATCATGAAAAAAAAACTAATCCTAGGTCTCAAGGGAAATATTTCTTTGTGGTAGCTGAAAACGTGTTGGGCGTTTCCGGGACGGGGTCTGCATATGCGTTTTTCCCGAAATGTTTGGAAATCACGCGGTTGTTATGTCCCCCCACCCCACTCCCCACAGCTATCCTTCTTTTTGCGCGCCTCCTCCTCACGGGAATTAACATATAATCACTCGCGTAACATGTACGTCAATCATCTTCGATTACGGACGAAAAATCCCATATTTTTCTACGTTTCAGCCGTATTTTTTAAACGTTTTTTTTCTCCTGAACATTTTTTTTCTTTATATTTATGATATTGAGTGTGAAAGTTTGAAAAATGATGATTTCGCAAATTTATTTTGCGCAAACCTTTGTTTGATAAAGCGATGACCATTTTCCAACTCCAGAGGATAATTGAAATAAGTGTTCCGAGTGCATTACCCCCCACCCAGCAATCGACGGAGAATCCAGTAATTAATTGGAATGCAGTGATGATTAGCATTCGACACTGTTTACGCCATCATGCGATGCCACATTTTCTAGCGAGTTCAAAATACCATGATAAATGCGCCAAAGCTGTAAATGCAGCGAATGGGTTGAAATATGTTCACCTCTCGAAAGAGAAATGATGATTACGCGTTTTGAGAAATCACGCCATCACGTACGGCTGTTTACCGTTATGTAGGCGAAGGCTGGTGATAAAAGGTGAGTAATGAAGGTTGGAGTCACAGGGATATTGCAACACAAACTGATCGGAAGGAATGATGCATTCGAAGCTGAATATTTGCTCATGCAGATCGACCCGATTGAATTTAATTGTGGCAATAAGATATATTTAGAAATGCATCAATATTGTAGACATCAAGATTCTATTTTTTAGGAGTGATTAGTTTTTCTGGTATGGATAAATTAAACCCTGAAGTTACACCCACTAACTCCCGACTGAGCAGCGGAATTCCTAAAAAAAGTGTTAGAACTTCGATTCCAATGAGACTGCTTTTTGCGAATCTGTGCATATTTATATTCAACTGTACAGAGCCTATCGTGAAGTAGTGTGAAAAATTGGTCAAATTGCAATCTCGTAACAAATTCTTTCCAGAAATTAACAAGAGAAACTTTAAAGGTCACGGGAATAGATGCTACCTATCCAAACAGTAACCAATTAAAAAGTTCCTGAAGGTAACTAACTTTTGGATCATGTTATAATCAATGAGGATGATAAATTTATCGAGAAACTAAGCGCAACATTTTTCGTTTTATTTTCATGCAATTTAAAAAGAGATTAAAAAAAAGATTGCAAAAGCGGAAATAAATTTCTGGGGCATTCAAGAGGGAGTCATTAAAGTGATTGTCTTGGTAGCAATGATGGTGACAGTTTGACTTTGAGCCTTTTCCTTTGTTATTCGAAATTTCATTTCCATTTGACGTGCGCCCGTTTCTTTTTTTAAATAAGTTTCATGTTTGCCTTTCGTTCCTTGTGATCCTCCTCAAGGGTGGAGTGATGTAAACAAAGCTTTAATTCCACTTAGGAAAGGGACATAAATAGGGGAAAATGTGAAGGTATTGTGTTTTTCCATCGTGTTGTTTTGATAGCAGTTAACATGAGCATGTAAAGTCAACATGATCATCGGCTACTGTTTCACCTGGAGGTACTCAATTAGCATTAGCGCTCGCAGCTATCCTTTCTCTGTTTACCCATACTCCTCGGATAGTTAAAAATCATATAATATTTAAAAAAGTACTTTTGCCTTCATATCATTCTCACAATGCCTGGTATGCGACAATTATGTCACACGGATAGAGGGAGGCTCTCGGAAAGAATATATAAAAAATGGTATCGGGAAATATTCTTTTCAGCATACAATGAAATGATGTTTACATATTTTTTATTTATAAATATAGATAACAATTTTTAATGAAATGAAATCCATTAATATCTTACTCTGAGTATCGCAATGCTAACACATCGCATCTAGTCCATTAACATTCCCTGACACGTTCAATACCATCGAGAAAGTCTTTCAATCGTAACATTATGTAATAAACGCTTGCGATCGCCAGTCTCGATCTTCTACGGTTCATCTACAGAGGACGTGGGAATATACGGGAAAAGCTCGTCCTATTCGGACATTTCAATATCCTAAACTGAGGACTGAGTTTATTCAGCTAAGGTCGACTCCGTTGATCCCGTCCGAATATGGAATTATTTATTCCCTCTTTCGTAGATTCTAGCCACAAATTCATCATGGAGATCAGCTAGTCAAAGAAACTGTTCGCTTTTTAATTCTCCCCTCAAACCTCACCCCCTCTTATGGGGATTGTTCCCATTCGTTCGAGGACACGTGCCTTCCCGAAAGCATCGGCGCGAGAGGAAATGAGACGCGGGGAGCGTGTTTCATTTGTCCACTACCCCGTTCCCTTCCCGTCCGCTTCTTTTTTACGCCTATGACACACTCCTGTTGCGCTCCCAGTCGTCCGTCGCCCTTAGCTAGGCTTTTCACTCCCATCACTCCACCACTGATCCCCTCCCGCTCACCTCCAAAGCTTTTTAACACCAGGTCACGGCTTTAAAATTGGATTCCGCATGTGAATTCGGCGTCCTTCTTTCTGCCAAGCGGCCGAGCAAAGCTCCGCGAGCTGTGCAACTGGCCGGAATAAATGCCATCAGGAGAGCGTTATCGTCAAAACCGATCGGTTGGAGATGATATCGTGCGAATATCCGGCCATCGGGATTGAATGCCTTCCTTTTTATTTCTCTCAATGGATCCTTTTGCACTGCACCTCGAGAGAATTTGCCCATGACCGGTGGCGCCTCTTCGTTCCCTCGGTCCAAGGATCGGAGGAGAACTGAGATTTTTATTTTATTATTAGTATAAATTCTCTGCGCCGGACTGCGAGCCAGAGATCGTACATATCCATTGGGGGAGGGGGTGGAGGGAGGACTTTGTTGAGAAGACCTATTTTGGGGGGAGGTAGAGTGGGTAGAGGTGGTGCGAACACCTTGCTGTCACCAAAAACCTATCCCGATATAGGTCAGCGCTATATTGCTTCTCCCCCCCCTCCTCCTCCTCCCTTCGCGAAATTTATTCCGCGCCATATATATGAATTTGGCGAAATGGGTGAAAGAAGCATTTTTACGATTTTATTCCACACGTCGTCGAAAATCACTCCGGTTTATGACGACGATGTGTCGAGTGACCCCTTGTAATAGAGGCAGGAGGAATGAAATAAAAGAAAACAGTCATACGATTTTGAAACGGCACATTTAAATATTTTTATATGCTGCTCCGATGCTTGTTAGGGTGTAATGCCTGTGTGTGCGTATGTGTGTGTGTGTGAGAGAGAGAGGCCCTTGCAGCTGTGGAGGAAGGTATAGTTTCCCTCAATATTCTCTTTTATAGAGGTCGGAGCCGGATCCCAACCGAACCTATTACGGATCGATGTTAGCACAAAGCGGTGGCTGGAATCAATGTTTTTGTCCTTCCCGTCACTTTATAGGGCCGCTTGGCACATGTTTATCACCATGCTTATCACCCATTTTCAATGCATACTTGGAAAGTTGACATTTGTTGGCAAATTAATTAAACGAAAGGACCTGTTATGCGAGTGCTCTTAAGAGTATGCTTCCACTCATGGCGCCTGGGACTCCGGATGTGTAAAAACTACACTCGAGTTTTTTTTTAAGGTAATCTACCGGTTCAGGTAGGTTTTTGGATGGACACAAAAACCAAACAAACATTTTATTACTCCTAACAAAACACAAAATCCATCATCCTACTCTATATCAGGTCCCTCTTCATCTCTGAGTACTTTCTTCCTCCCTTCATCCCGTCCAACATCCCTATCCTTCGCTCCTGAAGACGCTCCCTGCAACGGGTGAGAAACGTTGAGCCAAAAATGTCTCTCACGCAGTCCAGCCCGAGAACTACCTCTGCATCCCTATCCTGTTTCTTCCCTTTCCTCTTTTGCCCAACATTCTACCCTCTATCACAGTCTTCAACATCCCACTGCCGGTCTACACCCCCTTCATCCACTTTTCCTGCCTCCATAGGATTGCTCCCAACAAACCCCTCTCTTCGCCCACCATACCAAGTACTTCCTCATTTGTTTTCTTCTCTGTCCATTTCACCTTCTCCATTCTTCTCCACACCCACATTTCAAAAGCCTCCAATCTACGTCTATCCTCCTGCTTCAATGACCACGTTTCCGCACCATACATAGCTACGCTCCATATCAAAGTTTTTACGAGTCTTTTCTTAACGTCCTTACTCAACGTCCCTGTCATCAACTCCCTCCTCCTTGTGAAGGCCCCTTTGCCTAGCGCAATTCTGCTCCTTACGTCCCTACTACTTCGACCGTGTTGGTCCAAAACACTGCCGAGATACGTAAACTGTTTTACCTGCTCTAGTTTTTGCCCTCCTATTTTAATGCTTAGCTTAGCCTTTTTCTTTCTAGAAAATCGCAACACCTTTGTTTTATTAATATTGATTTTCATCCCATACCTGTCTACACTCGATATTAACTCAATAATCACTTGATAACGGAAACACGCGAGAGAAATTTAATGTTTTTTTGATGAACTATGGATTCATCAAATAATGAATAGGAAGCAAAACCAATGTGAAAAGAACGTTGTAATCAAAGAGCGAAAGAAATATGCCCTGAGAGCACGGTCAAACACTGAATTGAACCAAAGATTGGAAAATTCATCACCATTGCTGGTAATCTATCAACTTCATGTAGGTATTTGTAGGCTCTCTAACTAATGTCGCATATTACGTACCGCGTAACACCTCCTCCCGTTTGGCACATATTTGTTTCTTCATCAGTCAGCCATTCTTTGAATCGCATGTGTGAGAAACTATATACAGTGGTTATCAACTTAAATCCTTTTGTAATCGTTGGTTAACTACGCAAGGGGTATGAAAAAACTGACATCTGCCATTTAAATTCCACAGAAGTTTAAAACATCTTCGTGTTTACCAGTTGGAATAACTGTATCTCATTCGGAAAGATAATTGAGGAAATAAATTAGTTTAATTTCGTGGAATATAAATCACACGTATGCTATGAGGAGAGTAGGTAAATCAACAGAACGGATTGACCGGGCAAGTGGAAATAAAACGAAAGAAATGAGAGGGAGGGAAGTGGGGGGGGGGGGTTAAAGGGGGTGGGGGGAGTACGATGACTGGAAAATGAAATTCCGCGTGTTTTTTTTTGGAGGGGGATCTCGCGAGCAGTCGAACCAGCCATTCAATCGCGTCACACTTCTCCGGGGAGGTATCGAATCTACTCGTAGAATCCTACCTTTCGGGGATTGATCCAACTCAGTACCCTCCGCTCCCTTTTCCTCGCGATGAAATCTCTCATTTCTCACCCTTCTCTTCATCCTACCCCCTCCTAGAATCTAAGAAAAGCCCTAGGAAAGGGGGGAAAGAGGGTGGGCTGGCGGTTGGGTGCGGCAGGGAGCAGGGGTGGTATGGATGCTTCGAAGGGTTCAGAGGGGACCTCCGTGCGTCTTTACAAAGATCATCATCCAAAAAATAAATATAAAAAAGGGACGTTACTGTTTCGATTGATAGCCAGTCAGTCTCTCCGCATATCTCCCCTTGGGACGAGGTCGCTTAGCCCGCGGTGTTGACTTATTGGATGACCCTGTTACGCTCTCCTCTTTTTTAGATTATACAAAAACATAAGGAATGGAAAAAGCATGGAAATAATTTTATTTTTCGTGGAAGTGCGTTTTTTTCATCGTCTTTATTCCCCGTTTCAAGAATATAGTATAACTGGGATCCCACTGTTTTTGTCCATTAACTACCTAATTCACTACAAATAAAGAGTAATGTTTTGGAAAGTGGAAAGGGAAAATTTCCTGAATAAAAAGATCGCGTGAGTGAAATAAACAGCTAGAGGGATTTACTTAAATGTCACTCTCCAAATATCATACGGAACTGCATGTTTATCTTTACAGCACAAATTGGACAAATTATGCAATGGTTACAATTCCATGTAATAATTCTTGGATGACGAATACGTCTCCTGGATGCACTCTAATTTCTTCTTTGAAAATATTCCATGAATATTTCATTTCTCAAAATATTCAATGCATTCATTTGTTTTTTGATGTCTGGAATTTTTGCATGCGTATGACGAATAAATACGAACGCCTTTTAGCAATACTCGTTTGGATGTTGAAACTAATAAATGCATTGATTAATTCGCAGCGTGATGCAAGAAGAAGTCTAATTAAAAACTTACCGTACAAGCAATTTTTGAGGTCTATGATAGTGTATTTCGTAATTCGCCAACGTCATCATTGTAAGGATAATCACTTCAGTCCTCCCCGCCAATTTCTCACGTCTAGCTCGAAAACACGAGGAAATCGGCCTCTTTGAGTGTTTTCGTATTATTTCGCATTCACGTATTTCTATTATTTTTTCCATATAGGTCATCCGGCACCTTTTTCTGCAGTTCATTCCGTTCACTTTCCCTTTCCACGTGTGTCTTTAGCAAACTGTCGTAAGAGAACTCGCTCCCGGCAATCTATCTCTTCTGTTTTAGAGGTTTTTCATGGACTGATTTCGTATCCCGATCTTCGCAGAATTTCGACATATTAAGTGATTCTATCGGCCCGTTCGAACGTCATCATTATACAGTATTACCCTATTTCCAATCTAATTCCTTGACTCGAGCCTGACGCTCTCAATGTGTTACTTTTATGGAGAAGAAGTAGTAACCATCACTCTTTCCTTCCCATTTCCGTGATTTATTTTCGTGAAAATATTTTACACTACATCATCGCTTCTTACACGCATGTAACAAAATATTTGAATTAATGAACAGAATATTTCCAGCAACTACGTGAGTATAAAATGCCTGCTAAAATTATTATTTGTACAATAATTTGATCTACTTTTCCTTTTAACGGCCTGCTAGATTTATTTCCAATATTTGATCAACTTGTTCTTATAACTGTTAAGGTCGTTTAGTGGAGACTTGTGATTAATTTAGTCTAACTTGCATTTTTAGATAATTGAAGCAGGAACGAAACGAGACACTAACTTTTAATCTACTATCTATTCATTATTCTAATTTAACCTCGAATTTCAAAGGACACATTAAACAGTAGTTCGCATCGACGGAAACTTATAGTAGACGAATCATCGCACATGTGAAAAAATTTGTAGAACATTGGAGGAAATTTCATCATTTGTGGATATTCAGGTTTGAGGCATCAAATTTGCAACAGATATTTTTTTGAAAACAGAAAGTTATTTTTTTAATTAAATAAAAAAACTTTCGCGTTTGAATAACTTTGATCTTCATGGAATTGATAATGAATTAAATATTCTCCGGAGGAAATCCGTCAGGGAGTTTTTCATCAGTTTTTTAATCCATTTAAATCGTGGTTTGCGTTCCCATGTTATTATTATTTTTGGCTCTAGTCTCACTCTTAACAAGTTGTCGGTTCTAAAAGAGGAATATCGTGGTTTCATTCGAACATTCTGACGGAATCAACATGGTGAAAGTCGTGAATACAAAGAGGTTACGTGATATATGACTCTTGAGTAAGGATGCCCGCGTTTATTTCGTAACTTTCAAATGGGACTTGGTATCGACTGCACGGCCGAATGAACATGATTAGAGAATGTTCCGTATCACGAATTTCAGAGGATGTTTGAAGTCGATAAGTGCGTTCGGAGTGCTCTTTGTGATCGGAGTCCATGGACGGAGGTTCAACCTAGTTTCTGCGGTGGTAACTTTCTAAAAAAGATGATTTAATCTGCGAAATTCCATCCCGGCATTTCCATCGCTTCGATTTGAGCGTCGCCTTTCCGATGAGGCTCATGATTCATCGTTGCCGTGCGAAAAAAATAATGATCTCCCATTGTGTTCGGGGGGTGGGGTGGGGTGGGGTGGGGGGGTGGTTTGATGGTCTACAAAAAAAAAATTGAAAAACCCATAACCAGCCTCCGTCGCTCATCCACCCAGCTCCCGGTCACAATCACGTGGGGATTGCCTTCGTGAGGAGACTGCATGCGAATTAATTGTGCACCGTCGGTATGTCGATTTAATAGGTTACCATGGGTAGGCGGGGATAAAAGCCAACTGCCAGACCTCGTTGGAGTTTTGGGCAAACAGAAAGTTTGAATCCGGAGAATTTTACATCCACCCGCAAAGCTCCGCTTGAGAGAGCACCACAAAGCTTGTTTTAACGTTCCTCCAGTGCAGTGTCAACACTTTTCATAGTCTGAGCGTCCTCCCCTTTGTCCCATCTCCCCTCTTCGCATGTCGCTCATAATCGCCTGAATTTTCCGGGAGAAAATGAGGATTTTTTTCCTCATTCCAAGTGCGGGAGATAAGCTACTTGTCTCAAGCGAGACCTAAAACATCTATTAAGGGAATTGTGCCCATTGCTGCGGGAACTAAAAAGATCGCATTTTGTTTAGTCAACGGTGGCGGAGATCGAATTTATTTGGCTGTGCGAGATGGTAGGCGGAAGCTCTTTGCCATTTTAATGGCATTCATACACCTATGCTAATCCTTGTTACCCACCGAGACTAATTGGCTCAGAAATTTGAACGAATTGCACGTCTGTGAAACGCGAACGTAAAATGGAGTTGTCCTTGTGGATTTGAACTGGCTGTATCTCACCTAGGAACACCATCATACCACAGTCGCTTTTGACTCTTAAACAGAAGATGCAGGTGACGAAACTCTCATGACCAACGGAGAGGAGAATTAATGGTTGTAATTGAGATTCATTTCAACCACGGATAATATGATCAATTTATTTTATATACTTCATACATAATAACTATGCTTACGAGGTCATTGTAGCTGTTTAGAACCTCATGTAAACAATATAAAATAGGTACTAATATTTTATCAAAAGCCACAATGGACTGGGAATGTGAACGATAGAGCTTATAAAGTTGAATATAAAGTGTTATCTATGCTACGCCGATCTTATACGAAGTGGTAATTACTTAATCAAGGAGAAAATGTACCCATGAAATTGAGAAGATGGCTTTTTTCATAACCTTAAGAATCAATGTAAGGAATATTACTGAAGCGCCTTGTATTTATAATAAAAAAATCCAGGGTATTAAAATGTCTCATATTTTTCAAATACGAAATTCAGGTTTCAAACTTAAATACTATAACACTCGTTAGTAGCCACCAAATGTAATTTTGGCAGAACAGTAATAAACAATAAGATTTTTTTTCTGTTTTGTACCTTTCTGGTAGAGATATCATAACTGACCTACCTGCTTTATATATCCATGCTAGAAAAATGATAACTATTAGAAAAATGAGATATTACCCAATATACTTCTACATCATCAACATTTAATTAGCCTGAAAAATATTTCATAGAATTTTTATGGCAAATGGAACGACAAACACGGTTACTAAAAGCTTGGGAACGTTAATATCAATAGCTGTCCCTCGGAATGTTCCTTTTGAGGTTTCTTTTGTTCCAGTTTTGACTTCGTAAATTCTCCTAACTCCAATTTTAACAACTTAATACAATCAATTATCACAATAGAACAATACGCTTGTTTTAAAAGGTATTCAGGCGAGATGCACACATTAATTGACGCGGCATTTAATACGTTTTGTCTCTGTCATTAAAGCCAATATTACTGTTATAGAATATTCGATCATTTGACACATTTTCAATCTGTTTTCGTGAAGTAGAAATACTATTTATTTATTTTTCACTGTCACTACTTTCATAAAAATTCAAATTATTGTAATTTGTTTTGAAAGCTTCGTGTAAATTGAAGAGCTCTTTGGAGTGTTGTTACATGTCTCGTTATCGGGAGTAAACGACATCACAGGTTTCAGAGCTACAGTACAAAATTCAATTATTCAGCAATCCCAATCCATAGCTTAAAAAAAGCATGGTTTAATAGAGTTTGCTAAAAAGGCTCAATGGTGAACATAAATTATGGAACAGATACGAGATTTTGCATGTGATAATGGATTGATAGTAATAAAACACATATAACATGACATACTTGCACAAGCTGAACGCCCATCAAGAAAAAAAATTAGGATTAAAAACGATTTAATTGGATAGGTTCTGCTGCATTCCGGTGGGACTACTGCGCAATATAAAGCGTTAACTATAAAATACAATGATTCCCATGAAGAAATTGTAATCGTGAGTGTCGCAATGTGTTTTTCGAGATATAGCAGCTTTTTAAGTAATTTTGCTACGGACAGCATTAGGGCTTTTTTTTTGAAGAGTGAAAAATATTGATCCTGGTTCTGACCAGTAATTGAAGTGATACGTATTTTATTTGTTAGTTCATTGCATCATCAAATATTTTCATGAAATACTAACAGAGGCAAACGAAGTATTCGGAATGGTGGGGGAGGTGTGAGGATTGTTGGGAGAAATCCAAAATAGGCAGGATAAGTGCATATGGAGCATTTTGAATGGGAATGGGATATTGAAGACCATGATGGAAAGGAGGACATCAGGCAAGAGAGGAAGGGGAAGGAAAAGAATAGAATTTTTGGATAGACTGAAGGAGATTAATTAAAAATTGGCAAATTTCCAAAAAATAAATTTTACTGCGACCGGTTTCAATGTAACTACATCAACATCAGGTGAAACTTGCCAATTTTTAATTAATCATGATATTCCACCATATCACGCCTGAAACGCCTCTTTTTATTCTGAAGGGATATAGTGCACATGTGGTACTAAAAACAGGTTTATTGAAGCTTTTAGGTGTCAGATTGTCTTTTATAGGGCTAGTCTAATAAATGTAAGGAATTTTTGTTTTTTCACATCCAAAACCTATGTTAAACAATAGAATAACCATATCATAATACTAGCATAGCGACATAAAATTTATACAGCAACATGGTAAATGACAAATTAAAGTTATGCAAGGATCGGAGAGAGTAAAAAGCGTCATCGAGGAATTAATTTTTATTAATTGATGATCTACCGTTTCAGGTAGGTTTTAGGATGGACATCGTCACATTCCTTAGCTTCGTCTAACAAGAGAGACCCCTACACTCCATAATATATTAAACTCTTCTTCAATCCCTGATACATCCCACATCCCTTTTGACTCTCCAACATGCTTATCTTTTTCCTTCCACTCCCTCGTTAGCCTAACGTTCTCCCCTCTATCACAGCCTTCAACATTCCAAACCCAATTAAAATGCACTCGAAGGATAGGCATCTCATTTAAAATCTCTTATCTCAGTGGCACTGCTAATGCAATGATAACGGATAATAAATGAGAGGAGCAGGATTAGACAAGATAAAATATGCATGACAGGAATATCAGACTAACCAGGGCTTTTCAACTTATACGTCTAGGATATGGTGAAAAGATATAGCCAGGCTGAGGGATGGGAATGAAGCTAGGCGGGGATCTGATTAAGCCAGCTGGATTACAAGTTGATCATGTTTCAGTTAGTAAGACCCCTTGGGAAAAATCGCACATTTGCACAGTGTTTTGAATGGAAATGGAGGAAAGAGTAAGGACGCTAATAAAAGAGTATCACCGTCACAATGTACACTCAAAAAAAAGAGGAAATTAAATGACGGAGTCAAAACGGGTTCGAACCTGGACCCTCAGATCGGAACCACGCCGTTAAATCCACTGGAATATCACGCCATCGTGATTTCAAAACATGGCACAAAAATACATGCACAAGTTTTTAATTCTATTATAAAAGAGTTAGGCCATTTCAAATTAATGCTTGATTGAAAATACTGTTCGCCGCATACATTGGGACAAGCTCAACAGAATCTCACGGCAACAACTTACCTCCATCATCGATCCCTCCGAACGCACGTGTTGTTACCTAGCGGCGACTGCCATCCACGGGATACGCGACTCTGGAGAGAATGAAGAAAAGAACGCGGTCACCAGGGGCGGGAGAGAAGAGGGAGAGGGGGGGAGAGAGAGGATGGGAGAGTAGACGTCAGCTCCCTCCCGCACACGGATCGCACACAGTGGAGCAGTAAGTCACTCGATCGAGCGACGTAGGGTTGGGAAAGCAGAACAAGGCGAGCATTTTGAGAAGTGGAGAGGGGGAGGGGCGGGTGGAGGGTAAGAAGCTCGAGCCGCGGTTGCTAAGAATGCAGCCGACGCGGGGCGGACGATAGAAGTCGCTTAAGATGGAAGGGTAAGGACGTCTTTGTGTCTTTTTTTTTGCTTCCTTATTGAAGGAGCGACCGCAATGGCCTGCGCTCATGGTTTAGTCGTCCAAGATATATCGGCTTCGGGGGGCCTGGCAATAAGAAAGGACAAAAGGATCTCGCAGAAGAATTTCGGGAGGTCGTTTGAGATTATCGAAGGAGAGTGTGTTTCGGGCGACCGAGGCACAAGGGACCGGTTCCGAGAGGATTAATTTGATTGAGAGCAGCAGCATTAAACACAGCAAATCGACAATAATCTGGGTGCCTTTTTCATTACGGCGACGATGGAGGTTAAGTTTTGGCCAAATGAATTGGGTAAGAGGGCTTAATTCGCCCTTCGTCATTAAGGTTCCTTCAATCCTATTTCCCTCAATTCCCCTTAGGCACCAGAGTTTATGATTGCGAAAGTTTTTAACTGAATTTAAGTGATACCCTGCGACCCAAAGATTGGTACGGGGAAGGCGATTCCTACTAGCCTCCTACGAGCCAAACTACATATTAGGAAAACGTGCCATAACTCAGGAGTTATATAATTAAAAAATGAAAATAGGTGTTACAAATATTTATGGCACAAGGAAATTTGTCATTTGTAATTCTACACTTATTTTATCTGGCAAGACAGCATGCACTCTTACAGCATACCAGTTAGATACAATGTCTAAGCATCCTTGGCACCAAATATAAATACAGTGGAATATACATGTTTCTCATGCATCAAAACATGTACAAATGCCACTAAGGAAGTAAGTGAGAATGTTAATTTTTTTGTAGACAGCTTTAGATGCACTACTATAACTTTGTTTCAGCTGCTATTCTCAGTTTACTCATTTGCAATAAGAAATATTACTCATCGATCCATTTCAATGATGTCCCAATAAATGAAGCTATATCAGAAACTTCACTCTCGTTTATTTTTTACGTAGCTCGATATAATTGCTGTGAATAACTTAGCAACGGCAAATCTGTGATACTTCCCTGAAAACCTGTGAATTATTCTTGCTTAAAATCACTGAGTTTCTAGTGAAAGGTGAGTGATTACAGTAAGAAATGCAATGCTAGTGCGTAATATTACATTTTTAATTAGGTATTACAGTATAATGAACACAAGGAAAGAGATATTGACTATTACGTATACCCTGGTGCCAGTTTCAAGTAAGCCAATTATGAGTTTTCATAAATTTTCAACGAGAACTTTTGAAAAAATATTTTTGGATTCGTATCACATAAGTAAGTAACGAATGTTCATTTACAGAATATTAAAAACGGGCATCCGAAAATAGTGTAATTTAATTAGGCAAGGAGTTCAGGCAGTACTCTTGGTCTATAAAATGTAAAAGTTCCACGTACTGATTTTTCGATGAATAATATTCCCATTATATTTAAATTACAACATATTTGATCTTGGCATAATACTTCTAAAATATTTCTATGCAGACCTTATCAAGTGAATTCTATTACCACTGCTTGGGGAGGTAGATGGTTTGCAGAATAAAATATCCAGTTATCTACCGCTACGTGAGTTACCATCTAAGTTCAGAGGCTATTTTGTGTCATACTATTAGTCAGGGCTAATTAACACAACAGTGCGTAGTGCCAGGGTCGGTCCATCAAAAATGTTCACTAACCTGGTAGACTGCTTCTAATAATATAATATGCTCCTGAATTCAAGCTGCATCTAAATGTTTATGAAAGACCCTAGATCCACCTAGAATCTCTTAACTTATCTAAGTATTAGTCTCTTAACTCTCCCTAGTAATGGAATTTATGACGTACGAGTACTTAACTATTACTCGTAGGCTCTAATTAAAGCATGAGTACATCGCAGATAAAAAAATTCTTTCTAATCTCTTATATAATTGCGTGCATTAATCCCATACTTCATTTTAGATAAGAAATGTCACAAAGGTATCTCAGAGCCTCATTAAGTCCGAATGGGTCGGGAGGAGGTCGTTACACCAAGACAGCCCCAATATATGGGGTTCATGAACTCATGCTGCCCATTCGACGAGAGCTCGGAAAAAAGAGGACGACACAGCAGTAAAATTGAAAATGAGGAAAATTTTAAGAGAAGATTTTTTATTCTTTTCTTTCTTTGGGTATTCACATAGGGTACTTTGGCCACGAAATGTATTGAGAAAAAAAACATTTCATCGGTCACGTTAAAAAAAAACGCTCTATTGAATGAATCAAGCTTTGACCGTAATAGACTCCACTAATTGTGCCCTCGTAACACCATGATTGGCACCCTATAGCCAATGGAAATGTTTGAATAGTGTGCAGATGGTCAATTGACGCGGGAGGTGCACCGTAATGGTAGACTTAGTTCCAGCTCTACCACAACGCAAGCAGACACAAACTCGTGGAGAATTGAATTGGTCGTACTTCAGAAGGCTCATGCTGAATGAAATGAAAGCGCTCTGCTTGAAGATTACTTTAACTTTCATTTCTATGAAATGGCTCAAGGCGCACTTATAAACGCAATTTCAAGCAAAAATAAAAAAAAAAGATTTTGTTGACCTAACGACGGGGGCTTGGAAATTGTTCACACAAATGCAACTCGGCTAACGAGAGGGCACTTTGCAAAAGAGAGAGAGAGTCAAGTCCCCTCGGCCATCCGAGAGACGACGCAATGCAAATTGAGAGATACAAAAATGTATAATGATGCTCCCCCAAAAATTATTCGCGGTGAATTTTTTATTGTCCCCTTTTTTTCCCGCGAGCACACGCCACGAGAAGAAAACCCCGCGGCACGATATTATTCCGCTCGGTCTAAACAGGCAATTTGATTTTCGTTTCGGGGTCGAGGTCACGCTCGCACGCGTACCCCGGGCTTGTTCATCAGCGCATGGGAGGTGAGGGCGGGGGAGTAATGGGGAGGGGAGGGCAAGGGTACACAATGAGGACGTATTTCGGTGGAAAATTGCGAGATAGAGATATAGACGGGGCCAATTACTATGAGTGAGTAACCTCAGAGATCCCACCTCTCCTTATCCACGCCCGCCACCATTATCCTTCCGGGCCCCAATTGAACTAACCTCGCTGTTCCAGGTCCACCCAGGCCTCCTCCTCCTCCCTAAATAACCCTCCTCGTTAACATCATTCACTTGGAAGCAGTACAAAAGTACTCGGAATGAGGATTTCATCCGTGCTCTATTAATCCTTCACCGGTCAACAGATTGATGTATTTGACATAGAGAAAATGTTGCGAAATGAAACCTTTGAATTGAGAAATGAATACTCCAATTTTTATTTTTATGTCCAATTTCGACGCCAGAGCGTCCAGTATCTTGGCATTGACGTCGAAGTTAATCGGGAAAAAAATGAAAATTGTGCGGAAAATTACGAATGATCTAATTACCAACCATAGATATCATAGGATTCCACAAAGTAAAGCCTGCAGGAATTATTTACAGTGGCGGGATAGGGATAGTGTGGTATATTTTGTACTACATCCATCTTTTCACCCCGAGGGTCCTCGATCAAATCCCGGAGGAGGCAGAATTTTTTCTGTGATATCCTGAGCCATGCTTGGAGTGCTTTGTGGAAAGCAATTTGAGTACTTCGTCCGCCGGATGGCACGTTAAACTGTGAACTTCTGGTTGGCTATCGTTAAAATTAGGGTAATGTCGACGCCAGCTTACCAAATCACCCGCCTATCCCTATTGGCGCAAATGAAATTATCTGCCGGTAGCTTCCCCAGAAAACTAATATCAATTTACAACTGCGAAATGAGTCTATCGATAAGTTATTTCAGAATTGAAAAGAATTGAATATCAATTATAGATTCAAGGTGATATGGTGGAACTGTTCTGCAATATCAGACACGAAAACTCTTGCAATTTTCCACTAAATAAGGATTTATTTATTGTTCATCAAGTGGTAAATTGCAAAAGTTTTCGTCTCCGTCATTAGAATCGAATACCATTGCCTAGGTTGCATTTATGAACATTTCCCTCGACGTGAAATAAATATTTCTTACTCTAGATAATTGGAGAAGTTAGCCAAATCCCCTTTGTGTATCTTTCCAGCTATATTTAGACCTCTGGGCGAGAATATTGGAGCCAGACGCACAATCTGCCTATCCTCTCAAGAGTCCCTCCGCTTGCATTCCTCCTCTGGCCTTTCTTCTTTACGCACATGCATGCACGGCGTTTTTTTATCCCCCGACGCACGCAACGGAGATGTTGCCTATCCCTGCGCTCTACTGTTGGAAATGGAAGCTAGATATGTGGAACGGCATGTGCGAGAGGATAAAAGCCCCACTGGAGAGCGCTGTGGAGGCCAAGGAAGGGATATAATAGAGAGAGAGAGAGGGGGGGGGGACCTTTGGGTCGAAGATGGAGCCTGTCCTCGTTGTTCGGGGAAAGCGGAAGCAGCAGCGATTAGGCGCAAGCGAGATGAAAGAAGATTGCCGATGTGCACAGACGCGTTGTGCTTTGGCATTTGTCCCGCAATAGAAAAGAGCCCGCCGATCGTTGGAGACCCATCGCAGTTTAATGGTTGACTCATGGGGGAGTTTTTGCACATTGATGATACTCTCGTCTTCGGTCGAGGGTCTCAGCATTTCTTTGTAGTGAATTATTTTCCTCTGTCGCCTGAAAGCGAAAATGTCATCTTTGCTAATTCAACGCCTAAGACTATTGAAATGATCTTTAATCTGAAATCAGTTTCTTCAAACATACTACTGCGTAGAAGCCCTTTCCGTATTACAACCCGATCTACATCACGTCTGAACTGTAAGGAGCAATTCTTGGTATAGGCAAAATGTTAAGAGAACATCTAAGATATATTTGAACAACATTAGAAATATTAAAGCACCACAATAGCAATCAATTCCATGGCTGTTTAGATGGGTGAGGTAGAATTCGTCTCATATTTAACTCCAGAGCTTGCGAAGACCACAGCTTCGCCGAGGTTTCTCAATCTATTTTAAACAGTATCGTACTGGCTCAAGAAAAGTTTGCGATAGACCCTGGTAGTACTCGTATACACTAATCTCATCCTAAGCCTTATTTAATGTAACACAAACATCCATTTGCCCCATACAACAAATTACAATTACGCATTAATTAATTTTCCCTGCATTTTTCCGCCTTCATTAATTCACAGTATACTTAATACTTCGCCTGGTTCGATACGGAATGCTCATTCTTTTCCTCACCCAGCACTCTTTCCTCTATTTTCATCTTCAGCATCTCACTGCCTGCATCTTCTACGTCCAAATGTCTTGACTTCGAATTTTTCCCAACAGTCGCCTCTCATTACCTATCATGCCTCGAAGTATTTCCATTTTTATTTTTTTTAATTCTTTTACACGTCCCCATATCAAAAGTCACCAATCCACGCTCATCTTCTTGCCTAAACAAACAAGTTCTTGTGGCTCACAAAACTGTGGTAAGATATGGTAATTTAAGTATTATTTACAGTTTGAGTGAAGTTTGGTGTGTCCAGAGACGTCGCGAGGACTTGATCCCGGGCCTTACAGAACAACCTGCCACTTACCAAATACCCCACAAATAAGTAAGATCTCCCTGGCGTCAATTGCTGCGCTTTGAAAGAATAAGGAGAATTTGCGGAAGGGTCTGGATAGAAGATGAAATGTGGCAAGCTGAGAAAAGCTCAGAGAATGGAGACTGAAAAAGGAAAAAAATTGTGACACTTAATGTCTGCTTCATTTTCATAATTTAGAGAAATGAGGAGAAAAATTTATATCCACGATAATTTCTATTAAAATTTGTACTAAAATAGATGAATTATAATTTTCTTTTTAAACCTGATGCATTTCATCACCTGTTTTAAAAATTAAGCCCGCCGAAAAGGTAGAAAAGCAAGCAAATAAGTGATATGTAGAACGTGAGAGGATAATATATTGGTAGGAGAACCTGGAAGCAGTTGGTAATATTTTTGAAAGAGATGCCGACGGTAAATGGGTATGTGATGGCAAATAATAGGCAAGCGGGGAAAAGAAGAGAAGAATTAGCTCTTGGGCAGCGTGAAAGAGCAGAAATTGCGATGAGGCAACGAAGGTAATTTACCCAAAACGTACCTCTTTATACGGCCAGCTGCCTCCTCTTCAGTGCTAAAGCCAATTTATTCGTTGGGGCTTATGCATGAACTGTGCTTATCACATATAAATCCACATGATAATGATAGGCACTAGCAGTAAAGGGGCTAAGTGAAGATTAGTAAAGACTTTAAACATGAGGCGTCGCACCGTGCACCCCGAAACATAATCTTTAAGGCCGGAGGATGAGCGTTGATGGAGGTGTTTTTGAGATACATGGATGACGAAATACATGAAAAACAATTTAGATAGAAAATTGGTAAGGAAAGAACGCATGATAGAAGAGAACTGGGAGGAATTCGAAGAAGGTAGAAAAAGTAGACGAAATATTGGCTGAGATGTTGTGGGATATTTAAGGATGTGAATGAAGGAAGATTGTCAAATAAGGAGGGGAAGAGGAAGGAAGAGAAAAGACTTTTTGGACTGAATGAAGGTAGGAAGAGCGTGAAGAGCAGATAATGGAACGTTCGTTAAAAAAGAGGTCCACACAATCGGTAATGTACAATAATTGTTGGGGATCTTCCAAAATCGACCTTAAATCTGACTAACTGGGATGATGAGGATTCAATGCTATTTTCGGTACGGGTGGAGGAGGCAATCATATGTCCATATTTCTCTGCTGAATCGAATCATCTCTTTGAGCTCATAATATTATTTAAAAAATTCCGATGCAATTTCACATATACAATCAATGAATATTAATACATGATAATTATCGTTGAGTACTAATTCACTCTGGGATGTTTTTTTCAGCTGATGGAATCACGAGTTGCACACAAAATGGGCGCCGAATTGAGGCAATACGAGTATATTTTTACATGACAGCCGGACAAGTTGTCCTCGTTTGTTAATTGATACCTGAAATCGAGGGAGATTGTAAAGAAATGAGCATCTAGGACTATCAGAAAAACGATATTTAACACAGGGAAAAATAATTGGAAAAGGTTTCATGAAAAAAACCAAGAAAAAAATGTGGTATGGTGAAATACAAATGAATTGGTATGAAAAACTAATTCATATAAAATTGAAATGTCTATGATAACAACACTCAATACGGAATGAAGCATTAACTAAAGAATTCGATGACTTCAAGGACGGATTTGTGGTTTATAATTTGTCGAAGCAACATTTTTTCACTACCTACCCGAGACTTTTCGGCTGATTGTTGCACAGCAGGGCATTGAGTATTCCGTTCAGATAACGAATATAGTTACGATAACATAAGCTTTGGTGAAATTTAAAATTTTATGAGAGTAGATTGAAATCATTCCAAAAATATATACTATAAGAGTAAAAATTGGTTCTTCAATAAAGTATTAGGATATTAGTGTGGAACAAAATTATTTTTAGAAACTATAGGCAATCTAATCTTGGTGAAAAAATTAAAATTTGACAAAGGAGGAATATTAAGTCTCACCTGAAAATCTGTCAAACAACTGCTATTCACTCCACGGTCAAAAGAACAACTGATAAACGAGCAAATTATGCAAATAACAGGAAATGTCCTCAAATCCTGTATTATATTATTGGCCAGAACATTAAAAATGATATATATTTTTATAATTTACTTAGAACAGAGACATTGGGTGATCATCCTTATGTAAATATATGAGTTTTGGCGGTAAAATTATGAAAAACGGGTTATGGGAGGCATCAAAATTTTTTTAAAAAATATAAGGATATTTAAAAGGACATTTATGTCACATTATTATACGCTCTTAAAAGAAAATATTTTTGTAAAAGGCACGATAGAAAAAAATGTAATAAATTGTACACGAATGGCAGGTAGGCAGTCAATGAGTTATTCCCGGCCGGGACAAGGAGGAAGAACCACAGAAGATGAAAAAGAAAACACGGAAGAACTTCAAATTTTGGAGATTTTCGAATGTCGTAGGTCAGGTATTGGATTAAATAAAGGAATGAGACTTTTTTTAGAAAAATATTTCTTGAAGTTGAATGGCTACGTTGAACAACGAAGTGGGAAGAAATAACCCAGAGTAGTTCATGCATTTGAAAAGTACGAGGGTATGTCAATAAATAACTCGCAAAACTAGTTAGAGGCAATAATAATCAAAGAAACTTCCTGAAATTTATTTCACCTTTCCACATATTCACGCTGTACATTCAAACACTAATTCCATCTCTTTAGAAGTCCTTGATAGTCGATAGCAAAGGAGTCTTTTGTTTGCTATCGCAGCCAACGAATAACTTCTTGGACCCGGGCATCATCATTTTCAAAACGTTGCCCAACCAAAAAGTGATTTTTTTGCGGTCCGAACAAATGAAAATCACTGGGAGTTAAGTCGGGACCGTATGGTGGAAGTCCCAAGCGTTCCCAATGAAATGTTTGAAACAGCTCCTGCGTTTGTCTTGCGACTTATTTACTGACCTTTCCTCGTATTTTTTTTAGAGAAAATAGGCATAATAACGGAACATTAGGAAAACAATGGCGTCAGCAAAAGAAGTATTTGCAAGAAAAAGCGAATTGAAAGGCAACAATAATAATAAATAGTAAAGGAAGGTGAATTGGACAGATGTAAACAATATATTAGTAAAGACTTTAATATGAAACGTAGTGGTTTATGGATGTAAGAATTAGTCTTTAGATACGATAGGATGAGCATAGATTGGAGGCTTTTGAGATGTTGCAAAGAATAGAGAAAATAAGTTGGACAGAGAGGAAGACAAAAAGGTGAAGTTTTGAACATGGTAGGCGAAGAGGAAGTTACTGGGGGAAATCCGAAAAATGCAGAGAAAGTGAGATGCTGAAGGCGGTGATGGAATGGAGAACGTTTGGTAAGCAGAGTGAGCACAGGAAGGAAGGGAGTAGGTCTTGTAGACAGCACGAAGGAAGGCAGAAGTTACGAAGAAATAAGTAGGGCAAACAAGAGAAGTTCTCCTCGTAGGTACAGCAGAAGTAAATGATCGTTCCGGGCCGGCCAAAACTTACCTTTAATACATAAGAACATTTTGAATGCAAGTATTTGAGTCAATGTGAGAATAATTTATTTATTACCACGATGAATGCCTTACGTTAGCGTAACGTAACGTAACGAAATATCAAACGCTAGACTATTGAATGATAAAACCAAATTGTTATCATTTACTCGAGTATTTTGTGAATTTTTGTATCATCCAGCATCAGTTTTAACTTTTTAAGAAAAGCAATTTTCAGTTCTAATTTTTACTCACCTTCAATATTAAGGCGCTTAGTCACAAATCCAGTGCGTTTATGAGCGTTACCATTTCATTAAAAAATCAGGAAGAATGATGATCTCAAAGGATAAAGGCGACATGACAACATTGAGAGAATAAGGTACGAGAGGTCTCTCGTAGAGAGAGATAGGCCAGGGTAGATAGAAAGAGCTGGAAAGGGACCTGGGACCTGCAATAACAAAAGTTCATGTATGTTAATGACGCTGTGCCCTCAGGCGCTAGGAGCGGGATTTCAAGTGTGACGGAACTTTAAATTAAAGATTCAAGATGGGCATCTTCATATCTTTAAGTTTAATAGAAACATCTATTCTGTCCAGCATATTAGTCGACCTAAAAGGTCACTTTTTTAGATGAAACCCTTCAGGAGTTCACGATAGCTTGGTAGCTAGTACACGAGATACCTATTGACGGAGTTGTAACCTATGGATAGAATGTTCGGTTGATGACTCTGAAATACGAGTGGTGTCTCTGGGCGTTCCAGCAATGAGCAAGCTTTGTGATTCTCTGGGCAGCAGGTATTCTAAGAAACCGCAGATGGCTTAGGGAAAGATAACGGCCGCCCTGTTCTCACGTGTGAATTTCTCAGACCATAAGATTCGGATGTGGTGAGCTCTATTTTCAGTTATCAATCCAGGCTTTCAGTTGACACTATGGTAATTGATAAAAAGCTAAATTTGAAAGTTCCAAAGCTATAATAAGAATCCAATAAATGAACAAATTGGGGAAGAAATTTCTGAGTGAATCTTCATTAGTGTAACGTAGAACAAGTTCCTTGTTCAATGATATTGACATACCGATTACTGAGTGAATCTTCATTAATGCAATGTAGAACAAGTTCCTTGCTCAATTACATTGGCATAAATGAAAATTTAAAAATTCCGTTTCCCACATATTGTCACTAATTGGAGGCAAAGTCAATACGTTTGATAATAGTAGTAGTTTTTAAGCAGCCTTCCAAAAGATTTACCTCCTCTTCTTTATATATCATCCCTTCGAAATAGTGCCAATAACAAACAAATTAGCTTTACATGTCTTTGTATGTATTTTCTTTCGCGGATTCTGCTTTTTTCTTCAATCATTTCTACACAAATCCCGAAAAAGTAATATCTATCATTTTTTATATTATTTTTCACAATAATCTCTATGAGTTGGAATAAATTATCCTGACTTTTCATGAATAACTCCAGAAAAAATATTTAATAATATTGTCGAGTCATAATAAGAATTCGAGGAACATTTGATAATTTGCATTCAGACCGGAATGGTATTGAAAATGTTCGCATGTCTCCTCGGGATCCGGAAATATTTCTCGGGGCCAAACTTCAAGCCGTGCGCAACTTCCGAGTAGAATTGAGTCAAATCCCCGAGACCGAGACAAACCTATCGACCTTCACCCAACCGCGATCCCCCTTCACCTTCTCTCAAATAAGCTCCCGAAACGCACCCACCTTCCCCATTCACTTCCTCTCCCAGCAGTCCAGGAATTTGGTAATTATTATCTCTCAGATTGAGCTGTCGCTAAACAAACTTCGAACACCCACTTAGCTCCATCTGGCATGCCATCCTCTAGGAAACATGTCTCCTCCCTCCCTCCCTTCGTCTTGGCATGGAGAAGGTTCCGAGGTACCTCGCCCCTTTCCAGAACCACCCACCACCAGTGTCTAACCGAGAACCCTTTGCCATGGCAACATCCTGCACACAGCCAGCCCCCGTCTTTGGCTTTCTCTCTCTCTCGCTCCTTCGTGCTTCTCAATTAGGAATTCCCCCCGGTCTCGCCCCCCTCCCCTTGTCTAATCTAGCACGTAGGTATCTCCTCCAGTCATCTCGCCGTAAGCTGATCACCTCCCAAGGGTTTACTTCCTCCTCTAACGTCAGACGGAGGTGTTCAAGCGGCCGCGCCTAAGACCCCCGCGATCTTGGTTACCGTGGATTCCTAGAAAATCTTTTGCACTGCGAATCCAGTCTCGGTCACCGGAGTTCACGCGCGAGCGTGGGAATGTTCTGTGGGTTTTGAGGGAGAAGTTTTCCAATCCCTTGGGTACTACGATAGAAACCCCTGAGAGTTATTGAACCCGACCCGGATCATTATTCGCATCACTTTCGGAGCTTAGCGGAGCTCTTCTTAAAGAGCACCGCTGAAAAACCCGCAAACAGATTTTGTTTATCAAACCAAACCGGATGCGCTCTTATGCAAACGCTTAGTTGCGAGCAAAACAAATAAAATGTTTAGTAATAAATATTTCGATAATCCAAGGTGATTACTCCATTCTAATACATTTGTAGTAATGGCGTGTAGTAATTTATAGGGGAATAATGGAAAATTGATTTCACTAGGAATATTATATGTATTAATTGTACATTTTGTTAGAGTATAAATAATGTTTTGACGAAAAAATTATTAGCATATCTTTTTATATTCAATTAATAGCTTGTAGACACAGTAGTATTAGGTAGTTTACCATGCAGGATATTAAACAAGTGATAGTGAGTACTGTGAGAGGGGTCAGATTTTCCCACTGTAGGCACTTATTTTCTCCACATAACGTGTCCAAAACACCTTGGCCACGGAGTTAAAGGCAAAGAGAAAATCGAATCAAAAAAATTTGTTTGGAACCAAGAATATACTTCATTGTTTTCATAAAAATCAAAATTACGGTCTTACATCCACAAGGTCTAATAAACGAATACACTTATTCAAGACAATGCCACCCTTTAATGACATGCACAAAATCTTTGGAGATAGAAACTGACATTCTCCAAAATGACTTCATTCAAAAATTATTTTTCATTAGTATCTTATTTCACTCCACAAGTTCGAAAATGCGTTTACTGATAAAATTTGATAGGAAATTATATATCCTTTCCGATGATATTAATTGTGCTGCCGTAACGTGAATAGGGCACACTTAAAAGACGTTTCTGAATAATGTAGATTTTAAATCCTCCTTATTTGTACTAGCACACACTAATTTATGTAACGCGTCGACAGTCGAATTAAGGCAAAACTACCAAATAAAATTACACATGAACACACTTGATAAAATAGATGAGTTTCTCTATTAAGGCAACAAGATTACTATCGTTGAAAGAGGCAAAAGGGATATATGACCAGAAAGCAGAGTAGGAATATCGAAGTCGCGACCACTTACGATTAATAGTACTGCTCCATAAATAAGGAAGAGATCATTAAAATACTGCTAAAAATTGTTTGTACTGCTCTAGCTTAACGGTTCTGACGGACAGAATTTTTTGCTCCTTCTCCTACACAACCTCCAGTTCATTCTTCTTCCTTTTCCTTGATGTATTCTCCACTATCGCTAATCCCTAGCGGATACTTCCCCTTCCCATTTTCTTTCCTCCCAGGATATCATTATGCGCAGCTTAAACGGCCGAATGATTTTATACGAGAGAAAAGAGACAAATGACATGTTATGACATTATTAAAAATTACTATTGATTTTTCATCCTTACCGACAAAGAAAATGAGTCTTCTCGCGAGTAGATATAACATCAAGAAGATCTCACAGCCGTAACTGGTTGAAAGGGACATATTTTCTTACAGTACTTTACCATATCATAAACTAAAATGATCGCGTTATTATACATTAATCAGAGTTCTAATAAAGATCTCCAAGTTATTTGACCTTTAAGGATATATTTTTATTGTTGTTGGCATGTATTGCCTCCAAAATACACTGCATAGGTCAAAGCACAATGAGGTAATGTCGAATGCGAAAATTAAGGACAAAATGTCAACAGGAATTGTCGGTAAATACCCTGGATTACCGGTTTTACGACATGGTTAATGGTCAAGGTCGAAACGTCGTAAAAATTATTATAAAAAACTTTTGGAGACTTAAACGTTCCGCATATTGAATGAATTTATTACCACACAATGTTTTGTGAAAGGCGTCCAATCAAAACTCACCTAAAACAGGTCGTATCAAATTTTAGTACCCACTAACGGCCTCAGCTGGTTGCATGTGGAATGATCTTTAAAAATGCAACATTGCGACAGCAGGAAGATTTCATTATTATCTCACGGCGGGAAGGGTTAAGGCAGAGTGAGGCTGAGATTACCAGTCTCATGTATTTGTTGCCGACGGAAGCGTTTTCGTGGTCCTCTCAATCAAAGCGGCGGCGGGAGTAGAGTAATACGACAACCACCTGCTGCCTCTTCTCATCGACCGCTGAAAGAAAAATGAGGAAGAAACCCTCCTCATTGTAACGTCGTTACACCCAAGTTCCCAGCGAAAGGAGAGTCGAGTAAAGAACAATTTCTTTCTACGGCCATGTTGAGCCGTAGAAAGAAATTGTTCTTTTATTAATATACGAGTCACTCCCTTACCGAAATATGACTGATATGAACTAAGCACTTCAAGGCAACGTCCTAAAAAAGTGAGCTTTTTTTTCCTTTTTCTCTAGTTTTCAAATGTATCTCATTTCCTCAAATGCTTCAAATGTATCCCCTTCCCTTCCTCCTGCTTTCCTCGTGTGGTTTTTTCCCCCTTTCCTCTCCGGTTTTTCCCCCCGGCGAGTGTAGGCACCAGCTCGGCGCCTCTTCATGTCTTGGATTGTTGCCCATCCTCTCAAAGGGGCATCATCAGAGAAGTGAAGGGGTCACAGAGTGAGTGCATTCACTTTGGGTCTCTCTCTCTTGAGTCCTCGAACTAGTTTTTTTTTCGTCCTCGCCCTAATAAATAATGCATTGAACTCCATGCGAGTCACTCGTCATAATTCTGAGTGTAGAGCCTGAAATTTTAAATGTTAATTATCCTAGTACGATGGTGTGTTTGAGTGAAGTCCTTGAAACATGAACGTCGTCGTATTACAGCAGCAAGTAGCAGTATCATTGAAGTGACTACGGCGACATATCACTCATTTAAAAATAATTTATTTAAGAAATAAGCTACTCAGAAAATTTACATTTATGCATTTACATATAATTTTCATAAGAATATAATGTTTGGATTTAATCAAATTAGGTGTTGTTCGATAGAAATGGAATTCAAAATTTCGTTGAATAAAATCTTAGTTCACAATTTTTTCCTCAAGAGTAATAGTATTATCGATGGGACTTTCCGGGGTGTGGCCAATGAAAAAAATTACATATTATGAACGTTTTGGCTGCCTTATCCATTAAGGGACGAAGCCTTAGACAAAGTAATAGATGCTAAAATTTCGTAATAACTAGCCAGAGCTTGCAACTCGGACCACATGATAATAAAATATTTTCTAGCCGGTTGCTTGAAAAAAGAGAGACATGCAATGGCAAAAAGGTACTTGATATTGATCGATTAAATTCAATTCACGATTCGCAAAATAACAGTACCCAGACTCATTATATGACCACGGCGATATGAAAAAAATAAGATATGAAAGAGTAGCAGTCTTTTTCATCATGATATGGTTTGATAGTCTGGCTTATTTAAGGTTTTCTTTTTCGAAAACTAGTTTTCTTTAATTAATAATTTTGCTTCTGCTGAGATTTTCTGCAATTAAATTAAATTTTTTCTCATGTGAATCTTTCTCATTTTTCACTTGCCGTTGTTTCTTTATTGCTCAATGAAATATTCAAGATTAATTCGACAATTTGCATGAAGTCTACCAAAACGTACGCTTGCTTCTATCATAATAGTCGTATTTCCTCTACTATTAACACTCATTCTACGCCCTCTGTCGTAAGAAACGCGCACCCTAACGCCCCGAGCTCATGTGAAAATATTTCACAGCTAACGCGAATTTCATTTATTCCACAATTCTTTCCCCTAAGCAAGTCACTTAATGTGCATGTGGTTTAGGAACATATTCGGGAAACCTATAGAATATCTTCCGTAATATTTTACGGAACTATAAAATGACCATGAAGATTGATTAATCCGCGAAATTGACAATCGTCGTTTTTAGTGCCACACCCATGCATTGTCATGCTTCGTGTATTTCTTAGGAGCCACAGAAAGCACTGAGTCACAAAATCTCCATGCTTCAATAATTTTTTTTAGATATTCATCGTATTAGATAGACTCCTGCATTTATTAGATATTACGCTTCGGTGCGCACAGGTACAAGTCGTTCAGACTGGTGCATGATAGCATTAGCATAATATATTCGACAGGTAACATTTTAACTTGTCGCTCTCTATGTACGTGATCCAATATTTGTAATCGAGGGATTGCTTTCAGCATATCTGTCACGTGGGGCATTGCTTCGAAAACTTTTCAAATGTGAGCACTTTTACGGCCTTTCTCAAGTCTCTCGGCACGTTCGATTCAAAGCCATTTAACTTCAACGATTTTGAGATACATTGGACATAAAAAATCCCCTGGGTTCTTGACACACCCCAGTTTATTGAAGAACACCCATTTGGTGGAGGTTCTAGTGCGGAGAATCTGAAATTGGAAAATGGTTGATAAATAACTTATCGAATTTCAAGTACAAAAAACAAGTGAGAGTTATGGGAAGCTTTTTTTGCGATTTGTGAAATTTACATAATTTTATGTGATAATATTGTTGTCATTGATCAACAAAAAATGATTGAATTTATTGATGCAATGCAGCCTTAACTTCGTCTAGATGTTTTGAAATATATTAATTTTTGTTCAATTTTACAGGAAAATTTACTGAAGAAATATAAATTGAAGCGACTTACGGACACATTTCTAATATTTGCACTGAAGTGCAGAATGACATTAGCAGCCTTTTTCCCCTAGCTTTAAAATATGAAATATGGGAGAGGGCACAAGTGTGGGCACTGGTTGAAGGAGTTTCCGTTGAGAGTGGCTATTAGTTGATTAATCGAAATTTTTCCCAATAGCATGTCTTCGTCAGCCTGCCCGAATGCCGTCAAAAATTCAAATAACCCTTTCCCTGAATACTCTCCAGCAACAATTTCATCCCCGAAGGAGTTCACAGAAAACAAAAAAGTGCGAGAACCCAACCTGTCTTCGTCGACAGTGATTTATCAAAATGCTAATAGCATGACAACCCCATACACTGCAATCATCTTTGCGATGTAATCCGACTGCTACTTCAATTAGCCATCCCAGGTTGAACCTTCAGGAAATCGACTCATTTCTCGCATGTTTCCAGTACGACGAACAAAATTTTTATGGAGACGCCGAACGCGTATTTTTTTCCCCTCTATTTTACGGGGACTACGGGAAAAACTTCGGTTCAAACTAGGCCAGCCATAGAAGTGGGTGGAGGAATAGGAGGAGGAGTGGAAAGAAAACTTCCTTTTTATTTAACAGTTAAGACGTGACGTGCCGTTCGCCCACCCACCCCCACCTTCCCCCCTTCTTCCTCCACATCACCTCATGACAGACAACTATATATTTTACGATCGTCCCACTTTTTTAATCGGCAAAGTTTTCTGCTCCGCCAGTGGACTACTCACTTAGTTTCCATCTGCAAGGAAGAGAAATAACTCGGGCCAGGGACCGGAGGGGATGTTCTGGAGGGGGGTAGATATATATGCAGGGGGGTTGGGTTTGTAGGCGGAGATGAAAGGCCGAGAGGAGAGGGAGAATGTAGTGACTGGGGATGGAATGGGAGGGACGAAAATGGGGGACCACCAGGTGGATTCGGAGATATTGAATGTGAACCATGAGAGCATTCCCCCCCCTCCCTCTCCGTCCCAACTCCTTTTATCCAAGTCCTTTTCTTTCCTTCCCTCCCTTGTAAAAACCCTCTCCTCCTCTTTATTCTTGCAGTTCTCCCTCCCCCAACCCCCCTCGAAGACCCAACGTCTTATCTGACCCCACCCTGGAGAGCGTTCCCTGAATAGCTACGAAAAGCTCCCCAAGATTTCGAATCTCCAGTAACGTTTCCCGGTTAATGAGAGAAACGAATTGGCCGAACCTCATCCAATCTCGCTCCCTTCCCCTTCTCTCCAATTCCGCTTGCTTCCCCCCCCCTTCCCCTTCCGTTCTCGATTTTTTTGTATATATTTTTTTCAACGGCTTCCAAGTTTGCCGAAAGAAAAATAATTTTTTTTTTTTGGGTTTCCCCTACCACTTCACTTTTATTTTCTTCGTGAAAAGGTTGAGATCATCGCGCTTTGTTTTCCACGACATATACATACGACATTGAAAGTGGAACGCGCGGGTGATGATGCATGCAAACTCTCTCATCTGAGTGCATTTGTGAGATACTTGTCCTTGATCGTAAAAAAAACAGAATAAAGTGACACACTCCTCCTGTTTTCATTGATTGTTTTCGCTTACGCTTTCCTATTTCCTTCGTGCAATGACGATACGCTGAGAACACTGGAGAGTGTACGTGGACGGAAAAAGTGAACCAGGCACCTTCATCATCAATCAGCGTGTCGGTGAATCCATAAACAAACGTGGCGATATAGTCAATAGTGCGAGAAATCGCGAGTGAGTGAGAGAGGTTGCTTTAGATGCATTTATTCGAAGTCCTTCCTGATTTGATAGTTCATCGCTTTAAGCAACGTTTTACTGTGATACCACAGCTACTTAAAATCGATAACATTCCCCTGCATTGCATTTAATGGCATTTCATACTATTAGGTAGAGCCTAGGGAATATTAACAGCACTTACTTCTAAGATGTTACACAACTATTCACAGGACGGCCACATGGTATATTTTTTGTGGCAGAGGTGAAATAAGAAGCAAATTTATACATTCGGTAGTAACTAGAGCATGATAATACGTATGTGAAAAAGATGGGATTACTCTTCTTGTTCAGTCTGTTAATAAGACAATTTTCAGCGTTGTAGACAGCGTTACCTTTGCCATTCTCGTACTTAATCCCCGAGAGTTTTTGCTGAAACAGCAACTCTAGTCGAAATAATTAATGACATTAGAGAAGAACTAACATTCATAAAACGACTAGTATGCTTCTGGACCGCTTGTTAATTAGTTCTCATAAGAGATTCAAGGGTAAAAATAATTTATTCGTTTTCCCGCATGCTTCAATCGACCTCATTCTTTGAAGATGTACGCGTAGACGTCAAAGATTAAATTTTAATACTCTTTATTTAAAAAAAAAATATTGTTCTCAAACTGTGCTGCGGACATACTAATGGTTTACTTTCTAAGGTCAAACTGATAATGAAGGACATGATCAAAATTGTGATGGTACTCAATTAAGTTACCTTAGAACAGAATGAGATGTAATTAGGTGAGTATTATAACTCATATATTCCGTATTGAATACTACTCTACGTAAATTTGTGCAACCGCATTTATATAAATCATTCATTCTAATAAAAAGATATAATGACTGCATTCACAATTGTTAATAACCACTTATAGATTGCATTTTTAAATGCGTCTACTAAGATTAATTAAAATAAACACTGATGTTTATTCGAATAAATTCAAGTACACTCCCGCCTAAATTACATGACATGGACATTGCTCGAGCCTGCCCTGCAAAAAGATAGTGTTTATTTCCCAAAGTACAAGGAAAGCCTATTTTCACATCGTAGCAATCGTAGTACACATCACAGGGCCTCAGAAATAAGTGATAGAAATCTTATCACTTAAGTTTTTGATTGATTGCCTTTAAGAACATTGCTTAAATGTTCGAGGAATCATTACGCTAGCCATTAGAAACTAACTGTAAAATAATGGAATACACCTGAATATGACTGGATAATACTTGGACTACACATCATTAAAACCCACAGTTTTAATTATGTAAAATCCAAATGGGGGATGAGCTAATCCTCTCTTTTGGGCATCTTTTCATGCACCTTCACCTGATAACATATTAGGTCATAATCGCGCAGTTCTTAGCGGAGGTGGGGACCGGAAGCTTTAGGTTAGTACGTTGATAGCCTTGCATTCGTTGCAGTCACAAGGTAGGGGAACAGCGTAAAAGACTTAAAAGCATTTCAGATGGGATGGGAATTTTTGAAAGAAATGGAATAAAAAGAATAAAGACGGCATTTCGAGAATTATTACGGTGCATTGGGAAGGAAAAAGATGAGAGAGGGGACATATTCGTGTAGTGGAGGATCTGTATGTTGTCAAAATTGAATGGCCGTTTTTCCCTGGCGAGGAAAACTAGTATTAGTAAAGGCTGGCAATACCTACAGAAACGCAAATACTTTTAGCATATTAATATATTCACTGCAAATGGGTGTAAATAAAAACAATACAATAATGGTACTTACGAAAACTTCTAAGCAGTTAAACTGGTATTTATTGAAACTCCGCAAGTTATAATTTAAAAAGCTTTTACATTGATTTTCAACAAATCATCGGATCTAAGGATTTCAATAAAGATTAAACCGTTGCTTTAACGTTGGTTCTATGCCTGATATCCGTGGCTGTACTACGTAAATGTGCACGTCCTTCGGATAAATTGACCCCCCCCCCCCGATCCATAGGCTACGGGAGAGACTTATTTCTATGCCGTAAAGTATTTAGTAAGCATCAAACCTTATTTTAAAGGATTTATTGTTGTTTATGAAACTCTCCCTTGCTCTGAATATGTTAAACGTATTTCGGACGTCCATATGGAACACGGGGGTGGGCTACACCCCCTGACATCCTCCCACCACGGCTCTGGCTGCTCGCCCGAGTACAACAGTGGGACGAAAACTAGGAAGCACATGCAGTAAATCAAATATGCATTAAAAATGATCTATAGAAGGAAAGGAATAGTAAATCAGGATGAAATATGAAGGAAGTAGCAATAATAAGTTCATCTAATCTCGTAAGTATTTGAAATCAGTACACCGATGGCATCATCATCAAGAGATAGGGTAGATTATAGAGAGACATTACTCAATGAATTGTCTTGACAAAAATACATGTAAAACGAGGCGTTGAAAAATGGCTTTTTCACTTTCATAACATATTGTTTACTTGAAATCTGATCATTTATTCATTTCCTTCTCGAAGATTTCTTTGAGAGTAAATATAGATTTTGAATGAATTTTGATTAGGGCGAATGCGAGAAGATGAGTTGATGAAGTACCGTTTTCTCATACGTAAGGTATTTCATCATTTCCAAATCGTATTTTAAAGGGCAGAGTTTAGGATATACGTAATTTAATTTCTGCCAAATTTACGGTTAATATATATTTTTAAATAGAAAACCAGTACCATTATTATGCGAGCACTACTTATGCTAATATTGATAAAATACGCACCAACTGATTCATATGATTTCACGAGAATCCAATACTTGATTAAATTCTTTCCTGAATAGAAGGTGCTTCAGTATAAATGTTTTTAAAATATAAGATTTCCTGTACGAACAAGAATGAATCTAATAATGCTATAGCATTTTTATCGTCTGAATTAGCGAAAAATTCACACACGCACCTACCGAAACTAAATGGAATTGTCTATTGAGAACTCGCACAACACAAGTAATTACCACAAAACTAAAAATACGGTTGAGTGAAAAAATATTTTTCAGCAGAAGTGGTCACCGTGATTAAATATTATTTTTCCCGCCACTATGAGGCGTACTGATTGGTATCGAATTATTTGGTTGTGAAGTGACGTACGTCCCTTGATTGAAAAAAATCTGAATTTGTTGATTGGATTACTTGCCCGAATTTGGTAGTTTTTATCTATTAATTCAGGATTACCCTCCAGTATATAATTGCATTAATCGAAAAAAGGAACGTTTCAGAATTAACCACCAACGTTGCCCAATATTCTACTCCCCCCAATATCCAGGAATTTTCGAATACATTCCGACAGCAGCGATTTTAATTACTGGCGGTCATAACCGGAGTGCAACGAAAACGGTACACACAGGTAGTAACGAATACACGTATTTCCTGCCCAACCCTTGTCCATGAGTTGGAAAGAATGGTACCGAGAGTGATGGGAGCAACGGGGGGGAGGTCTGGGTGGGAGGTAGGAGTTATAGGAAATGGAAGCTCGCAGGTCCGCACGAATAAGGGACAGCTGAGGCAGGGGAGTAGGAAAACATGATGATTTTGGGATGGTTGCGACTGAGCGGGAGAGGGAGGGAAAGAGATAGGGGTAGTGGGAGCAGAGCGGTGCCATTGTTGCGATCAAGGCTTTTTCATTAGACTTCAGTCATGTGGCCAACAGCGATACAGATTTCGAGGACATTTCTGCCCTATTATGCCTGCTTCCGACGCACGTCACCAACATTCCTTCCTCTTTGGGTTTAAGAAATTGAGTGAGTTGCCTTCGAGAGACGTATTTCAAGAAGTATTCATCGCAAAGATGTGCAGGGAGAAAAATAAAGCTGGTACGTCTAAAAGCAAAAAAGAAAAAAAATGACAAACCTATCTCTTTTTTCCCCCCACCCAGATCCTATTCATGCAACAAATGGATCACTGGATGGTGTGTAGAAAGGTTCCTGTCGGCCAAGCAATTCGAATACTTTGACGATAAGTGGAAACCGATATGGAATGATTTCATTGCATTTTCAGCTCGAAATAAGTCTGCACTTAATTAAATTACCAATTACGTGAGAATAATGAAAAAAAGATATGGGATTACTTTTGTGAAATGCAAGATAAGGAAGTACCATTCCAAAGCTTTGCTTGAGTTTGCATTTTATTCTTATAAACTTGCTAAATTCTAAACGGATCTAAAGTTACTAATAAAGTGTTTTGATCAGAACCACCGATACGGAGACGAGTCCCCTCGTCAACATCCATCAAAGGTACGTTTTTGGCGTTCTATAACAAGTTGTATGTGCTACGCGTAGCATGAATTTCCTCTTTATTGACCTACATTAGTTCCTTCTTCACCCCTTTGTGCTTTCTTCCTGCCATCATACCGGCTAAAAAACCTATTCCCTTCCTTCCTTCCTTCCACCCAGTTTTCCTAACATTCTGTCTTTTATTACGCCATAATTCTGTCTTTAGTATCCCACTACCTCTCAATATTCCTCCACGCACGTTTGCTACCCTTGTCGGATTTCCACTAAAAACTACCTTTCTGACCAACGCATTTTCGTAATATGTAATTAACGTAATTCTTCTCAACATGCACACCTCATTAGCTAGACTTTTTTGATTAATGCTCATACTCTTACCTGAAAGAGCACCTGACACTAGCGCTTATTATTTTATTCTTCACTAATATTTTATTTATATTTTATTTAACGCATGTGTTCTCCTTTAAACTTCTATTTATTCTTCTTTCGTCAAATTATTTCTTTGTTAGTTCCTACTGCTTGGGAAATTTTCCTCGATAATACTGTCTCAATACGTGAAATATTTACCTGGTCCAGTTTATGCCCGACAACTTCCTACTTCTAGAGAATCTCGTCCATTTGACTGGGCCTTCTGCTGCATTACTAACTTGGTCATCTATAATTTCGCACCATGTGAAAATAAGCAAGGATGTGTGCCATATATTTTAATGAAAGTTGGGTAATGGATGAGGCTTCAACTAGAATAAATGCTCGTTTCAAAATAAGTACTATTCTAACTTTCATTCGCGGCTTTAACAACGTTAAAAATAATTCAAATAAAATGAACATGGCTGGGATAATGTATTGGTTTATCTTCTTCTCATGCACAAGAAAAAAAGTTAATTGTACCAGTGCTAAGATGCTAATATTTCTGCCGGAGCAAAACTGCACCACAAAGGAAAACTTGGTGCATATTTTTTGTCTCTTCACAAATTCTCAATGCAGATTCTTACCTTACAAATAAAAATAAATATTAAATTGGGTACAGTTCAAATGGATGATGGTACTCTCCTACGTATTTATTTTACGCCACAGCTCAAGATTAACTTAATTGCCCCTGGCGAACTTTTGTGATCCAGTTCTTGTTGACCACAAAAGACCGAACATTTGGTCACCTAATGAATCTACGCATTGGACAAATTACGCAGCAAGGGAGCACGACATCTTTTTTTCTTCTTCGTCCCTGTGATTAAGCTGCATTCAAGCGGGCGTCGCACGAAGGAAATGGACTTACGCTGACCGATCTTCGCCCTCGAGGGTGCTGACTGTGATTCCGAGGAACTCGACGAAGCACTTGCTCCCTCGGGTTAAATTGTATTCTCCTCTTTGTACCGCGAACACTGAGATTTGAGGCGAGCAAACAGTGGATAAGCCCGCGGGGATAAGAGGCGTAGAGAATGGGCGACAAGAAAAACGCAAATGAGCTGCCGGAGGCAACGTGACGCATTACCGATAAAGCGGTTGCGATAACAAGTGTTTACTGAGCATTGAAAAACACCGTTGCAGCTATAATGTGTAGAATGTCACCAGTCTGATGTAGTCGAAAGGTCTCTCTCCCTTTTCTCCAAGACAGTGGCCTAAAAAGCAGACGATTGAATGACGATGATGACAACATTTTCGGCGAAAGAACTCATTCGAACGAAGCTAATGGTTGAGATAATTTCGCTTTGGATAAATATTGAGAAGCGTTAACCAAATACCATTTTAAATTCAAGAATGATCGACTGTGGAAGATCATTAGGTTTTTCATCAGAATACGATTGAAAATTGAAATGTCCAAATGGAATTCTTGATTACTAACATTTATATTATTCTTGTACTAGTACAAACCGTTATCAATTTATGACAGTTTTTTCAAGTAACATCAAATGAGAGTATGATCAATTAAGAAATAAGTTATATTTTATAAATAAATACATTATATATGCAGCACGGAGGTGATAAATAAAAAACTTGGACAGCAAAAAACAAATAAGAACACTCACACATTATTTCTTAATAATTTCGACGGAATTCAGCTCCGTCTTCCTCTGAAGAAAAAGTAGTACTCAGTACTACTGAGTGTTCTTTATTTGGCAAATTTTTCATATATTTTATGTTCTATTATGCCGTCCAAATTATATAAAAATAAATAAATAAATAAATAAATAAATAAATATATATATATATATATATATATATGTGTGTGTGTGTGTGTGTGGATCGCGGTAGTCGAGTGGGTAGAGCGTTGGACTGCTGACCGGAGGGTACTGTGTTCGATTCCCGGGCGAGGAACTCTGGGCACCTGCAGCTCCACCCAAGCTGACGTGATTTTTCGGGTACCAGGTCTTCCTGGGAAACCATAACCGGCACAGGGAAAGGAACTGGCCCCCCTACCCTGATGTGTGAATTTCCACACGCCGTATAGGGGCTTATTACTGGGTGAACTCTGCCGTCACCTACCAAACCGACCTTCGGGTTGATTACTGTGCTTATGGTACATATATATATATATATATATATATATATATATATATATATATATATATATATATAACGATTGTACGGAAAAACTCATACGAGCGGCACAATAATGGGCTGACACAACATAACACAAATAGAACAGAATAGACACATATAAAAGAACACTTACACGGTAAATTGTTCGAGCTTTCGGCCCTCTCAGGGGCCTTCTTCAAGAGAGACTCAGTCTCTCTTGAAGAAGGCCCCTGAGAGGGCCGAAAGCTCGAACAATTTACCGTGTAAGTGTTCTTTTATGTGTGTCTATTCTGTTCTATTTGTGTTATGTTGTGTCAGCCCATTATATATATATATATATATATATATATATATATATATATATATTTATTTATAAAAATATATATGTTGTATATATATGTATATATAACATAACATATATATATAACATAATACATATATATATATTTATATATTTATTTATTATTAGGTAATCTACCGGTTAAGGTAGGTCTTTAGATGGACACAGCTACCAAATAAACATTTTGTGACTCCTAACAAAATTCAAAATCCAGTATCCTACTCTACATAAGATCCCTATTCATCTCTGAGTACTTTCTTCCTCCCTTCATCCCGTCCAACATCCCTATCCTGCTCCTTCCTTTTCCTCGTTTGCCTAATATTCTCCCCTCAATTACAGTCTTCAAAATTCCACTGCCGGTCAACACCCCCTTCATCCACTTTTCCTGCCTCCCTAGGATTGCTCCTAACAAACCCATCTCTTCGCCCACCATACTAAATACTTCCTCATTTCTTTTCTTCTCTGTCCATTTCACCTTCTCCATTCTTCTCCACGCCCACATTTCAAAAGCCTCCAGTCTACGTCTATCCTCCTGCTTCAATGACCACGTTTCCACACCGTACATAGCTACGCTCCATATCAAAGTTTTTACGAGTCTTTTCTTAACATCCTTACTCAAAGTCCCTAACATCAACTCCCTCCTCCTTGTGAAAGCCTCTTTGCCTAGCGCAGTTCTTCTCCTTACGTCCCTCCTACTTTGACCGTGTTGATCCAAAACACTTCCGAGATACGCAAACTGTTCCACCTGCTCTAGTTTTTGCCCTCCTATTTTAATGTTAAGTTTAGCCTTTTTCTTCCTAGAAAATCGCACAACCTTTGTTTTATTAATATTGATTTTCATCCCAAACCTGTCGCACTGTATTTCCAATTCACTCATCAATGCTTGCAACCCCTTGGCTAACTGACAAACTAAAGCTTGGTCATCAGCAAACCTAACTGATTTTACTCATTCCCCGCCCACTTTCATTCCTACATCCAGTCCTTCCCATGCCCCTTCAATCAATTTCCCAATATATGGTGCAAAGGTTAAGTCCTGCGTCAGATGTGGGGTTGTTCTTCCGTGTTGTTTGAGATCGGGCGGTGCGTTGGATTTTGTTCTGTAGGAGCTTTTCTGGGAAACCGCGTTTGTGGTGTGCATGGTGTAGATTTTGGAGGTATTTCTTAAGGGTGGCTATAGTTTTGAAAATCCAATGTCCGCGGATAGAGAGCTAGGAATCGGGCGTTTGGTGTGGGAAGGGTGACAGCTGGTGTACTGTAGAAACCGTAGTCCCCCACCTCATCATCATCTCTTCCTTTGCCTACCGTCGCATTCCAATTCCCCATTACTATCAAATGCTTCCCTGCAGGAACACACGCGATTGTGTCCTCTAACTTATCGTATATCCAATCGAATTCTTCCTCCTTAAGATTTATGGATATTTGTGTGTGTGTGTATATATATATATATATATATATATATATATATATATATATATATATATATATATAAACCATAAACACAGTAATCAACCCGAAGGTCGGTTTACTAGGTGATGGTAGAGTTCACCCAGTACTAAGCCCTCCCTATACGACGTGTGAAATTCACACATCAGGGTAGAGGGGCCAGTTCCTTTCCCTGTGCCGGTTATGGTTTCCCAGGAAGACCTGGTACCCGAAAAATCACGTCAGCTTGGGTGGAGTTGCAGGTGCCCAGAGTCCCTCGCCCGGGAATCGAACACGGGACCCTCCGGTTAGCAGTCCAACGCTCTACTCCCTGGACTACTACGACCCACTTTATTATACATATAGATATATATATATATATATATATATATATATATATATATATATATATATATATATATATATATATATATATACATATATTCATAAATTTTATTCTTAAATTAAAATTTCGTAATTTTAGAACATGTTCTAGCAAACCTATAAAGAGGAATGATTCCTTCCTAAAAAAAGATTTTATTCCGAGTACATGAGAATTAATTTCTTGACCATTCATATAGCATATCAAGATTTTAAATATATGGCATAGAAAACCTAGTCAATCGAGAGCATTAAAAAAAATATTTGATGACTGGTGTATCAACTGAAGTCGAAACGACGCACAAGCTTACTTAGTGAAAGACTGCATTCACATAAGCGGACGTTCTTTTCATTCGTACCTTCAAATTAAGTTATCTAGTCATCACTCAGGGTATATTATAATGCAAATGATTAATATAATTTTTTAATTGTTTCCATCACCCTTCTGTATCGTCGTTTAATAGCATAAAATCACGAGAAATGTCTTATTTTCCATTTGAAATATATTAACGCTGAATGGATTTATGTCATATATTCACCCTCAGTTATTTCATTTGAAACTCTTTTTGCAACAAAATGTTATCATATGCGTATCCTCTCCATGCAACGAGATACAATGGCATTTTACGCGATATCAGAGTCGAAAAAATATGCTTACGATATCTTTGTTGCATAATTTCCCGTATATCAAAAATGTAAGTGAAAAATTGAATCGAGCCAAAGACAAATATTGGCATCTTAAAAATACACATGGCAGAAGTTGCACATAATTTGCTACCCGTGAGATGATAACTCGTCCCCTTGTGACCTGAATATAAAAATAAAAAATCATGAGAGATCCATCTCTATTAGTTTAAGTTATCAAAAGAATATGCTTGAAATTGCTCATTGAACAAATAAATGGACAATAAAGATAAAAGCGATAGCAGTTTATTTTAATGACCAAAGAAAACATTAATCATCTACTTATTTTACGCCTCTTGCTACATTATAATTATTTTAGTTTCAAATCATTTCAAAACGTATGTTTTTCGTAACAGGCAGTTAGAGGAAATGCCAAGGCGCATTAGACTGAATGAATGGAGGAAAAATTGAAGTGAAGTAATTAATATTAAATAAAATAATTTATAAAATAAAATAATTTATAGAAATTTGGGGTTCAAGAGCTTTTGGAAATGCGTCACTGCGTCAGCTAACGTACCTTAAACAATTAGAATACTACCAAAGGAAGTTCTCACAAAAAAATAAAAGCTTACGAAGTTACCAGAAAACGAAACCATATACTCCATAGATTGTTAAATATATTGAGCGTAAAGATTCTGTCTTAAGCCCTACTCATTGGACCATTCTGCCGAGACTATCTACGTTAAGTATTCCTGTATAATTTCCTGAATTCGGCGAGTCAGACTCAAAATCAGAGTTGATGGCACCAGGCGTCGCTTAGCGGAATGGTTTCATGATAAGACCTTCCCTACATAATTTTATTTGGTACAAGCCGGGTTTCAGGTGATGATGTCGCACAGCCTCGAGACCCAGGACGTTCTGAATAAAAAAATTCCTGTAAAAACGAGCGAAGCCTTTTTAAAAATTGTAGTGCTGAGTAAGCTGAAATTTTAATGCTTCCATTAGGACAATATGAGCCTTGCATCCGTCCTGCAACAGCGATATTAGTAAGGGTAATATTCATTATCATCACTAACAGGCTTTTCATATGATGGTACATCTACCTACTCATTACGCAAAATGTAGATAAGCTTCGAAATTTGGCAGCAGTATGGTGTGCATGTAGAGAGTATGCCTTCTCCTCGAGACATGCTCAAAACACGGAATCTAGCGAGCAAAAAAAGGATATCGGAATCAATGGAAGAATTGTGTGGATGATGGAGAGATGGAATAAATGGAGCTAGTCCTTAATGAAATGTTATTCGAAGAATGAGTGAAGAAACAATTGCAAGTAAAACAGAAAATGGAAGAAGGAACACACTCATTGAGCACATTTGAGGCACGACATCTTGCTGAAGAAGATAATGGAAATGAAGTGAAAAGACATATTTGTAGTTTTTCCTCTCGTAATTTTTTATTCTCGACGAATGGTTTCAACAGGTCACCGTCATTCTCAAGACTGGGAAGGAGACCTGTTGAAACCATGGGCCGGAAATAAATTAAGTTTGGAAAAAAAACTATTAAAAGCGTCTAATATGAAACCATTCCGAAAAGGTTAAACCGGATGCATATCATGATGCGATTGTCAGAAGGCCAAGGAAACGAGAATGAATTCAGTAGGAAACGATGGACGAAACAGATGAAAAAGGAGCGAAGCAAACAATATGATCTCGAAGAAATGATGATTTTGTTATCCTCTGTGAGAATCGACTGTGGAGGTAGTTGTTGCATGCACCCAATCATAAGACCGTTGCGTGAAGATATGACATCATCATTTCAATTATCATTTACGAAGCGCACGCACGCACATATCGAAGATATGTGCCTGAACGGGCATATCGAGCGTCGATGAATCGATATTTCTGTCAGCATTTCCCTCCAAACCCGAACGTTGCCGCAGTAGTGGTGGACGTCTTCTTTAATTTTTTCGCGGTCGTTCCTTTCGGGAATTGTCAAATAAATGGGGCTACCGGGAAATGGGAGGAGCGTTAAGGGCGTGGAATAGAGATACTATGCAGGGACGGAGCCAGGCAGCGATACGGAATGACGTTGTGTGCGTGGGTGTGGGAGGAAGGTGGGGAGGCGGCGGAAGGGGGCAATGGGGACAGGAGGAGGGCGAGCGGGAGGTGAGGGCGGTTTGTGTGCTGGGCGGCGGATGGTCTGCAGGGGGTGTGGAGGGAGGTTGGGGGAACGGGTGGGTGAGGGTTTTTTGGTCTCATGGAAAAAGAAAGCCGAAATAATTGGATGGGGCCTGGGCGAGTATGTGGCACTGCGTGCGTGCGGGGAAGGGAGTGACCGTGAGAGGGAATGAAGGGAAAGGCATAGCAAAGCCGCAATGGGGAAGGAAGATTAAGGAAAGGACCAATCCACGACTGGGGATTGAGGAAAATGGGGCAAGCACAACGTGAAGCGTAGGAATACGTATACCGCCATCTAGTGACCTACTTCCCCATTTTTTGTGCTTCTCTTTGGCTTTTCTCGCACGTTACACCACTCGGACAAAATAATAGAAACCTGCCGGTGAACTGAGAGATTTAAATACTTACTCACCATTCTCTATTGCGCAAATCGTTATAATGACCAAAATGGGACCATAAGCCGTATCGAAACTGTCATATATGCTCAGGTTGCATTATTCTTGAGATTACGTTCAGATGAAGGTATCGTTTCGACACCGACAGTTTAATGTCGTTATTACAGGAATGATACACAGGAAGTGGGACTTGAGATTACTCATTTTAAACCTAAATTTAGGGCTAGAATTTATGTATGCATATAAAAAGGTTTATATGTACGCATTATTTATAAATAAATAAATAATATATACATAAATGCATTACTTAATTAATTTATTTATTTTATTTATTTATTCAGTATAAGTCCGAAAACAGCGCATTCTGGCCTTTACATCGAACTATTAACAACGATAACAATGATCACATTTACAAAAATAAAAAAAAATTACAAAAATAAAAATTGGCAATATTTTCCACAAAATATTGCCAATTATTTATTTTTAGTTAATTATGATATTCAACCACATCACGCCTGAAACGTCTCCTTTTATATGTTATATATCATATATAAAGGTTTTTTGCTATACCGGCACAGGGAATATATACACACACACATATACATGCGTGTATACAGTACCTGTACCTGTACCTATATATATATATATGTATATATATATATGCATATGTATATATATACATATGCATATATATATATATATATATATATATATATATATATATATATATATATATATATATATATATATATGCATATATATACACACACACCCACTGATATAGATTTAGAACTTTCTGATGACGTTCTAGGGGAAGATAGGAGAGGGCATACGTGGGGGAAGGTAAGGGGGGTGGGAGGGGATATGTAGGCGGCTGATGGATGGATTCAGTGGGCTTGATTCAGTCCGGGAGGTTTAAATGACTGTAGCATCCAGATATGCACCATCTCCCGGGTTCTCACCTCCATGCAGATACTATACTTGCAGATTTGGGAGGGGTTCCAATCACCGAAACAGAGAAGCAGTCATCGAAAGATTGGTTGTGGGAATCAGTGTGAGTAGGGATGGGAAATTAAGGAAGATGGTATATTTGGTGGAATAGCGGTGGTTATTCATGCAGAGGGAAAGAGTGTTGGTGCATTCACTCACGTAGAAGGCAGGGCAGAAGTTACAGGAGAGGCGGTTTATGAAGTTGTTTGAGATGCAGCTGGCGTCGGGTCGGGAATCGGCAGTAAGGGAGGTTGCAGGTCTTAGAAGACGGTAGCATTTGCAGGGTGAGCGGTTGGGTTGCATGGTGCGGGTAGGGGCGGAGAAGATACAGGGGTGCTCGCAGGTGGTTTTGTCGCCTTGAAAATGTCTCTCAAGTTCGACGGGCGGTTAAACGAGACGGTGGGATAGTGTCGGAATAAAAGTGATGTGGACTGTTATTAATAATTGGAAAGAGTTCACGGATTATGTGTTTAATTTTGTGGGCTCCGGGGAAGAAAGGGGTGATAAGGTTAGGGCATTTTGGGCGGTTTGGTTTGGGGAGAGGAGTGTATTGGGTTGACAGTTTGAGAATTTTACCATTCAGTATTTTTTCAGGGTACCCGCATCCGCAAATGTATTTATGGTCTTATATGTTAGATATATAAAAAAATAGTCTCTCACAGTAATATTTTACCTTTCGGCCATCAGCCTGCTAACTTCAGAAGTAGAAGGAATTTGGACCTTCCACGTCCGAAGATGGCGACCCGAAATGTTAAATCCATGCATCATTGAGTGTTCTTTTTCATGTGCTTCTATGTTCTAATTATTACCAATCACGCACTGTGTATTTTTGAGGCTAGACGTTGCCTCCAAGAGTATATATGTCGACTACTGACGCACGTTGCTGCACTTTAATTTATGGGAAAGTACGTTGTCAAATGTCATGCCCACTACTGTCGATGCACTTGGTCATAGTACTTCATTCTCGTAGTTCTCAGGTCGACGCTTTGTCTCTCCTTAAAAGGCAATGTAAAAGTGTCATCTATTTCACAAAAAAACAACCTTCTCAATCAAAGCATTGGATTCCGGCGATATATCCTTGGTCTCCATGAGCGTATTGTCTAAAACATGATTATTGAATTCCTTAGTTTTTCATACTGTTGAGAATTATGGTGAAAGCTGATATTATTACGTAAATTCAAAAACATTGAAAACATTTCTATGCCTCTTTTATCATCTTCATTTACAAGTATTTTTATTTTTCAAGGTACCCAAAAATTTTTAGAAATGTGTTCACTGAAACTACCATTAAAGTAATCGCAGTAATATTTTTCCTTACTCTTGATACGTTTACCATATCAAAGAAAAAACTCAATATGTAGGAATTTACGTAATGACTACCAGTATTTTTACAGGTACCCGTCGATAAAATTACTTTTCTCGGTGGTCGCCCTGGTTCATGAATATCCTAGTATATATTTGAGATAATAATAAATATTTACCCACTCCATAGTTCTAGGAGATTTACCTATTCCTTAATCATTTTCTACTTTTATTTAAAATTAGGGTAGCCAGGTGAATTTGAAAAACTCAGAAGCCCCAATGATTCCAGCATTCAACAAGAAACAAACTCTTTGTTCATAACACCAATTAAGCTCTAGAGAGCTCCGGGGGCGTATTTGAAACCTTTTGTGATTTCTGATCAAAAGGCATTCCTTTCCCTTGATCACAAGAAAATTTTTGCACACTTCTCCCAGAGAGTGGTAAAAACGCACTCGGGATTCATCTTAAGGCGCAAGCGGGACGGTGAACTGAACTGAACAAAGGCCATACGTACCAGAAGATATTATTGGACAATTTAAGATGGATCTATCCTTTTCGGGGGCAGGGGCGGCGAGGATAGTTAAAGACGAGACGTATTAAAGGAGGCATGAGCTCGTCTCCCGGTAGGGATGACGCAAATGTTCCGCAGAGATGCCTGGTGGCGTTACCCGGGGAAACGAATGGGATGCTCCATAAAGGGGGTGTACCGGAAGGGAGGGAAGGGAAGAGGGAGGAGGTAAAGCGTGGGAGGGGTAGCCGTTGAGAGATGGGACTGAAATCCCGCAGTGAGCCAATCTTGCCATCCGCTCTATTAAAAAAAAAAAAAAAATCCCACGCATGGCCAGCAGCCCTAGGAGTATTTTCATAATCTTCTCTTGGTTGGAAGAACTGCATGCTTTTCTTTTGCATCTTTATACCATTGTCTAAACACAATCTTACATTTCCTATTTTTTACGGAAACAAGTCTTCATCCATGAGATGATGCAGGCCGTGATGGCTCCTTCTGCGTCAGAGATTCCCTTGTCTTTATGCTCAAGGTATATTGAATTTGTTTCTGAAGAATCATTATGGATCATCGAGAAAACAAATAATTCATCCTCTTTGACAATCTTTTATAGAATTGAGGGACCGCATGGGCACAAAAGGAGGAGAGAATTAGCATGCCGACTGAGGAGAGAAACATTCATTTTTCTTAGTTCTCTGAAATTTACACTCTGGTGGTCTTGTGTTGAAAAGAATCAAGTTACAGCGATTAGAGTCAGGAAAAATTACCCCATTGCTATTTTGTGATGAGAAAATATAATTTTCTATCGCCGATTGAAGGGTCGATATCTATGATCCATGTATAATTTTATCTAATATTCAGCTCATTCAGCATTTTATGATCTAAATAGTTATAATGTACTTAGAGTTCCCTAGTTCCCCTGTGACTCAGATCAGATTGCGAATATTCACAATTGCCACTCATCAAAGACCTATGGATTCACCATCATCCCTGTTTGATCCTATCACATCAGAAATGATTTGAGAAGACAGGAGAAAATACCTAACTAGTGATTAATGTCATTATTTTAATAAATTAGGTGAGTGACGTAAGAAATATGACACCTTATAATTTAACTAGAACTGGCTCTATTTATGCCAATATTATTCATGGAAAAAATAATGTCTATTCCCACAATTTTCCATTTTTAGTTCCAAGAGAAGCAATTTGGGAAATTATCAAAACATAAATCTCTTTGAAATGTAATGAAATAATTGACTTTGTAATTCCACACACTTTATTTAAAAACACACGACCCAGGTTTCGACGTTGAACGTCATCATCAGGTGGTCCTCATAGAAGCACGCTGGCTATATATACCTTCTGATCATAGGAGGGGGGGGTTGGTCAGAGAGGGAGGTCGGAGGGGTAAAAAGGTTACAATGTAGCTGGGAAGAAAAGAGAATTACATTTTTGATTTAGAAGAGTGGTAGGTCTAGGAGTGGGGAGTGGGAGGGATACAAAATTTCGTTGGCAAGATCATCTTTCCAACGGACACATTTCAAAATTTCTAACTGCTCCAAAGCATCGAGCCTTTGACCTTTTTCTTCAAAATGAATAATTTTTGTCACAAAGTCACTTTTGTGATCACTTTCGATGAGGTGTTTTGCAAAGAGGGATAAGAACATAACATCCCTCTTTGCAAAACACCTCATCGAAAGTGATCACAAAAGTGACTTTGTGACAAAAATTATTCATTTTGAAGAAAAAGGTCAAAGGCTCGATGCTTTGGAGCAGTTAGAAATTTTGAAATGTGTCCGTTGGAAAGATGATCTTGCCAACGAAATTTTGTATCCCTCCCACTCCCCACTCCTAGACCTACCACTCTTCTAAATCAAAAATGTAATTCTCTTTTCTTCCCAGCTACATTGTAACCTTTTTACCCCTCCGACCTCCCTCTCTGACCAACCCCCCCCTCCTATGATCAGAAGGTATATATAGCCAGCGTGCTTCTATGAGGACCACCTGACCTGACCTGAGGAATGGGAGGTTGAAGGCACCTGAATTGGACCTGACCTGAGAACTTGGAGTTGGAGACGGAGGATAGACCATCAGACCTGGATATACCTACAGAAATTTCGACGTACGCCTCCCTTGGAATATTCTACTGGATACTTCTAACCCTGGTTCCTGACATCATTAAATAATCGAGGGACAGCGAAGCAAGGCGCCGGTGGCGCCCAATATGGACATCGTGCCGCTGCCAGCGGACACTATAAGGACTCCTCTCGACCAGCAGCTGGAAAATACTTCTTCAAACCCTGTTCATACTGCCGGCGCTCTAAATATGGACGTTTCCATGCATCAGAACGGGCCGTCTGCCCCTGCCGCGAAATTCAACGATGACTGGCGACACGTCAAGGATCCCAGAGGAGCCGGGAAGCGTAGCGCACCATTCCTTTCCATTGAAGAAGCAACTAATAAGCGCCCGGTAAGTACGAGTAATAAATTCTCACCGCTCGTCACGGATCCGGACACGGACAACTCTTCTGCTCCCGTGGCGATGGAGGCTGAAAATTCATCTGCACCATCTGGATCCCCGGCAAGCCGAAAAAGGAACCACGCCCCCCGGCACTCATCATATACGATGTAGTAGACCACGCGGCCTTGCTGAAACTTGTCCGATCCAAGGCAACGGACAAGTCCTTTACTGCAATCCATACAACCGACTCGACGAGACTTCAACTAAAGACTGCGGCTGATTATGCGGCCATAAAGCAGCTGTTGGTGCAGTCAAATGCACAATTCTCGACCTGGGGCCCGAAATCCCTACGAGCCAATTTCTACGCGGTTCGTGGACTTCCGTGCACCTATCCAGTTGAGCTACTGAAAGAAGATATGGACGCCATGGGGATTCCGGTGGAACGAGTGCATCTGGTGCGGCAGGGAACCTTCTTCCTTGTCGTTGTCAAGGAAAACCCTGAATGGCAAACAAAAGAAATGCTTGCCATAAGATACATCGGCAATTCCCGTGTCAGGGTGGCAAAATATCAGCACAGGGAGCCACAAATGTGTTACCGGTGCACCCGATTCGGACACGCATCTTCCAACTGCACGGCAGCCCCGCGATGCTACAAGTGTGCTGGTGCACATGAAGGCATCCAATGTCCGGATACGGAAAGGAAGAAGACTTGTTGCTGTAACTGCGGAGGAAACCATCCTGCATTTTTCAGGACCTGCCCTGTCTACGCCAAACAGAAGGAGATGAAGATGGCTAGCCTCCGGAGGAAAGGCGCACCAACCCAGGGGGCGAAGAACACCGCCGCTGAAACAGAGCTGCCTTCTCCTCAACAGAAGACGCTTGGTACCTTCAACGCGTCGAAGCCGGGAGACCCAACCAACGCAACCCAACGTCTGACCATGTGCAAGCATCTTGACTTTCCTCCACTCTCGACGCCGGCTCCGGTCGCCAGGGAGACAGCAGAAGAAATAAAAATTCCTCTTCTCCAGAAGAGGCGGGCTGCAGACTCGCAGATGCCGACTCCAACTTTGGCTACATCCCTCTCTTCCATCCTGGAAGCATTGACGTCCTCTGCTGCGCTATTGCAACAACAGCTGCAAGCTTTAACTGTCGCCCTTACCACTATTTTCCCAAACCAAAATGGACCATAGGCGAGAATTAAATAAATCTATCATCCTAGCCACATGGAACGTCGGCGGCGCATTGAAGCGAAAGACCCCTGAATTGCTTGCCTTTCTACGGAAGGCAAGAATCTCAATCGTCTGTCTGCAAGAGACTCATCTCCGTCCTGGAACTTCATACGGCGTTCCAGGCTATGCAGTTTACCGGGATGACCGGCAAACAAGAGGAGGGGGCACGGCGGTCCTCGTTTCGCTTGACCTGGCTGCGAGAAAAATTGACCTACCAGCTCGACTGCATCTAGAGGCGACAGCCATTGAAGTAGATACTTCGATCGGCTCTCTCACAGTGGGGTCACTCTATCTCCCCCCAAAACGACCTCTAGCCACACAGGATTTCGAAGTCATCTTCTCCGGGTCACGGCCGTCGCTTTTTCTCGGGGATCTAAATGCAAAGAATGCTGCATGGCATTCAATTACACCGAACCCTCGGGGTGAAGCGCTGCTCACATGGGCTCAGAACAACGGAGTACGCGTCGCGGGTCCACATGGGCCAACGCATCAGCATCACGGCAGGAGCGAAGACGTCTTAGATATTGCGCTGCACCGTAGGCTCACGAGTTCGCTTTCTCTCGTGGCGACACCGACGTTGGACAGCGACCACTACCCAGTCTGCGCCTATCTGGGATGCTGCCCAACGTTACTTCCCCCACGGCCGGTGCGATGCCTGGACAAAACAGACTGGACAGGGTACAGGCAGATCCTGTCCGACATTTTACCGGAACAGCCGCCATCACTGACGTCACAAGCTATGCTGGACGAATATGCTTCTGTCATAACAGCTGGCGTGGACCAAGCATTACAGAACACCGTGCCAATAAAACTGATCCGCCCTTCTGGACATCTGACGCTGCCTCATTCCATCCTTCGCCGCATCCGCGAAAGAAATCGGCTTCGACGACGATTTCAAAGAACCAAATGTCCCGCGGATGGGGCACGGTTTAGAAGAAAACGAGCCGAAGTGAGGCAGCTCATCCAGGACCACAGGCAGACGACGTGGGAAAGGAAGGTTGCTTCCCTCCGAACCGAAGATGGGAGCATCTGGAGAATGGCAGCTTCTCTTCGCCACAGCATTCGGATCGACCCACCGATCGACTCACCTGGTGGCCCTCTTATCACGGAAGACGAAAAGGCTGAATTTGCAGCAACTACGCTGGAGGCCACTTTCACGTCGACTCCGGATCCACTGGTACCGGATGATCCTAGCGACTTTCCTGAAGGGGATGAAACAACGGAGGAGGGCACCATGACGGTAACGAAGGTTACCGAAAACGACCTGAGAGCAGCCCTTGGACGACTACGCTGCAAGAAAGCACCAGGAGAGGACAACATCCCGAACGAGGCCCTTCGACAGATGCCTGTCTCGCTCGCAACTCACCTGATTACGCTCTTTACGGCCTGCTTCTCCATGGGACATTTTCCGGCCATCTGGAAATCGGCAAAAGTCATCCTATTGCCGAAGCCGCCGAAGTCCGCTAGGAACGTAGAGAACTACCGCCCGATCGCCCTGCTAGCGACCCTGGGAAAGCTGCTTGAGAGGGTACTGCTGCCACATCTCCTGAAGCACATCGCGGCCTACTCAATCTTGCCGGCATCACAGTACGGTTTTCGAGAGGAACACTCCACCACACACCAGCTCGTCCGTCTCGTGGAACAGGTGACGGCCGGATTCAATCGGCGATGCTGCTCAACGGCGGCGTTCTTTGACATCAGGAAAGCCTTCGACCGGGTATGGCACGCTGGTCTCAGGCGAAAACTTGCAATACAGCGGTTTCCAAATTGGCAGCGCCGCTTGCTAACATCATACCTGACAGGAAGGACTTTCCGTGTCGCCTGGGGACGCGCGCTGTCACAGCCGAAACAGGTCCACGCAGGCGTGCCGCAAGGATCGGTGCTCGGACCGATACTTTTTAATCTATATACGGCGGACCTCCCGGTAGACCTTGGACGACATACCATGGTTGCCCTGTATGCGGATGACGCAGCAATAGTGACCACTTCGCGGAGAGCACACATGGCGGCAACATACCTACAGCGAGCAGTAGACAAACTGCTGGAGTGGTACGCCCTGTGGCGAATCAGCGTCAACAGCGCAAAGACACAGACGATTCTTTTTTCACCTGGAGGACTGCGAGAACCAGGAGAAATCCTCGTGGGCACCGAGGAGGCGCCATGGAAGGAAGAGGTGACCTATCTAGGCGTGATACTGGATAAAAGACTGACATTCAAAAGTCACGCCCTCGCTGCCACCAGGAAGGCAAGAGGAAGACGACTACAACTCTCGCCGCTGCTGCGTTCACCGTCCCTCTCTATCAAGACAAAGACGTATCTGTACGTGGCGGCAATTCGCCCAATCTTGATGTACGCTTCACCGGCATGGAGTGGCAGAATGACTCAGACGGCCTTCCACCACTTGGAGGTAACGGAAAGAGGGGCACTCAACAGTGTACTTGGGCTTGGCTGGAACTATGCCGCAGAAATTCTCCACGCCTTAACTGAAACTGCGCCCATTGGAGATGTCATCAAGACTCGCGCGACGGCCTTTTACGAGGAGCTTGAAGGCAAAAAAGAAGAGCACTTGCGGTCGATCGGCGGCTTAAAACCTGTCTCCTGGGAAAGGCACAAACGCCCAAGAGCAGCAACGGGACGGGACGACGACCAACCACCATTGAAAAGGAAAAGGAGTTGATTGGACCTTCCTTCATCGACGGGCTAAGAAGCCGCAAACACAGCAGCTGAATGATTAAATCATCGGGCAGCTGCAAGCCAAGCGTCAAGAGGGAACGTTTTGGCAAAAAAGAAGACGAGGACCACCTGATGATGACGTTCAACGTCGAAACCTGGGTCGTGTGTTTTTAAATAAAGTGTGTGGAATTACAAAGTCAATTATTTCATTACATTTCAATATGTTATGCAAATTCCACAAAGTTACACCTGAGACAACAAAAAAATAAATCTCTTTTTTTATAGATTTGAATGAACGCTTCTAACCTGTCCTGTCATCCGTGAACATGCTTTCAAACACATAAACACTACTTTAATCCGTAGTATCATCAAAAGGAAAACATCACGCGTGCGACCATATTAAAGCCAGCAGTCATCGAAGTACTTTTTTTACATTAACCTTGCACAGAATTTGAGCATAATTTACATAACTCAAATCTCGGTTACGAGTTTTGAAAATAGGAAAAGTTGCTTGCCAAGAGCGTTGAGGCAAATGTGACTACAATCTGGCGGCTATGTTTTCCTTGGCACCATGAATAAATGCCGTTGTATGCATATCGAGTTACTTGCACGAAAAAATGCCTAGGTTAGAAAATAGAAGGGTTCTAGTGTCAGCTTCAACCTAACAGTTTTTGCGGAGAGTGCCACAGTGACTTTGAGGCGATAAAGAAGACGTGAGGACGGGCGGGAGAAACGAGTGCATAAACTGAAAACCGTCTCCTACCTGTGGAACTCCTACCTCCTGCCTCCACCTCTTCCCTCAACCTGCGAAAACCAGGATCGTCCCGGCCTCTCCTTCCCACTAGCAATCCAGCAGGTGCAACCGTTTCCCACGCGATATTGACCGTGGGTGGTGGCGTAGAACTCGGGAGAGAGACTTGGAGGAGAAAACACACTCGCGGGGATCCAGAGCGGTTCCTTGAGGAACGCCCTTACATCTACACCCTTACGCTTTGATAGCACTAATATTCGGATGGTCCGCTTGCACCCACTAATATCCATCTCCTTTCCGCTAAAAATCCACTCAAAATATTTCCCCTCTTCTAATTCCCTGAAGTCCTCCACTCCTTTCGTCATCATCTCCAACCCTTAACACCGCCTTATTCCCGCATTACCTTTCCCCGAAATCGTCCCCCACTCACGCAATACATCCCTCCGTCTCTGCCATGGGCTCACTTTTTGTATCCACTTGGCATTGCTTTAAGAGTGCGCTCCAGGTGGATTTTTCAGCACGTTCGCCGGAGCGAGATTACGAGTTTTAAAAGGCCCTAATCTCATTGGATTTTTTGAAGATGTGTGTGTGTGTGTGTGTGTGTGTGCTTGTGTGTTTATGCGAGTGGGTATATCCTTTTCCTCATATTTTCCAGCTCCGCTAATTTTCTAGAGAGGATAAAAAATGGAGACCTGTCAAGATGATGAAAGATTTCCATGCACACTTTCTTTCATTTCTTGTTCTTGAATGCAAGACTTCCTCTTGCTTGAAGAATAACTCTTGAAAAAAAACCCAGAAGGTTGAAGATAAATCAAACTAAAACAGGTGGCTTTTCTTCAATACTGGTTGAATACATTAACTTCGGGCGAGATGCCCGCGGTAGAAATATGTGGATTAAGTTTATATGTCCTGCCAGCAAAAATCTACAATCACTGATAACCATCCAATACTTTAAGACTAGATCTAGATTTTTAGATAAATGGACTTCAATGTTTATATTTGTTCAAATAGTCTATTAATTTTGATCTCATAGATTATATTTATCCTTTTTTATCGCGAAATATAATTCTTTCCTTGAGTTTGTTCAAATTTATTCTTTGGCTGCGGAATTAAAGGGAGAAGCAAAGAAGATAATTGCGCAACGATGAAGACAATGCAGAAAAAAATGCCTGGAAAACATTAACGAGCCAAAATCATAATATTTTCTTTCCTGTACACGAAGAATGCGACAAGAGAGATTTTACGGTACTTATAGCTCTAGTCTTCTTAGCAGAAAATATAAAGAACAGGTAACATTCATTTGAGTGAAACCCTGAGCTATGGTCGCATTGCGGTTCTCCATTTGAGAAAGACTAACACTGATAGAGGCTTTCCTACTACTTTCTTTAGCCATCTGATCTATATATTCCTGCGTAGATTTCACCGAGTGATATTTTATCTAGGAAAAAATTATTCTGGTGATCAATGGCTCCCAAAAACATCCGTTTCATTCTAGGCTAAAAGTAAACACAAATACAATAACAAGAAGCATTTGAGAATATATTCTCTTCTCCTTCTACCAAAGAACCAAAAATAGTTTAGCAACAAACTCGTCGAGCATGGAGACGTACAGGCATATGAGCTAACCTCGAGTGGAGGAACAAGATGGGGGGCTAACGCGGGGGATATGGCAGCAGTCGAAAGAGATAGAGAGAAGAGGGTTTAAGGAGATAGGAAAGAGAGAGGGAGAGAGAAAGAGCGTGAGGTGTTGGAGATATCCAAGAGCCGCTGTAACTGAGTGCCTTTTCATCGATATGTGCCTGAGGCTCCCACCCTTCTTCTCTCGCCCTCTCCACCTTCCCCCATTCCCAACGCCTGTCGCCTCCAATTCCCTTTAAGTCCTACGTATCCTCACGCTCTTCCATCGACCCATTTCTATTTTTAAAACTCTTTCCTCGATAACTCTTGCTCCCTCTCCCCTCCTCTCTCTCTCTCTATCTCTGTATCCCCTTTTCTCTTCTTCCTTTTACCCTCCCTTCTCATTCTCCCTCTCTTCTTACTCTCTTAACTCCTTACCCCTTCCCGCCTTTACTCCTCCACCCTTCACTTCCAATGTTTTTGTTTTGTGACCGAGATGACGGTGTATGAGGAGTGGGTGGGTGGGGGGGCTTCGAGGGCGGAAGGGGGAGGAGTTAAAGGGGGAGTGGCATATATGAGGAAGGAAGGAAGGAAGGGGTCGAGGGTGGGACGGTTGGCGAGATGAGGGAAGGGAGAGAAAGAGGAAGCTTCCGGTGTCATGTTGATTTGCTCGTGCACCGAGAGGTCTCAAGAAGAGTGTCTGGTGTTCGCCAGGGTGCTCTCGTCATGCAAGGAGTAGTTTTAATTATGACTTAGGGGCCCTTGACGCCAGAGTCGATTTCGCTCCCTAAATACTATCTCGTTTCGAGAGAAACATCGCTCTACACAAAACCGATACATGAGAAGGTAGTCGATATTATGTCTCCCTTGTTATTCGGAAAGTATCCTCTCATCAGGATAAATCAATTTTTAAACTATCTAATCTTTCAGTATCTTCGTCAAATCCATGAATAAATTTCTTATAAATTGTAATTAAATCAAAAGAGCTTTGAAAAGGTTTCATATCATCAAGTAGTCGTGCGCTGAAAGCTTTTGAAATTCATATAGCATTACATTTAATGTATAATTTAATGAGAGCTATTGTCCCACGCCCCCGATAATCCGAGTTGGATTCAAATACGTGGAATTTAGAATATCGGAACTGTTACTTGAATACCTTTTTTGACTCTAGGATTAGGATAGCTTCGAGTATTTGTAAATAATAGCAAACGGATGGTGTGTGTCATAAAAAAGAGATGTGATCATAAATGGATCCAAACTGAAATTGGAGTGTTAGACTGAAAAAAAATCCTATCCATTAATTGTGATAATTCAAAATCTAGGCGGAAAGCGGAATAATATACACTACTTGAAAAACTCTTTCGCATCCATTACAACAAGGAAATGTGATAATACCTTGTCCCTTTAAGGTTATTGAAGCACAAGTTCATTGGAGAGGTTTATAACGACTCTCGCTGAGCATTTAAACCTTCCATGGTGACGTACATAACCTCCATTCAACAGAATACGTACTCGCCGTGACTTCCCGAGGTGTATGACAGAGAATGTGCAAGAAGCACCTTTTTCCTTATGCACGTTCCTTTTTTCCCGTTTAAGTGCCATCCATATCTATGGAAAGCCTTAATGGGAAAACGTTTAACCAGCCTCGTCCGAAGAGTAGGTTTGCACAATACGTGTCATATTCATTGAGCTCTTCATTCTCTGGTACGTCACAGCTCTTTCCAAGTAAAATATTAGTTCTGCATTTCTGCGCGGAGAGCGATTACTAGCCATCACAACACGCGTAGTTTATGTGCGTTGCATAAGCCAAACCTGAGGTCATATAACCCATTCCCCTCGCCCAAGCAGCCGTCAATCGGACATCACGGTGGGCAGCTCACTTCGTCCGTTCTCTCTCTCTCTCCCGCTATATACTCCGATCCTTCCGATTTTCGCAATTAATTTGCATATTTTTTTATGTGGAGGTCATTATTTTTACTATAGCAGGAGAGTCTTGGGTATCGTTTTATTTTATTATACATTGGAAAGGGATGTTTTAGAATTTATCCTGCTATATTTTTCTTCCTGCGGCTTTTCTGGGGATTGAGGAATGGCCTCGGGATTTTTTTAGGAGTCTTGGCGATTTCCGTTCAAAGTTCTTAGATTTTTTTTCCTCTCCACTCTCTCAAATCTCACATTTCTACCCTATCCCTAACTTCTTCTCCACTTTATCTACATTTCGATGTTCCTCATTATCTCCGCTGTTTATCTTTACCAAGAAGAACCTCATCCGAATCTACAAATCTGTTTTCTTTGTGAGGGCGTCTAACTAAATAATGAGATCAGGGAAGAATGTATAATTAAGTCCAGCAATCTCATTTCGCCAACGAGATGAATACACGGATACTGCAAATGTCTATTTACCTTTCCGATATTGCGGTCCATACACGATTCTTCATTAAATCAGATAATGTACTTGTATTGAAATAAAAAGGTTAATCGCCACAAAACCATTTAGTGACTGTGTGAGATCACTTTCGACGTTCATTAACACCTAATAATGCTCTTTAAAGGAGTCTATTCCAACGCATGGACCTGAAATGAAATTATTTAGCGTGTAACCAATTTTGGTTCAGTTAGGGCAAGGCTCAGGGTGCCATTTACATATCAGTAGAACAGTTACGTGCTTGTGTGTGCCTGAGAGTGTATATCAATACATCAACCAACGTATATAATATTTAATAATGACCCTTCTGGTTATCTTTTAATATGCACTTTATTCAAATAATTGATGATAAGATAAAAAATCAATAGTTATGCTTATAAGAGGAAATTAAGTTTTGGAAATGAAACTACGAGTACTTTTTTTCAGAAAAGACAACAATATTTGTATAACGGGCTGAAGTTCGAAATTTTAAAGTTTAACAATCTTTATACCGTTTCTTGGACGATCCCTTTGACGATAATTTAGTCAACTATATATTAATAACTTATACCTTTCATTGCAAATGTGAAATTTAAATGAACTAAAAATTACGATTAAATGATTCCTAAATAAATCAAAAGTTTCATTACTTAAATTTCATTAATCAATTATTTGTCTAAAATGATTAAGAATGGTAAATATTTATTTGTCTTCTACCCAATGACACATATCATAACTGAAATAATGCGTACTTGACAGTATAGATACACATACACACCCATATGTATGTGTGTGTGTATCGGATTTTAATCAATAAATACAATTCCTTTGGTTTGATTACTTATCATCATATTGATTATATTCTTGACACTGAATTGATAAGGTTGAGTATTTCCTAATTAGTGGAGTGATGAGTAAGTGGAAATGAATGCATGAGGAAACTTTCCCATATTAGATTCCCATCTTTCGTGAAGCTATCGTGTTCTTATGTTTTCAATGCTATGGAGACGGTAATTAATACCATCATAGTTGGAAGAAACAGATGAATTTCCCGGCTTACTATTCCCACGATTAAAGTTAATGATAGACATTCCTTTATTAACGCATCTTGAAAGCTAGGCAACTTGTTTGAAGAACTTTTCCCTCTTCCTCAAATTAAGTTTTCAATATCGCGAAATAATCTAAATTTATAACGAAGATAACAGAATGAGAGGAAATTGAGACGGGTGGAGCAATGACTTTATCATTCCCGCAATTCTATCTTAAGGATAAAGACTTTTTGTATTCAAAATTTAGTGTCGCGCATCGAATACAGCACGTGAATACTTATGTTAACCATTCTTTGCATGATTTTCCTTCATCAAATTTTGAAATATATGGCCAGATGCCTTACTAGTGGAGGGTGCCTTTACAGAGGTATATTTAGATACGAATAGCTACAGACACTGGAGAGTTATTTGGATTTTCATTATATTTTTTGGCAGGTTTTTTGTCTTTTTTCATGTGCGTTCAACATAAGATCTAAAATTTAAAATTTAGAGTTAGTTATCGCGAAGTAGGTTGAGTCAGAACAAACTTACGAAATATCTTATTGGCAATATAAACAAAACTTAAAATCTATTTAATAATATAATAAGGCACATTATTATAAAAAACATAATTTCATCTATCATCACTCACCATACCGACCTTCAAAGTGATAACTGGTTTTTTATTAACATATTTAAGGGAATTCGTAATTGGACATAAAAAACAAGATACCTCTTCAAATTTGTTTGCTGAATATATGAGTTTACGCGTTTTCCATAGGGTTGCATGAAGACTCGGGATGTAACGTAGTTCTTTCGGCTATGTTTTAAACGCAAGCTACTTTTGACAGCCTAAAAATAACATAATAACAGAAAATGAATGAATTTCACACGTGCCAATATAATTTATGAATGGATCTGTTTCCATTCCGCTATTCATTAAAGAAAAAATCACGACTTGATTGAAATTAAATAACGAGGACTTGATTGGACGAGGATTGAAAAAAGGATGATGGACGAGGATTGAAAAAATAACAAGGACGTTCCCCCCCCCACCGGGCGGGGTAACGTCCTCGTTATTTTTTTTAAACTTTAACGAAAAATTTTAAATCCTCTCTGCCAACCAACCGATCGCGGGTACGATTCCCGCCTAGGTGATTTTTTTATCCACTTCGGGCTTGGGTGTATGTAATGGTCAAATTGTTATTTTAATTTCCGATGTAAAAGGTCGAAGTTCTGATTTCGGATTAATGCAAAATAAATAAAAATAAATAGCTACTCCCTCGTGAGGTAGCCTTGTGCTGAATAAATCTCAAGAGGAACTTCCAAGTAATTTGCGACGTCACACGCTGATCGACTCTAACTTGCGAATCCACTCAACTATCAAGATCAATTATTTTCGTCAGGCAGGTAGTAATTTACCAGACAAGGGTATTTTTTAACATTCTCCAGGACTAGACACTATCCAAAATGCCTTTTATTTTACTCCTCCAACCTTTCTTTCTCTGTATTCGTCCCCCTACTATCGTCTTCAGCATCTCATTGCCTCTTATTATTTTATCTCCTGCATCACCTCTTCTGTCGTCTTCGAATTTATCCAAACGACCGTCTCACTTCCCCTGCTATACCTGGGCCTTCATCGATTAATTCCCTTCTCGCCCATTTTATTCTCCATATTCTTCTCCACACACACACACAAAGGTGGCCTTCAATGTACGTTTATCTCATTGCCTCAACGACCAAGTTTCTGAATCATACAAAACTACGCTCAATTTAAAATTTTTCAAAGTTGACGAATAATTACGGGTACTAAATCATTAAACGCAAAATATACTTTTTTCCTTTCCAATTTTTATTTCATTTCCGACACCATATGTTGGTAAAACCAATACGACACCATATCGTATTGGTTATATTATCGTAATTAATCATAACAGTTTATTCAATTTAAACAGCTGAGAGGTTAGAAATGCAATCATGATGCAAAAAATTCTTAAAACCAACTAGCCAAATCTCACCGCGTCATGAAAACCTCATGCACTGGTCAGAGAGGAACGCGACGTCACGAATGACCCTTAGGTTGGCAACGACGGGTAAATTACACTGGAGCCGAGTCCGCGGTGGACGAATGGCGTCGGCGTCCTTATTTATTTATGTATTGCTTGAAGAGCTACAAACACATTCATTACAATTTCCTTATCTCCACGCAGATGGGGACTCATACGACGTTTTGATAAAAAAAAGTAGTCATCTCAATGAGACCCAAAGGGAAACACTTCGAACATGAGACACCGATTCAGTTCCCGTGGCCGCAAATCAAATCCAACGCGACTAACACATCCCTCGTAATTATTCCCTCCGGTATTGGCCATTCTCATCTCTCTCTCCATCTCTCTCTCTCTGTCCGACCGAGCAACTTCTCTTCCCTGAAAGGGGTCCGCCCTGTGGCCCTTTTGTCAGTCTTCGGAATGGAACTGAGGTCCGACCTTTGGTGTGCTACGAGAGGAGAACGGGCGGAGGGAGGGTGTGTGAGGGTGGTTTTGATAGCGGCCCCGGGGGGAGAGTAGTCTCTCTCACATGCTTCATAGTTCCGTCATCTTTCCTCAAAAACCTCCCACACGCGCCCACACAAACACGCTCGCAGAACCCCCATCCCATTAATCCATCAATCCCTGGTCCTCCGGAGGGGGGTTCCTCCCCCTCCTTCCTCCGCCCCCAACGTCAGTCCATCCGCGCTCCCCTCCCTCCCACACCCCCGTAATCCAACCCCCCCCCTCCCTTCGCTTTGAATTATGGGGAGGGTGGCCCGCCCACAGTGTCCCCTTCATCTCCCGCCCACTCACACACACACTCACGGGGTTTTGGTGGGCGAAGAGGACGGTTTTCTGCGGCGGTAGGGGGAAAAAATATGAGCGGGAGAGTAGAGGAGTGCTTTTCGCTCCAGAAGTTGCGGCGGTCACCCGCTGTGTGTGGGGGGAGGGGGTAGGGCACACGGCAAGGGAGGGAGGCCATATCAAACGCCGCCTCCGCGCTCATGCCGGCCACAAAGGTAAAGGGGGGGAGGGGAGTCCCATTTCTGGAGATTGCACATTCCTCGGCCAATTGTCATACGTCGCCGAAACCTCCGAGGGACCATTCTTGTTCAGTGGGCAGCGTTGGCGGTGAAATTTCCGGTGGGGGAGGAAGGATACCTCTTTATTTTTTTTATTTCCTTTATATTTTCCTTTTTTTTCCCGAGATGACCGGGGCTTGACGTGGGGGAGGTGGATTATCATTTGAAGTGGCGGCTGTCACGATGAAGGGAAACCAAGGTGGAATAGCGGAACGCCGGGGGTGAAAAGCTTACGCAGGATAAACCGGAAAAATTGATTTCACCCAGACAACACTCTTGTGCATTGCCCCGGTGAGCGAGGTTGGGCGTACGGTCGAATGGGGGGGAGGCGGGGTGGATGGACGTGACCGCGTGGAAAGCGCGCACGTGGAGCGGGACGTCTAGTAAGCGGGTCGAGACGGAACAATCGTGTCAAACCGAGTAAGGTTATTTATTTTTTTTTCACTTCGATCGCCCCTGCTTTGGCCTTGCTAATCTCTGCCTTTGCGATTTCCATCATGAGGTAGCTCGCTCTCGTTTCCTGTTTTGCTGCCGTTGACGCAGATATTTTACTTTACGGTCGCGACCTAAGTAGTGAGCAAATTGGGCTTCGATTCAGGGTATCGTGAATCAGTTAACAGGCTCACTCAAGTATAGTCATTAGGAAGGGCGACCAATACCTGAGCTCATTTGCGCTGGAAGGAATAGGTGGGTGAATTTTTAGTGGTATGAATTTCTGGAAATGGAGTAAGCATGGAAAGAAACCAGGTGTCGACATTAGCCTACTACTCTTAACGAGAGGGGCCAAGGACTGAAGCTCCATCTGATGGACGGCGTACTTCTTTTAAAGTGCTCTCAACAAGTAGACACCCCAAGCAATAACACCAAGGAGTGAGAATTTATATCCACATTCCACTGAAATATCCTGCCACCACAACGACGCGATCCCTAGGGGCACTCAAGTTCGCCATCTCTATACTACTGCATAAATTCATATTTCATGCATACGGATTTTGCATGAGGAATACGAAAGTGACAACTATTCTCATGCAGGTAGGTATCGCACATTATTTTAAATTTTTAATCACACTTTTTCGTCGTTATTAGCTCCCATTCCTCTCTAGATGAGGCTACCCACGAACACCTAATCACGTGTTTGCGAATAGTAATATGGAATACCAAATTTACCAATCTGTTTTGGCCAGATTACGTGGAATGAAGGCTTACGCAAAACGTAATAAAGGGTTTTACGTGTTCTTGGTGACATTCGGTGATATCGAGATGGCGAAAGGGGGAAAGAGGTGGGACGGTTTAAGGTCCCTAAAGACATTTTAAAATGACTCAGTGTCGTAGGGACTGCCATCATGAATGATTGATTGTGAATTAACTCTATGTGTATTCCGCATGATCATCAAGGTCCAATTCAGCTTATGTAATATCTCTCAAGGTTTTGTTTGATTTCTATAATAATAAAGTGCTTAAAGGTTTATCTTAGAGGCCTTCCTCCCATCTTTAACTTCTTACTATGAAAATGAGATATGAGACTATATTATTCATTTGACTTTACATGACGAAATGTAATAGTTTTATTGGGAAAAAGTAGGCTTCTTACACGAATTTCAAAGGCCCGAGAGTCCATTAAAACCGCAAAATGCTACTGTGCTAGCACAGAGGATGTTGTTTCAATTAACATCAGCTTACTTTACTTACTTATTCCAGGCAAGGCACTCTGGGCTTCTGCAGCTCCACCCAAGCAATGTGATTTTTCGGGTACCACGTCTTCCTGGGAAACCATAACCGGCACAGGGAAAGGAACTGGCCCCCCTACCCTGATGTGTGAATTTCACACGCCGTATAGGGCTTAGTACGGGGTAAACTCTACCATCACCTACCAAACCGACCTTCGGGTTGATTACTGTGTTTATGGTTTACTTACTGAAAATACAAATTTCCTTGAATCTGCGATCACAAAGGAATACCTTTCGCGTATTTCATTCGCAAGTTTGATGAATATTCGGATATATCGTTTCATTGAAATCATCATACACATATATAATAGCAATAATAATATGTAAAATCATTATACCATAATAATCATTTTGTATATATCTATTTCATTAAAATAATCATCAGTTAAAATCTGGTTAATATTGAACATAAAATAGCCACATTCTGTCCAAGCGGAGCTCATATCGGAATAAAAATTAACTACATGCATTTAAAGATCTAATTTGACCAGGAGATATTACGATGTTTTTGATGAAATCCTGGGAACCACCAACTTCTCCGTTTTTGGTCGTGAAATACATGTTTAGTTTAATGCAACAATTTCAGAGCGTAAAAATCATTCGCCTTGACTGGGACTCGAACCCAGATCCCTCAATATCCGGTCGAGTGCTTTAGCCACTTAAGCTACCGAGGCGTCCTCTTAAACTCTGAAATTTTTTGGGGCTTTTAAAGGAACTAGATGTTATGACGAAATACCGTACATACAATGTCACATGCATTCGTAGTCGTGCGCGAGGCGCCACTGTCCACGAGGTTAAAAGCCAACTTTAAACACGTATGGTGTTTTCCCTTTGACAAATTCCAAAGAAACTGCGGGAGATGCCGCAACAGTAACTTATAACGGAGTCATCCGCTAATGTGCATTTAATGCAACAATTTCAGAGCGTAAAAATCATTCGCCTTGACTGGGACTCGAACCCAGATCCCTCAATATCCGGTCGAGTGCTTTAGCCACTTAAGCTACCGAGGCGTCCTCTTAAACTCTGAAATTTTTTGGGGCTTTTAAAGGAACTAGATGTTATGACGAAATACCGTACATACAATGTCACATGCATTCGTAGTCGTGCGCGAGGCGCCACTGTCCACGAGGTTAAAAGCCAACTTTAAACACGTATGGTGTTTTCCCTTTGACAAATTCCAAAGAAACTGCGGGAGATGCCGCAACAGTAACTTATAACGGAGTCATCCGCTAATGTGCATTTAATGCAACAATTTCAGAGCGTAAAAATCATTCGCCTTGACTGGGACTCGAACCCAGATCCCTCAATATCCGGTCGAGTGCTTTAGCCACTTAAGCTACCGAGGCGTCCTCTTAAACTCTGAAATTTTTTGGGGCTTTTAAAGGAACTAGATGTTATGACGAAATACCGTACATACAATGTCACATGCATTCGTAGTCGTGCGCGAGGCGCCACTGTCCACGAGGTTAAAAGCCAACTTTAAACACGTATGGTGTTTTCCCTTTGACAAATTCCAAAGAAACTGCGGGAGATGCCGCAACAGTAACTTATAACGGAGTCATCCGCTAATGTGCATTTAATGCAACAATTTCAGAGCGTAAAAATCATTCGCCTTGACTGGGACTCGAACCCAGATCCCTCAATATCCGGTCGAGTGCTTTAGCCACTTAAGCTACCGAGGCGTCCTCTTAAACTCTGAAATTTTTTGGGGCTTTTAAAGGAACTAGATGTTATGACGAAATACCGTACATACAATGTCACATGCATTCGTAGTCGTGCGCGAGGCGCCACTGTCCACGAGGTTAAAAGCCAACTTTAAACACGTATGGTGTTTTCCCTTTGACAAATTCCAAAGAAACTGCGGGAGATGCCGCAACAGTAACTTATAACGGAGTCATCCGCTAATGTGCATTTAATGCAACAATTTCAGAGCGTAAAAATCATTCGCCTTGACTGGGACTCGAACCCAGATCCCTCAATATCCGGTCGAGTGCTTTAGCCACTTAAGCTACCGAGGCGTCCTCTTAAACTCTGAAATTTTTTGGGGCTTTTAAAGGAACTAGATGTTATGACGAAATACCGTACATACAATGTCACATGCATTCGTAGTCGTGCGCGAGGCGCCACTGTCCACGAGGTTAAAAGCCAACTTTAAACACCTATGGTGTTTTCCCTTTGACAAATTCCAAAGAAACTGCGGGAGATGCCGCAACAGTAACTTATAACGGAGTCATCCGCTAATGTGCATTTAATGCAACAATTTCAGAGCGTAAAAATCATTCGCCTTGACTGGGACTCGAACCCAGATCCCTCAATATCCGGTCGAGTGCTTTAGCCACTTAAGCTACCGAGGCGTCCTCTTAAACTCTGAAATTTTTTGGGGCTTTTAAAGGAACTAGATGTTATGACGAAATACCGTACATACAATGTCACATGCATTCGTAGTCGTGCGCGAGGCGCCACTGTCCACGAGGTTAAAAGCCAACTTTAAACACGTATGGTGTTTTCCCTTTGACAAATTCCAAAGAAACTGCGGGAGATGCCGCAACAGTAACTTATAACGGAGTCATCCGCTAATGTGCATTTAATGCAACAATTTCAGAGCGTAAAAATCATTCGCCTTGACTGGGACTCGAACCCAGATCCCTCAATATCCGGTCGAGTGCTTTAGCCACTTAAGCTACCGAGGCGTCCTCTTAAACTCTGAAATTTTTTGGGGCTTTTAAAGGAACTAGATGTTATGACGAAATACCGTACATACAATGTCACATGCATTCGTAGTCGTGCGCGAGGCGCCACTGTCCACGAGGTTAAAAGCCAACTTTAAACACGTATGGTGTTTTCCCTTTGACAAATTCCAAAGAAACTGCGGGAGATGCCGCAACAGTAACTTATAACGGAGTCATCCGCTAATGTGCATTTAATGCAACAATTTCAGAGCGTAAAAATCATTCGCCTTGACTGGGACTCGAACCCAGATCCCTCAATATCCGGTCGAGTGCTTTAGCCACTTAAGCTACCGAGGCGTCCTCTTAAACTAGAGGACGCCTCGGTAGCTTAAGTGGCTAAAGCACTCGACCGGATATTGAGGGATCTGGGTTCGAGTCCCAGTCAAGGCGAATGATTTTTACGCTCTGAAATTGTTGCATTAAATGCACATTAGCGGATGACTCCGTTATAAGTTACTGTTGCGGCATCTCCCGCAGTTTCTTTGGAATTTGTCAAAGGGAAAACACCATACGTGTTTAAAGTTGGCTTTTAACCTCGTGGACAGTGGCGCCTCGCGCACGACTACGAATGCATGTGACATTGTATGTACGGTATTTCGTCATAACATCTAGTTCCTTTAAAAGCCCCAAAAAATTTCAGAGTTTAAGAGGACGCCTCGGTAGCTTAAGTGGCTAAAGCACTCGACCGGATATTGAGGGATCTGGGTTCGAGTCCCAGTCAAGGCGAATGATTTTTACGCTCTGAAATTGTTGCATTAAATGCACATTAGCGGATGACTCCGTTATAAGTTACTGTTGCGGCATCTCCCGCAGTTTCTTTGGAATTTGTCAAAGGGAAAACACCATACGTGTTTAAAGTTGGCTTTTAACCTCGTGGACAGTGGCGCCTCGCGCACGACTACGAATGCATGTGACATTGTATGTACGGTATTTCGTCATAACATCTAGTTCCTTTAAAAGCCCCAAAAAATTTCAGAGTTTAAGAGGACGCCTCGGTAGCTTAAGTGGCTAAAGCACTCGACCGGATATTGAGGGATCTGGGTTCGAGTCCCAGTCAAGGCGAATGATTTTTACGCTCTGAAATTGTTGCATTAAATGCACATTAGCGGATGACTCCGTTATAAGTTACTGTTGCGGCATCTCCCGCAGTTTCTTTGGAATTTGTCAAAGGGAAAACACCATACGTGTTTAAAGTTGGCTTTTAACCTCGTGGACAGTGGCGCCTCGCGCACGACTACGAATGCATGTGACATTGTATGTACGGTATTTCGTCATAACATCTAGTTCCTTTAAAAGCCCCAAAAAATTTCAGAGTTTAAGAGGACGCCTCGGTAGCTTAAGTGGCTAAAGCACTCGACCGGATATTGAGGGATCTGGGTTCGAGTCCCAGTCAAGGCGAATGATTTTTACGCTCTGAAATTGTTGCATTAAATGCACATTAGCGGATGACTCCGTTATAAGTTACTGTTGCGGCATCTCCCGCAGTTTCTTTGGAACATGTTTAGTTATTTATTACAAGCCCCTACTTCCATCGCGAAAAACGGAATAATTTCATCCGGTTCCCGGTGAATAGTTGTCACATTACAAATCTGGAAATACTTAGAGATAACATCTGGGTCAAACGTTATGAGATTTCATCCTCAGAAATTTAATTTTGATGCTGGTAGATCAAGGGATCTTGATGGCATTGAATAGGCGACGAAATTAAATTTACTGAGTTCTGTGCACACGAGTAGGGATATAAGAGTTCTATCAAAAGTGAGTGAATAATTTTTCTACATTTCGCAAGCATGATGCTACATGCTGCAAATGACAGTATCAGCGTAGGTATATAATTTTAGAGCTATCTCTGAATACTATATACACGACTTATTTCTAAGCTAAAATTGGGGCTTGAGTTTTAGTTCCCAGATCTAGTATCTCGATAAATGTTACCAAATCAAGCCATGTTAATGTAAATTATATTAATTGATCTCAATTTCTTCATATAAGGTAGCAAAATATTCCTAAGAGTACGTAAGAATTCCAGAGACCGATGGTTGAAAATTTCAATGCTAATTAAGGTTTTTAATTTTAAAATATAAAATCACACAATGGAAGCCTTTTAAGATCACGGTATACATATGCAAGGTGTTCTGTTGTATTTGGTAAAGATTTGGAGAATATCCTGTTTAAACTCACGTTTTCAGTCAATTTACCGCCGTGCTGTATGTTATATATCCACACACATATATACATATATAACTACATAGTCTGGCTAACTTGATACCGGAATCACTAATAAAAACTTATACTAACCACTTTCAGACATTGAAACCAAAATTTGAATTTTCACTTATTTTCCAGATCATTGTGTAATTTGGTTGGTAAAAAAAGGTAAACATTTCAAAACAATGCAATCGGTTAATTTCGAAAATACCTTCCGACAGTAATTTCCAAGTAGATGGCAAGAATTTTACGCGAGGCATACTTCATAATTTTTAAAGAAATCGCAGAAAACGAGGGCAATCGCAGTGCCGTTTAATCATTGCATCTATCACACATAAAAATATCGAACATACAAGTTACATATTGCAACCCGAGAAAGTTAAATTTTATGCATTGAACTAAATTATTACCATCCCAATCACCATGTCAGTACTAAAGAATGATTGATATTCTCACTTTTTGGAAAAGTTTCTGCCACTATTACTCGACCTTGGCTTTTGAAATTTTAAGGTAACTTGCAATTAATTCGGGGATTTTAAAAAAAAACCCTGGGAAAATGTAATCGACACCAGAAACATAAGACATTGTTTAATTGAAAGTGATGAGAAAACGAGAAAGTTGTTCAGTGCAAAATGAATTTATTTCACTCAAAATCTCAAAAAATGTAATGGAAGAGAAATTACGGGCCTTTTTTGCATTTTGATTATTTAACATTAGACAATTATTTTGGCAAAAGCGGAAAAAAATTTAAAATAAAAAGAATATCAATTATCAGAAAATGTCTGAGAATGTGATGCATGAACATCGTTGCCGTATTAAAAAAATCGTGCACATTGAAATGGGAAAGGCTATCACTAAATACACGAAACCTTTCGTTATTATGAATTTATAACATTCCGCGGAGTGGTATTTCGTTTTATTTAAGATTAATTAACTTTTATTTTTAGCTCGAAAAGTTAGCAAACTATTATAGAATACCTTCATGTAGACCCCGGTGCTACACGATTCCTACTAAATATCGTCTTCGCGGAGAGAATATAGGCGTTAGTCTGAATGAAGTTGAACAATGCCATTGAAGAGAAATAAAAATATATTGCATTAAGTCGATATTATATTCGAAAATATACATGATAGGATGGTGGGAGAGTAGTTGATGGGATAAAATAAGACATCGTAGTTGGAAGTAATACAAAACGTCAACGGGATTTTAAAGATAGGGAATACTGTGGATGTTAGGAAAGTAAGGGATAAAAGGAAGTGCGTTGACTTTTTCTACCGCAATGTGGGTATGGAAAGTATGAAAAAAAGACCGACAGGAATTTAGTGCGATAGTGCGAAAAAAAGAGATATTGTTCTAAAGTGTTTTGGTAGTCTACGAAGTCGAGTTATAGTAGTTTTCCATTGCCCCTCGGAAACCTAACTCCACACAAGAGACTACCTAAACTCTCTAATTCAATAAAAAGTACTACGTATTTTAAATCCTTTTCTCTTCCCAGTTTGCTTAAAATTCTCCCGGAAGAAGAACTTTTAGCACTCAGATACCTCTCAATACTCATCATTCTGAATTTGTCATATTTATATATCTCCCTCCAATTTCATCCTCTCCTAATTTATCGAACTCATCTGGGGTTAATCATCCATCAGTCGTTAGCTTGCTATTACCGTCCTTCTCCAAACCTTCTCCTCTGCCTTAAATTCTCAGTTTCCATATTAAATTTCCGACCAATATATTAATATATGTCCTTTTTTTATAACTTTCATTAACCTTCCAGCATATCGCTTGGATTACCTATATCCCCGAAAATGAAAACGATTTTTTTGTTTGTGATTGTTGAATTTTTAATTTGATTTTGGATTGGAATTATATGAATTCTTTTTATCCTTAAATTTCGCTTCCATTTTTTCATCCGAAATTCTGTTCAAAAATTTAGTTCTTCCCCCTTTTCTAAGCCAATATTCTTCTCATCTATGTCCTATTAAATTTTACTATCCTCTTTTTCGAGAATCCCATACTTTTCTGGTAATTCATCTCTATTCGTACATGAGGGATCAATCCTGCAGGCGCTCGCAGACAGTAGCACCGTTTGACTGAGTAAGTAAAGCCGTTCGTATCCTGCACAAAATCCTAACTTAATTGAATCAGCTCCAGGCCTCTCCGCGCATAATCTTCTTCTAGTTCATAATCTCCCCCATACTGCGTATACATGAAGAATCACGGGCGATAACAGACACCCTGTCTAACTCACTCTACCCCCGAGCTCAAGAATAACAAGATTTCCTTTACTGTCTATTCCGATTCCCTATCCTCGACCCTTCTTCATACAGATTGAATCATCCCATCTGTGGTTTCGAATTAGTTGCCCGCGTATTCGCGTATTGTATTCTTTCATGCAAATATCAACATTTTAGTCTTCCCTGAGTCCAAATTAAAAACAGAAAGGTTTTGCGTACTGAAGCAACGTACTATTATAATAGCTGCTGATATGTGTATTTTTTATCCTACTGTAAAGAAACGTCCTCCTTACTGTTACACGAACCTGAGTAATCATCGAGTCAAGTGTGCAGGGATGAGAGACAAGATCAGTGAAATAGCCCACCGACACCTTCCTAAACTTGCACGCGCGCACGCACACACACATCCATACACACCCACACAGACATATATATATATATATATATATATATATATATATATATTTTTTTTTTTTTTTTTTTTTTAAGGTAATCTACCGTTTAAGGTAGGTTTTTGGATGGGCACAACTACCAAACAAATATTTTATACCTCCTAACAAAACAAAAAATCCATCATCCTACTCTATATCAGGTCCCTCTTCATCTCTGAGTACTTTCTTCCTCCCTTCATCCCGTCCAACATCCCTATCCTGTTCCTTCCCTTTCCTCTTTTGCCCAACATTCTACCCTCTATCACAGTCTTCAACATCCCACTGCCGGTCAATACCCCCTTCATCCACTTTTCCTGCCTCCACAGGATTTCTCCCAACAAACCCCTCTCTTCGCCCACCATACCAAGTACTTCCTCATTTGTTTTCTTCTCTGTCCATTTCACCTTTTCCATTCTTCTCCACACCCACATTTCAAAAGCCTCCAATCTACGTCTATCCTCCTGCTTCAATGACCACGTTTCCGCACCGTACATAGCTATTATAGTAGCTACACTCCATATCAAAGTTTTTACGAGTCTTTTCTTAACATCCTTACTCAAAGTCCCCGTCATCAACTCCCTCCTCCTTGTGAAAGCCTCTTTGCCTAGCGCAATTCTTCTCCTTACGTCCCTACTACTTTGACCGTGTTGGTCCAAAACACTACCGAGATACGTAAACTGTTCTACCTGCTCTAGTTTTTGCCCTCCTATTTTAATGTTAAGCTTGGCCTTTTTCTTTCTAGAAAATCGCATAACCTTTGTTTTATTAATATTGATTCTCATCCCATACCTGTCGCACTGAATTTCCAATTCACTCAGCAATGCTTGCAGCCCCTTGGCTGACTGACCAACTAAAGCTTGGTCATCAGCAAACCTAACTGATTTTACGAATTCCCCGCCCACTTTCATTCCTACCTCGAGTTCTTCCCATGCCTCTTTGATCATTTCCTCTGCATACAGGTTGAACAGTAACGGTGATAATGGGCAACCCTGCCTCACACCCCTTCCTAACACTGCCCATCCTGACTCCCCGTTTCCCACCCGTACCTGAGCAGTCTGAGACATGTATAGGTTGCGGATTAGCCTCCTTTCCCTCCAATCTATTCCTATTTTCTGCAATATACTCATTAGTTTTTCCCAATTCACTCTATCAAACGCTTTTTCGAAATCTACGAAACAGGCAAATACCTCCTGGTTGTGTTCTATATTCCTCTCGATTAATAATCTCATTACTGCAATGGCATCACGCGTACCTCTCCCCTTCCTAAACCCAAACTGATCATCCCCTAAGTAATCATTTGCCCTACTCTCTATCCTTTTGTTTATGATCCTGAGAACAACTTTAGCTGCGTGGGATATCAAACTAATTGTCCTATAGTCCTCACATGACGTGGCCTTTACCTTTTTCGGAATCGGAACTAAAACTGCTCTCACAAAGTCTTCCGGCCAGATTCCCTCCTCATAAATGCTACGGATCAGCCCATATAGCCTCTTCCTCCCACATTTTCCTAAGCATTTTAAAAGTTCCACGGGAATATTATCTACCCCCACGGCCTTATTTAGTTTCATCTCCCTTAATGCCCTTTCTATCTCATGGTCTAGTATGCCTGGACCTAAGCTGTCCTCCTCTACGTCATTTTCTTTTTCAATGTCTAACTTTGTTGGTCTGAGTTCTTTACCATACAGTTTTTCTATATACTCCTTCCATCTCTCTTGGATCTTTCCTGCGTCAACTATTACCTTACCCGCCTTATCTCTAACTGTTAGCATAGCTCTTCCTTTCTTACTTCCCGATAACGATTTAACTTTGCTGTACAGAGCACCGATTTCACCCTTCCTCTGCAGACTTTCCATATCCTCGCACTGCGTCTTCCACCATGCTTCTTTTGCTTTATTTGTTGCCCGCCTAAATTTATTGTTCAATTCTTTGTACTTCACTTTGCCTAATTCTGTATTCATATTCTTCCATTTTCTCTGCTCATCCATCTTTGTAATCGTCTCATCCGTGATCCATGGTTTCCTAGTCCTTTTAGCGTTAACGGTTCCAATAGTGTCTTTTGCGGCTTTAGAAACCCCTTCTTGATCATTTCCCATTTTTCTTCGATAGTACTAAGCCCTTCACCATCCTCCATGATTTTCTCTACCGCCTGTTTGTATTCCTTCCTTTTCAACCCATTTAACGCTTCTACATTCCATTTTCTAACTCGCCGCCCCTGCCTTATCTTTTTGAAACGTACGCTACATTTCATAACAACTAAATTGTGGTCTGAGTCCGCATCCGCTCCCGGAAAGCTGTGGGAATTTATCACACTATTCCTAAACCTGTGTCTAACCAGGATATAATCTAGCTGATATCTTCCTGAGTCACCTGGCATTTTCCATGTATACCTGCGTCTTTTGTGGTGTCTAAACCAAGTGTTGGTGATGACTAACTTCTGTCTTCTGCAGAACTCAACTGCTTTCTCCCCGCGGTCATTCCTCGTGCCTAAACCGTAGTCCCCCACCTCATCACCATCTCTTCCTTCGCCTACCGTCGCATTACAATCCCCCATCACCATCAAATGCTTCCCTGCAGGAACACACGCGATCATGTCCTCTAACTCATCGTATATCCTATCGACCTCTTCTTCCTTATGGTTGCTCGGTGGCATGTATACCTGAATAATAACTAAGTTCGTCGGTTCTGCTTTTATCTCCACTAGTAGTATTCTATCTGTTACCTGCTCTATGTTGACTACGCTTCTCCCTACCTCTTCATTTAATATTATGGCAACCCCTCGTTGGCTCTCGTCCCCGCCGCTGTATATTATTCTATACTTATCACTCCAGTAATCCCCGCTATCTTTCCATCTCACCTCGCATAGACCTAAAATATCTATATTTCCCCTTTCCATCTCTCGCTTAACATTCTCCAATTTCCCTGTCCTCATCATTGTCCTAACATTCCACGTTCCTATTCTAATTAATTTCGTCTTCTTCTCCTGCGTCTTCTGTCCTGCTGCTGCTGGTTTTCCCTTGCAAGGGTTTCGTGGGATGACGACCGCGGAAGCCTTGCCTCCCCCGCTGCCGGGCACGACACACGGCCGATTGGGCCGAGCCCCGTGGTTGCCAGGACTCAAAATATCTCTATTGTCCATCATATTTTTCTAGGGAATGATAATTGAGGTGGTTTCCCGTTGCCTTCCTCAATAGTGTTTTTAACGTGACACCATCACTTACTGGCCGCCCCACTGGGGTCAGACGCCATTGCAGCCGCCTCACTGAGGAACAGACGCTGCGTGGACTACCTTTCGTCTGGCTCCTAACCTTCGACCTATCTGGCATGGGTGACCCTACCAGGAGCAATAATTATTACTCCCGTCAGCACAGCTCTAGGGGTCATCGGAACGCACAAGCCCTTCCACCACGTCAAGGTTGTAGTCCAGGGAGGGGATATATATATAGATATATATGTATATATATATATATATATATATATATATATATATATATATATATATATATATACATACATACATTAATATAATGTGGGTCGCGGTAGTCCAGTGGGAAGAGCGTTGGACTGCTGATCGGAGGGTCCCGGGTTCGATTCCCGGGAAAGGCACTCTGGGCTTCTGCAGCTCCACCCAAGCTGAATGATTTTTCGGGTACCAGGTCTTCCTGGGAAACCATAACCGGCACAGGGAAAGGAACTGGCCCCCCTACCCTGATGTGTGAATTTCACACGCCGTATAGGGCTTAGTACTGGGTGATCTCTACCATCACCTACCAAACCGACCTTCGGGTTGATTACTGTGTTTATGGTTTATATACTATTTATATATATATATATATATATATATATATATAAAATATAGATATATATTTATATTTGTGTGTGTGTATATATATATAAATATATTATAATATATAATATAATATTCATAATATATTGTAGTATATCATCGTAAATCCAGGTATATATCTTCCATAGAGTCGATGTGGAAAAGGACAAAATAATCAAAGTAATTAAATTCATTACTTTTTACCTAAATTTTAACGGAAAGCTAGGTGTCGACGACATTTTAGCTCTAGGAAAGAAATTTCACTTTTTTGTCATTATATGATTGTTATTTCGAATCGTACATCTTAATGCCGTGCTGAAAATAGTTCATTCGCGATCGATCATCACATTTTAAACTTCACTATTGCCTCAAATGGCTGATATCATATTATCGAATTATCACAGACATTTCAACTAACACGCATATCTTTCATGAACTTCGGTCATGAATATACATAGCTTAAAATTATGCACGCTGGTACGAAGATGCCTTTTTTTGTGAGTGATACACTATTACTTTAATAAATGTTTTAGTATTAACAACATTCTAGGCTAAGGTTTAGGTTGGGGAAGCGTAAAAATGGTGAGAAAATATCTTGGGATAAAATCATTTAAGATGAGAAAGAGGATGTAGTTATAAACATGCAAACGTATTCAATAAGTAGACACTAGGAATCAGGAGAGACCCTTGGCCAAGTCCTGTGGGGGGGATTTCTTGGCCTTCGTACCTTCACTTGTTCACCTGTCCCTTCGTCCACGTACTGATACACGGTAAATAATGAACAGATTAAGACAACTTATCTTTTGTAGTATTTTTATTCAAGTCTCCTTCTTTCATCTCAATTCCTTCATATTTAGTGAGTGATAGAAAATGATCGTACGATGGAATTCGTTTATTTTCCCATGTTCCCTGAGTTAACAAAAATAACGTAACAGTACTCACTCCAAAGCACTTTAATGGGTTTTTGAATTTTTTTCGCACAAGACCACTGCAGAATTTCAGCATTCCAACACGTATCTAATCTGTTTTCGTGAACCAATGATGAAACCACGCCCTTTAGTATTTATGAAATATCTTTTTGAAGAACTTGGAAATTTCGTGGAGAGAAAGTTATACTTTGGTACCTATCACTACTCTTTGTCAAAATTTTATTTTAATCTCTGCAACGTCGACGACTTTAATATTGACCGCAGCACTGTACGAGTAATGAATCCGAAAGATGGTCTCTGAAGCAAGAGCATGACCGTAAATGACTGTATTTTTTTGAGTGGTTGTGAAAGGAAATGAAAACAATGAGATGAAAAGAGTTATATCAAAAGATCAACGATTAAATTTTAAATGTGAAAGGAAGACTTCTGTTAGGGAACCAAAGTGGGATTAGACTTTATAGAATAGAGATAACGCTGTCGTGATGACTAGGCGCATTGCATGGAAGCGTAATTCCCCAGGCCAATATTAGTTTTTATGCTGCTAGTGGCCATTCTGAATGATGAGATAAACTTGAAAATTGGATGGCGTTAAGGCAGAGTATATAATAACATTACTATGGCTGAGTATATAATAGCATTACTCGGAAATCGTGAGATAAAAATCTTTATAAATCAGCCCAAATTTGAGTAAGCATCCCGCTTACGCAAGGATTGGCGGCGCGGTTTGAAATCCTGTGGTGGTAGAACTCGCCGGCTTCATATTCATATTCGTGCCACGTGTTCATTTAATTTGAACTCTCAGGACACATTAGAACGAAATTGAATGCCTACAACTGTTACATGTGTCTCATTAATCGTTTCGCTTGTCCTGTTCATAACAATTATTCTGCTGGGTACAAAATGATGCTTAATTTTAATTTATATCGGAATAGGTACCTATACATCACAGACGATGATTATCAATATGTTTATCATTATCTTTCATATTTGTCTATTTGTCTTGACAGTTATCTATAATTACCCTATACTTATAATTGCAATGCTAATGTCATTAACAGAGGGGCAAATATGAAGAGATTTTCATCCTTTCCGTTAGACTGCTTTGAATGCCTTCTAGATTTATAATGCAATAGTTGCGTTAGCCATCAGGGTTCCAAATGAAGTAAAATGAGTAAAGCGATTGCAATAGCCTAGTTTATTCTGTTATAAATTCTAATTTAAGATAATTTTATATTTGCTAGGTAAAATTGTTGGACCAAAAGTAAAGGAGAGGCTTCCACAAACTATTGTTATAAATAGACGAAACGGCGAGAAATACCAATTATTTCAGGAGTACATAATTTAACCTCTAAAAATAACAAAAATATTTTCGTACAGGCCAATGCAGCGGAGTCGATCGTTCGAAAGGCCTCAGGATCTTCTCTATTGATATATATCTCCAATTGATGGCTCATATTTTCTTCAAGGTGGCCGAGATCCCAAGAGTGAGCGAGCGATACGATTCCTTCCGCAAGCATTTCCGACTATTTTTATCCATGGAACGACATGCACTTTATCATCCGTCTCCCGCGGAAAAATATTACTCTGGTCCCCGGATATTTACATTCATTCTGTCACCACTTGCGCAACCAGTGCGGCCCATCCTTTGGGTAATTCTCTCTCCTCCTGAGACCTCTTAATCGGTGACGAGACCATGTCGCAGGTTTATCGCCCAATTTTTCCCACCGAAAAGGATCCCGAAATCCGACGACCACGTTTTGATCGGTTGTTTCCCCCCCATCTCTCCAGTCCTTCCATCCTCCCCCCTCCCCCCCACTCGAAAAAGAAATGAAAAAAACTCAACCTCAAATGCATCCCGCGGAGTAACCCCCCAACCCCCATCTATCCCCACTCCATCCGCCCTCATATCTTCCCCTTGCTCCCACAGCCTTTCAATTCTTTCCATTCCATCCCATGTCGACCTCCATTTGACCCTCTTCAATCAACCCCTCGGCCACACTTTCCTCGGTGTATTCCAATACCGAAGCCATCCCAGGGCCTTAGGGCATTCACTCCCCCCCCCGTGCCCTTCTCTCTCTCACCATCTCTCTCCACCTCTCTCTTTTCCTCTCTCCCTTCCCACATCTTCCAGTAACTCTACTCACCACTGAGCCCTTGCTCCTTGCTACCCACACTCCCTCCCTCCAGCACCAACACACCGCTGACACCCGCCCCTATTGCCCTTACATCCATTCCTCCCCCTCCCTTAACACCCTCCCCTCCGTCTCGCAAAGCGAACTCATGTACCCCTCAACCCAAACTCCCCGTTTCCCCTCCCCCCGGCCCCTCTCCGCCATCCCGCGGCTTTTATCGCCCCTCCCACGCCTTCAACATCCCATCCCTTCAACATCCCATCCCTTCCACCCGACATATTCTCTCACCTCCCACCCTAACCCACCCCACGCCCTACCCTCCCTTCCTGACTCCGAACCACCCACCCAGCCGCATTCCGATACCACTATAAATATAATTTCCGACCCCACTACTCCCAAACGTTTCGTCTCGAAGAGGGAGCGGGGGAGATGTGTGAGCGAGCGCGGGGAGGTGGGAGAGGACGTGATGGTTGGATGGGGGGCAAACAACGGCCCGCGGGACGAATCCGACCAAACCCCGCGAAGCCGATTATCGGGGCGATATATATATTATATATATGTATCGATGGTATTTCCGAGTGCAAAACTTGCCTTTCGATGTGAGTAAATCATGTTTATTTTGAACCTCAAATATAGATAGCCTTCATCCCACCACCCCCGGGAAGGGATCGGTGCTTTTTTAATACGATTTTGACTTGGGGTGGATTCTCTGTGGGTTCTCTCGGGGATTTTTATTTTAACATGGACGAATAAATGCATCATTGACGGCTCCTTGCGCAAAACATTTGTGGCGAAATCGGCCATGACTTATAATCAAATCGTCCTTTGGCATACGCCCAAGAAAAATGACTTACAAGAAGCATCAATTAGCATCGAAATCAAAGATTGTTGCTCACCGGGCACTCGACCCAACCACCTCAATGTTTCATTCGAATTTAGGCAGTCAGTGTTTTAATCAAATTATATCTTCACCAGGATCGAAGAATCCCTGGTGTTGAAAAGGTCACTGGTCGCATATTATCATCAGTATGCTATCGCTGCTTTAGATAATAAGCTTATTTTTAGATTCTACCCAGAACTATATTCGCGCGGAGATAACAAACCTTCCTGTTCGGACAACCATTGCGGTTGAACTTTGTGAGAAAACGCTACCCGAGTACTGTGTAAGCTTTTTAATGCTCATGAAAAATACAACATACGGCGCTGGCATTGTGCTTATTCCGAACCCTCTTCAACGTTATTCAAAGAATTTCTTAATTAAAAGAAACGTAACAATATTTTTTAACCGTGGGTATTTAGTTATGTTTATATTAGAAGGAAGCCATCAGGAAACTCCAGTGACTCGGGCTTCAACTTTAATTATAACCTAAAGTACGCTTTAATACTAACAAAAAACTATTGGGTTTGATTTTAACGTAAGAGAACAAATAATTAGGTAACATATGGGTGAAGTCTAAGTATTTGAATCAGAATCGTCAGCGGCATACCATACTGCCTTGAGGAATTTTGACACATTCTTGCTTTAATTTTAATTAATTGATTATTTAATTAAACCTTGTCAACAAATGACACTATTGGCATGCAGTCGTGTTAAACGTGATCACTACTCCTAGGGGTTTATAACGTTCTCTCAGTTTCTCATTTATGTCATGTCTCTAGAGGATCCCTTAGGAAGGGAAATATCCCAAGTAATTCATGCCTGGGTTCATTCCCATTATGAGTGAACAGATTTTCAGTAAGAATAATTCTATTATGATTGTCACATTCATTATTTGATGGCTAGCGATTTAATATACAATTTAGAACAATTACCTAAACAATACGAAAATGGCAAATGATTTCATCCCAAAGCTCATGGGAAATTCGGCGCTATTCAACCGAAGAAATGACCCATTCTAACATACAGGTACCTGTAGAGAGTACGTGTTCTGGAAGTGTTTCATTTTACCATTTGTTGTGCATAACTCACTATTGCCCCATTAGAGAATCGGCGGGAACATGTCCAATTGGCTAACTAGTTGGTCGTAACCAAAGTCCCTCTGTCGGGGTATGCATTCACTTTAAGACTTTAAAGCAGCTTCAGGTCTTTGATTTCTCCTTATTTCAAAATCCTTTTGCATGACGTGTCCGCAGTTCGAAATACATCCTAGTAGGTATTTTGGGCAAAGTTCGGTGAAAATGCGGAGTAAAATTCCGATGTTTTCGAGTGATTCAAAATAGCTAATGCATCAGCGTAATCCCGTATTAAAATGGTGCTAGCTATTTACTAAATATAATAGGAATTAACTAACAATATTTCAGCGAAATTGCGAAACAGGATTGGAAATAGCAAGCAAATATGTGGTCGAAGGGAACTTTCATCAAACTATTGATGATCAAATTCATAAATTCTTGGAGTCATGGACTATGTTGTACGGTACAAAATTTTTTACGGCGCTCTATTGAAAAATGTTCTCGAAACAAGTCCAACGAGCAAAATATCTTTAGGTCATACAGACAAAATCTCGGGGAAGCGATACAATACATGTTTTTCAATACTTGAAAATGAGGCGACATTGCCAAATGACAGAATTGTGCATTAGACCACCATTGTACAGAATGATTACAATAGAATACGAAATAAAAGATAAAGTAAACACTCGGAAGGGAATATTTTCTTTATTTAATCGACCGAGATCACAGAGATAATCATGACTTAAGCCGTCTTCATTTAATCATGACAAAACTAAGGTTTTTTTAATTCTAGTTTACTTACTTCTCACCCCTGGGGCCTGAATTTGAATCCCAGTAGTGGAAGGAATACCAGAGGTTTGCCTATATACATATTGTTTCCACTGCTACCTCGGGTGCTATGTCGAGAGAATTCCAAGTGTAGTACGCGGTTGGATAGATGGGATTCTAAATTTTGGATCCCATGTTGCCTTTCGTTAAGAGTAGGTTAATTTCGACGCAGGGTTTCCCTTCACCCTTCCTCTATTCCCTTAAAACTCTATCTATACCAAATTACCCCCCCCCCCTATACCTACCGCCGCTAATGACCTCAGCTGTCGGTCGTCTCCCTTAACAGCCGCCACTGCCACGGAAAATCAAAGTATAGACAAGCACGGCGACCGGAAAGGGAGTTGAATATGGCGCGTCATATTAAGGCAGATGGGAAATTTCTAGGCTTGCCCTGTTTGCATTTAATATAACCGAAACTATTAAAAATTAACGTATGGAAACAAGGTTAAATTAGCTACATATATTTATCTGCAATACATATTTAACCAAGCTGGTGTCCAACGTTGAAAAAATGAAACTGTTTTTCACAAAATAGTAATAGGATGTTAGAAGAAGCCTATGATGGGTGGAAATGCATAGTTGCCGAATTCACTCCATAAAGCGTCAACCAACGTTTTTCATATGTTCCTCTGTGCAGCGTTATGGTAATTAATAAATAGACTGTTAGAATGGTAGCGCGTCAACAGGTAAGCTCATTAGGGCTTATGGGTTTAGAGGCAGCGAGGGAAGGACGCAAATGATGGGAGGGGTAGAAGAAACCTGACGCCGCCGTCAGCCCACACTTGACGAAGAATGTCAAGGGTCACGTGGCTCTAAGCCCCGACGGTGCACTGAACTTCGATGCCCCCTTTCTCGGCACAGCAACGCAAGTTGGAACAGGAAAACCGCCCGCCGTCGTCTCCTGGAATCGATCCCGGGACTCTGACGTGAGGCACAACAAAACGAATTGCGGTTACATCGACCTTGGCTACATGAGTCCCGAGTTCCGTTCTGCGCTCGTTAGCTTTCGGGTAGAGAGAGAGAGAGGAAAAATAAGTGCATTGCTTGGAACATGGGTGGGTGTTCAACCTACGTCGCGAAGGGCGCGGATACAGAACCGTTATATATTCTCACGGTCGCTATTACGCATTGCTGCGCTCAGAGAGGATTGTACCCCCACAGTTGTGTTTAACGTGCCGGAAATTTCTCTATGCCGATATTTATTTACTTTTCTAAGTTTATGCGGGAAAAATATTATTAAAATATTTCCTAAACGATGAATAAATAGAGAGCAATGTAGCGTGAATTTTCCAGTTCTATATAAAAATATACATTTGTACCGAATACACGAGGCGGTATAACTTGTGGATTTAGAAGTTCTCAAATGCATTGATACCTCTTCCTTCGAAGACTTGGCACAATATCATATCTCTGATAGAATTGAGGATCCATGCAATTCATTCGCAGTATCAGGGATAACAATATTTTGCGAGAGTATCACAAATATTGTTTGTTAACTCTTGAAAAAGATGTCACGATTATTCTCCTATTTATTCGTCGATTTGTCTCATTGCCTGAACAATGTACACGCTAATTAGATTCTCAGAAAATAAGGTCAGCTCGTTATCAATTTCGGCTATTAATTAGTCGACTAATGCCCTGGTGGAACGGATCCGGACATGTTAGAAGAAAATGGGATTCTGGTTTAGAGGTGGTTGTAAAAGGGTGTTGGGGTGAAAGGGAGAAAAGAATGAGAAATTTCTGAATTAAATAAGGATAGGGCAACAAATATGGGTGGAGGAGGCATTTTAAGTATTTCTTTTCTAATAAGGTTGGTAAGACGTCAGAAGAGTATAATACGGATGGAAAAATAATAGAAGTAGAATTGAAGAGAATGAGAAAGATCAAAAACTTCAAAAAGGAAGATTACTAATTGATTTAATCCGATTAGTTTGTTGAACAACTGTTTCGAACCTTGACTTAAAGAGGGTACAATTAGTTTGGCGACGATCAAAAGTCTTGCTTTAATTGTGACGAAGCCTAAATAGACCCTTAAAAAGCAATGCCAACTTTTGTGGAAAATTTTATAAGTCCTGAAGAGTCAGGTGAGAAGTATAAGATACTCGTCGCATGATCAAGCAGTCGGTAGTCATTGGTATCCCATCACGATATCAGGTCTTTGATTTCGAGTGACGAATTAATTATCTTTTTCTAAGGTATGAAATGATTTTCAACGTCGCATGAAATGAAATAATTGGTTAATAAAGATCCGTGAATATTAAAGTTTACTTATTTATTTAAGGTCTATGCTGTCCAATAATACCTGCTACGATAAATAGCTGGAGATTGTTGATTACATTTATAACCACGTGACTAAAACGACAGAATACCTAAGTGCTGAAACTTAATATGCAAACCTCATATGTTTTTGTTTTAATGCGGTAAAAATAAGTTCTTCATTCTTAAAGTACGTTAATTTTGACGAAAACTGGTCAAGTGGGAAGAAAACATTTCAATGTATGCCAGCGCCCGTTTATAAGTGTTAGAACTAATAGTAGAACGGCGCATATTTTAGATGTAAAACCACATGGTTACTGGGGTAGGAGGTTTCACTATGTGCATTAATCTATATGCATAACGAAGCCCTTGAAAACTTTATTAAAAAATGATGCGTCGAGTCGAGTGTCTTCTTACGAAGAACTTATGCAACGCCATCGCGACGATTCCCTAACCCCCTAACAGTTCCAACTTGGCACCATCAGACTATTCCCTATCCCAAAAAGTGAAATCCTCCCTCAAAGTACGCCATAATGGGACCCTATGTGCCATCAAAGAAGCTTTCACGGGTACCTTCTTCCGGAATTCGCCTACCAGGGAACTTTGAGTCGTGGAAAAGCCGCTGGCAGAAGTCTGTCGAAGCTCAAGGGATGTACTGTGAAGAATTTTTAGGCATTGTAGCAATATCTGATATTAATCTATTTTTTCACAAAATTTTCCGTATACTTTTTATGCAAACCATGTATGACGACTTTAATGTAATTATTTCGATAATTTCACACGCTCGATATTTTACTGCAACTTTCACCGGAGAGAAAGTAATCGCACGAAAGGTTTTGCATATGCTTGCCTGAGCAGTGTAAACATTGAATGAACGTGTTTGTGGATGTAAATGTGTAAAATTTCAACAAATGTTTCGATACATTTTTGGAGAAAGAGTATTTCACCCCAAAGTGTAAGCGCTCTGGGGTGAAATAAAAATCGGTAAAATATTTGGGTGCAAGGATAACTAGGGATATGTCCTGGGGGATACACAATTGTGAGATTTGCGGAATAGCTAATAAAAAGTTAGGATTCATAAAAAGGGTACTTGGGAAATGTAATGGAAGGGTCAAGGAGCTTTGTTATTTCACGTTAGTTAGGTCCCACCTTGAGTATGCCGCAGGTGTATGGGATCATCATGAGGTAGGCTTAATTTTGTTACTAGATCGAGTACAACGTAGAGCAGTTAGGTTTGTGAAATGTTGTTTTGATGAACATGGTAGCAGTGTCGCGACACTATTGGAAAAAAATATGACGAGAGCCACCCATTTATCTCACTTTTACAGACCCATTTCTCTCACTTCTACATGCTGAAAAATTTATTCCTTTTTTGTTTTCAGATAATTTGATAGTTTTTTGTCGAATAATTTTCCCTTTTCCCTTCCTCTCTCATATCCTCCGTTATCACTCACACTTCCCACCTGGTAGTTGCACCCCCTGCCACGCACCTTTTTGCTGGGTTTTGGGTATTTACGTCGATGCCACTTGTTGACCGCAAGCATACATACAGATTAAAATTACTCCGTAAATATATGAGGCAGGTTACTTATCTGAGGATGTCAAAAACATTACTGGCCCCGAATTACGATTTCATAGCAGAGCACCAACGTAAATTCAGGGAGATTTATTGATATATTTAAAATTTCATTTTTTCCTCGTACCATTGGAGATCAAAACAGACATGACAGCAATCGCGTAGGGGTTAATTAGAATTGGTAGTGTATATATTTTGTCGATATTATTCTTTTATTTGATAGACCTATCTTTTTAACAGTTATACAGCATGATTTGAACATACGTATCCTTTCATTGACTTTTGCTGCATGCATGCACTTTCTTTCGTATGATTAACATTTTTCGTTTGCATGATCAAACTAATAATTGCGCTGAGACAACGTGATTGGGAATGTGGCTGGTGACCCAACACCCCTCGCCACACGCCCTTTCGGCGGCTTGCGGGGTATTGTGTAGATGTAGATGAAACAGCCAAACTTATCTGCAGGGAAAAGCCACTGTTCTTCAAAGAAGTGAGTGCAAAGGGAATATGGTAACACCTGTTTAGAGACCCTTGTATCGTCGACCGGAGCCACCAATGGCCTTCAGACAGACATCCACTCGCAACGCCAAGAAATTTCTTAAGGGAAATCACCCCGTTATATAAGCCATGAAGAAAAATTTCCAAATTGTTCCAAACTCATGGGTGCTATTTCAAAAAGGAAATCCGCTTACTCTAAATTGAAACAGAATGATACCAGTTATCATTAATATTATCAATATTTGAGACTGAATTTTGTTGAAAGGATAAAATAAAATCACTTGCTAAGAGATACGAACCTATTTCTAATGTAGACAAAAATCCTCTTTGCATTTATTTAAAATATCTCCGGGAGCAGTTAATTGGGCATGATTGGCTCTAATTAGTGGTGTATTTGAATCTCCATTTGAAGAAGACATGTTGAAAATGAGACCATTCTCTGTCACTTCCGTCTTTCGTGCCAAGCGCGCACATTCACTGTGCGAAACCCGAATCCCGCCCTCATTCCCCGTTACGTCTAGCAGCCAATTTACAGTAGGAGACATTCAAAACGAAAGCCTCCTCCTATTTGACTACGTTTTTATTTGGGCGGAAGGGGAGTCTTTAGGGTTTCAATCGCAAGGAGGAATTCTGGGGCTCCCGGGAGGACGTCGGCCCTAATTTTCTTCGGAGTTGGTACCTCCTTCATCCATTCCTCGCTCCTTTCTCTCTCTTGGTCCTCCACTCACACACAAGGCATGTCTACATGGATTCCCCAGCGACCCCCTCACGCACCCCTCCCGCCCTTCCGTTCCCATACTGCCTCCATTTCCATCTAACCCACCCCCTTTCCGCCCCTCTGATCCCCCCTCCGCACCCGGACCACCCACTCACCTATTACTCATCTCCTCTGTCTGGCCACCCTACCTAGCTAGAGCTCCCTCACGCCTTCCCCCTTTCTTTCCCGCAGGTGGGTCCCTTCCCCGCCGGCTTCTCCGACTCCGTCCGCACCTCAGCGCCACCACCTCTCCCCTCTCATCCTTGAGAAACTCTCCTCCTCCCGCCCCCCCTTCCCATTTCCACTCTCCCACCCTCCCCCCTTTCCTTCCAGCTCGTCTTCTCCCCGCCTACTAATCACTAGCGCAAACTACGCGGGTGAAGCCTTCGAGACATTTTCGGTCAAAACCGTCGAGAGGTCCCTCTCCCGAGATTGCTTTACCCGTCGCCTCTCCTTTCCCTCCCCAGCCCCACGCCTTTCTTAAAAGCTATGATACATGAGACCCATCTTCCTCAGATTCACCAAACAATTCTATTTTTCCTATTACACCATATTTTTTCACTACCGGAAAAAATTCCTCGCGGAATGGATGCATACGGCCACCATCGCTAATCCCGCGACTAAAACAAAAATCGCCGCCGAAGTTGTTCATGCGCCTTCCTCTATCGTGGGATAACCTTTTTCACTCAATCACATTAAAGGGGCTCATATTGATCTCTGGTACGGAAATACTTACACTTCAATGACTGAAAACCATTTTGTAGTAAACAGATATGCTGGTATTTTTCAGTTCTTTCTGAATTAATTTACTTCTGTGTCTCTACGGCATTACGTCTACGTGGTACCCTGCGCCACTAGCGTGTGTAGCAGGGGATGATTACTCCAATAGACTAGCGATAGGGAATTTCTCTAGGCGGAACTCATGAAATGGCATTTTCTGGACCCATACATAAAACCCATAATAGGGCAGAAATAAGGAGGAAAGTCAAGGCCGAGATACAACAAGCTGTCGTCGGAAGACATCAACGCAAGGAACTGTGAAGGACTAAAAAGATTTGGCAAGATAACATGTTAGATTGGAGAACTGCTATATAAATGTATATTATCATGGGATTAATAACCCACGAAGAAGCTGGTGTGCAAATTAAAAGGGAAAATTTTGAACAATGTTTCTATCATTCCATATTATAAATGGTAAAATTTGTTGAGTCAATTAGATAATATTCATTGAAAATACGATGAAATTGCAGGCTAATGACTTCTGAAATCCTACTCCTACATCACTGCATGCTAATACTTATGAATTAAAATCCATAACTACGACTACTCATTACAAATACTTACGAATATTACCTCGTACTACTAACTACTACTCGTACTAATCATCTAGAATTTGTATTGTAAACATTGTATTATATTTAAATGTGCAGGTGCCAAATCTTTTTGCTGGAAAATCTTGAGGTTTTTGAGAATCGTACTTTTTGCTATCCCATGGGATATTAGCTTAAATATGCACATTTAGTCGCATGCAGTTTTATCATGGACAGGGATAATTTGAATACGTGTATTCTTTACACTTCTGAGTTCAATTTAAAATATGGATGAGTGTAGGTGTTTTGCCATTAGTTTCTCATATTTCCATATTTAGTTAAGGAATGTGTTTTCCTTTTATTAGCTTGAATGAGATCACTCGTTAATGCCTCGATTAGATTATCATAGTAATGGTAGGCGTGTTTTTTTATAGTGTTGAAATTTCTGTTTCCCGGAGAGCTTTCCTTAAACCCGAAGAATTCGAAAGGCTCTGTGTGTAGCTGAAAGCATAGATGGGTTGAGATCTGGTGTCATTAATTTACAATGTTTTCCATTCGCAATTCAAAAACGTGTTCGCTTTTAATTAGTTTGAATAAGGTCAGTGCAACTGAGTCGATTAGATCATCGCAGTGATATGGCGTGCGGTATTTACAATTAGTTCTCTGATAAAACACACTTCGCATAATTTTTCGCACAACTTTTTTCTCGTAGCAGTATTTCCTCGGAACTTGCGCCTCGCCTGACTTTTCTCCCTCGCTTCCAGTTTTCCCTTCACATTTTCGAGTTCAACACTGAGGCGGAGGTCGCTCCGCAATCACGTGTTGCTCCCCACTCATGAACATACAGGTACCAATTCACGCTGGAATCTTCCTGCCTCTATAACAAATTTATATATCTATTCCATTCCACCTCCTCTCCGGCATTGTGTACACATGCACACACATACACATACATACATACACATACACCTCTCTCCCTCACTTTCATACCAACAACCTTAGAGCCCTTTCCGTCCCACGACCCCGGCCCTCCCACCCCGCACTACCTCCCCCGAATTTTCCACTCCCCACTCCAATCTCAACCGCCTTCGCTATCAATTCCCACACTCCTCCCCTCCAACCACCCACTCCCGACCTCCCTCCCACTCCGGCGAGCCGCCCTCCTCCCTCGCTTGTGTATACCAGTCCACTTAAAGCCTTACCGACCTCTTCTGCTCCCTCCCTCATTCCCGCCCCTACCTCACCCTCCTTGAAACGACTCCTCCCTCTCACTTTCTCCCCACCCTTCTCCCCCTTCTCCTCCCAATCCTCCCCCTCCGCCCTTCATTCCCGGCGACCACATCCTCTCTCCCTCTCGTTCCTCGATTCCACGACCTGTCTATTCTCTCCCTCTCTCTCCCTTTCCACCTCTCCGTCCGCCCGTGTCTCACTCCCCTCGCCCATCTCCTCCCAGCCCTTCTCCTTCTCCGCTTCCTTCCCTTCCCCCCGCCACCCACTTCCCCTCCCTAGCCGACACACCATCGCAGCTCGCTCGAGAAGAGTCAAGGTTGTTCCAGGAAAGGAATGAACCCTGAAAGGGAGCGGAGGGAGGAGTGGGAGGTGGAGGGAGGAGAGAGAGAGAAGGTTTTAAGACGTGCGGGGGAGTCGAGTCAGAGGCGAAGGAGGTGGAGGAAAGAGGTTAAAGAGGAGTGGAAGTGGAGGGAGGGCGGGAGGGGAAAGAAGAGGGTGTGGGAAAGGAGGGAATACGGAGAATGGTGCGGTAGGGGAGATTATGGGTGGAGATCCCGGATAGGGGAGGGGGAGGCGGGAAGGATTCAGGGAAAGGTTGAGGAAAAAGCGAGGGAGGAATCAAATGGGAGAACGGAGGGAGGGGGAGGGAGGAACGGACGGAGAGAGAGAGGGAGTGGGGGACTAGATCATCATCTGCCGGCTGACCGAATGGGCCGCCGCGGTTTCTCGTCCTGTTCGGTACTGTGGGGTCTCGACTACTTGTGATTTTATGATTCGTGCCTCACACAGGGCACAGAATTAGCTTGAGCAACCGGCGAAAGTCTATTGTTTCTTGGTCAGTAAATACTGTTGAGGGCTCCTACAAGAGAGATCCGAAGAACTCTGACGAAAAATGTTTGCCAATTCAGTGAGTGGGAATGGTACCGACCAACAATCATCGAGACCTCCCGTTGTCCCATTTTATCCATTTGTGTTTAAATCTCCTCGTCATTCATGTGATAGAACAGTTAAGCTCTCTTTAATGCATTTAAAAAATATAACTAAGAATTTAATTTGTCTCGGCGTTGCTCACATAATTTATTGGGAGTCATGCGCGGTCTAACGAGAGTCGATGTTCACTCACATGTGACAAATTAATTAATCGCTGGTTGATGGTGACCACTATTACTAAATCGCAAAAACAGATGTGAAGGCTACAATTCAAAATGTTCTCTGATGTACTCCATCAAATCTTATCTTCCTATGGATATTTATTGAAATCGATTATGGCTTTATCGCCTTCGATCTCCAGAGAAATATCATAAATATTATTCGCAGATGTTAAACATTGCATTCAAACAAATCTTTTCTTGAAAATAAATATATGTTGCATATTTACCATCAGTGATCCTTCAAAACAGAAAAAATCGACGTAGGACGACTTAATTAAAAATAATTATTTTTTTGGCTGGAAAAATTATTTTCTATTCACATGTAAACCTAAGGTCACTCCACCGCTGAAAAAACGAATGGCAAATTTTCACACTATTACTATCCTTGACCGGCTGACCGCCTGACCGACCTCTTTGTAATAAACGGGGTGAACGAATATTTCGAGAAATCATTTGACTCTTATCATATGGTGTGAATTAAAGATAATATTTATCAACTGCCCATCATACACATAGCAAAACGTGTAGCGCCAGTAATTTTGTATCACTATGTCATAGGTAGTTACTATGCTCACTGGAGGGTACAAGGAAGTTCTGAATGGTCGAGGTCGACAGCATGTCCCGAGGTTCCCATGAGTTAATGATTGAATCCGAACAATCAGAAGAGGTGTCTTCGGCTAAAAACAATGAGCAGAATTCTCAAGACTTAAACTTCGGCAGCTAAAGGGATTAATTGCTTAACGACGTCATGAAATGACACATCAATGAATAAGTAGCTGCTTCCCCGCTTCTCAAAAAGTAGATTCATTTTCATTTTAGCTCGAAAATATTATGACGGAGTGGTAAAAATTTGAGGTAACATGAATAATACGAAATGAAGGGTCTGCGTCAACGATGAGCCTTTTTTACGAATCTCTTTTAGAAATAAAAAAAGGAATTCGTATTCAGTAATAAGTCTCTTCTAAGAAGTCTCACAACAGGAATCTTCAACTAACTTGAGTCTTGATTTGGTTAACCAAAATAGAAAAAAGCAGAGAAGTGAGTACTTTAAAAGTCAAATAACGTATATCCTTCAATATGCTAAGAGATGGCGATACATTTTTGGCGGATACATCTAACTATGATCCTTCTAATGTCCTCAAAAATTTAAAAATTCCAAAAATTTCCGAAACACTGTTTTCAGTGGACAATTAGACAGACGGCCAAGTCCTTAAAATGGATTTCAACTTATTTCTCCAGGTTCTTTCGATGCGAGCCGCGGAATCAACCAGAGTTCCTGACCGAGAGAAACAGAAAGAAGGTGATAGATAGATTGATCGAAATCAATAGTGATTCCAAATTGTCACAAAAACGTCAAGAGAATCATAGGAATCCGCAAGCGACCCGGACGGGAAGCAACCAATGCAAACATGATACTTGATCGAACCTGACTCAAGACATTTTTCCCGAAGGAACCCAAACCTGTTTTACACAAAGGCTCGCGATAGCGCCAAAACTTCCCTCATGCCGCGAAAGCTTGGGGACATAGCTCGGAATAAAAAGCAATTAGTCGATTTAATAGGAAATAAAGCTGAGACTTTTTTTTCCCGAAATTCGGAACGGGGGCGGTGAAACCTAAGAATAGCTGGAACTCCGAACGGGGGGGGGGATAGAGAGAGGGAGAAAGAGAGGGAGGAAGGGGGATGGCAAATGGAAACGGGAAGGAATGTGCAAGAAGAATGCGAGGGGGGATGGTGGGTGGGTAGGAGGCCAAAGCGAAGTCCTGGGGACGGAGGTGGCGGGTTAGAATTCGGAGTGGAGAGGGAGAGACCGGCCGCAAGGGAAAAGGCGAAAGGCGTGGGTGGCTGGATTGAGGAGGGTGACGTGGGATGGACTGGGCCGGGTTTTGTTGAGGGATCGGGAGGGGCGGGAGTGGACAGTCTGGGGATGTGATGAGGGGTGATGGGATAAATGAAAGCGGAAACGGAGGGAGGGATGAGAATGCGGGAGGAAGTGCGCAGGAATGAGGCGAGAGAGGGCGGGAGGGAAACAAAATGACCAAGACCGGCGATGGTAACGGCGGCAGCGGAGACACAGGCGAAGCTCCTCCAGTGATTATTGCTTGACCTTGGATCATTACAACCATACATTCCGAAGGATACTCCAGAATGTTCAATTGTATAAGAAAATATATGCGTTTCACGTCTCATTGTTCTCAAAAACCTACATTTATTGCTGCAAAGAACTGTTGTTTTTTACTCATTGATAATTTTGTCTAATGCACTAAAATATACCAAAGGCTATAATTTATGGTTTTGGGAGGCAACTTATTGCCAAGAGAGTACTTAGACGTGGTCTTTCTATCAACGTGCTATTGTTAAAAATTGTATTTATAAATAAATATTGGGCTTTAGTTACGAATGCCATTAACGACATGAGCTAAACGCTACAATTCGACTTACAAGCTCTCTGAAAATAGTCCTTAACGTAATATAAAACTTTCACATTCGCTCACTGTGTAAAGTAGGCAAGAGAGGTGAAAGCAAAGGCGATAAGGCTGCGCCATTGACTACATCAGACGACTTCGAATGTGCTAATCACAAGGATTTGTTAAGTTCACTTGTCGCTATAAGAAACCCAGTGGCGAACATCGCCGTGTGGTTAGCTCATACGTGTAAGAGTATGACCCACGGTTCTAAATTTTACCCTTGGATTGGATATTTCAGCGGGATGCGCCTCTCAGAGCTTATTCCATCTGAATGAAGTAAAATAAACCAAAAACTAATCGCTGTCTGCGAACAAACGGAGTGAAATTGTAATAAATGAACGTTCTGGAATAACTGAAAGTGATGACGCGGGAATAATTGAACACAAAGACGCACATAATGCTGCCATGCAGAACCCCCAAATGAAATTAATTACGTAATTAATCAGGCTCGTATTTGACCAGGCAAAGTGTGTCTGCGTCGATTGTCAAGTATCCTCATCATCGTGATGGAGGTGAATTTCAGGCTACAATTACCCCAATAGTTATTCTAATCGTAATTTGATAGAAAACAATTGTTCGGCATCATGTTAGAATATCGGTTTAGACATTCTTTCTATAGTGGCTTTCGATCTGCAAGCAAGCTGCTGGTCATGCTACAGCTTCACTCCATGTTATCAATTTCTCAAACGATTAATGCGTGTATTAAATAAACCGCTTCTCTGAGTGATAACACCGTGGAAACCCATAGACTGATTTCATAGCAGTAGCAGTAGTGTAGCTTAAAGGGAGGCGAGCAACAACTCATTTGCACCATTAGGGATGGATGGGATAGGAGGGAAGGTGGAGAGAAACCCGACGTCGGCAAAAGCCTACACTCAACGAAAAACGCCGGGGAGTCCACAGCTTAACTTTCCATCCTACGGACGGCGTACTCATTTCAGTGCTCTCCACAAAGCACCTCGAACCTGAGCCCTCCAGGTGGGAAGCCAGTACGTTAGCCACCGCACCAACCCCATCCCCCGACAGATTTCATCACCAGTGTTTATGGATGAATTATGAATTGAAATTACGAAAGGCAGTTCCAATGTCCGCCGTATAAGGTCTCCCTGACGAATCGGAGGGAGATGCTGGATCGTCTTCCTCGTGGTGTATGCCAGGGGGCGGGGTTCCTCAGGTGACGCAGGGGGTGAAGGCGGCTGCACGTGACGTCGGCTGCTCCAAGCTACGAACTGTAGCACATGTAGGGACAAACATCGTCACGAACCGCGGATCCGAGGAAATTCTGCGTTCTCTCGAGGAGCCGGATTCGGAGATTAAGCGGGTCGGGGCGCAGTTTTCAGTCCCTGTTAAGATAAGCATTTGCTCAGTTGTCCCGCGATTTGATCGCGGTCGCAGGATTTCGTGCCGCATTGAAGGGGTAAATAATATATTGGGAAATTTTCGTCGGAGATTTGGAGCGGACTACATTGACTTGGGACCTGTCCTTGCATCGTGTCGGGAGCCTCTCAATCGTTCGGGAGTAGATTATGCCGTTGAGGCGTCGTAGAAGGTAGCGAGTAGGATTCGGGATCATATGAGGAGGGTTTAGCATATTTGGTAGGTTAGAGAGCCGGTCAACCAGTGGGAATTTACTTAAACATTACCCGGTTATTCACAAAAGAATTGCAACAAGAATCACGGCATATGTAATGAAATATTAGACTTAGCACACGAGAATGAGAATGCAAATATAACTTCTTTAGTTAGCAGCATCAGGAAAGGAAGTTACAATGAACTAACTGTTCGGTAAGAGAGCTATCACCGTAGCGATAATAAATTGCCGAAGTTTGAAAAACAAAAAATCCGAAATTTACAATATGATTACAAGTACCGAAGGAGCACGAATATCGGTTCTTATAATTATAGTAACCAAGAGCTGGTTATCGTAAGATCTCGAAGACGAGATTTTTCCTAAAGGCTTTAGAATTCATGGAAGGGTCAGAGAAAATAGGATTGGGGGAGTGGTCATATCGGTTATAGAAAGATATTCACGGAAGCAGAAGTAAGTCTTTCCCTAACAGTAACAAGGAAAAATATTGGTGTTCCATAAAAAGCCCTCGGTTGAAAAGAAGACATTTCTGGCTACTACACACCTCCTGATTACGGAGAAACATCAATTTCAGAACTAGAAATAGAGGCCAGTAGTTGGAATTCCTAATTACACATTAGGAGGACTGCAATCGCAGGGGATTCCAATCTTCCATCCATACACTGGAAAAACTATAGTTTCATAGCAGAAGGTAAGGGCAAGGAGTCATGCGAGTTACTGTTTCGTGTTTCCACATCACAGCCGCAGCCAGAAATTTATCCGAAAACATCCTAAATACAGCAACACTTGTTGGACTTAGTGACTACATGAGAGCGCTAGTTAAAATTGACTTGATGAATATGAAAAGTCAGAAACCCAAAAGAAAGATTTATTTGTTTGACCGGGCCGATTACGAAGGATTAAGGCAGCAGCTTTTATGGTTCAATTAAGGGAAGTTGTGGCAACGCAGAGAGTGAGAGTTATTTTCTCGACGTCACACAGGCTGCAATGGACTAACACATACCTAGTAAATTTAAAAGTTACTGGACCGAACCTTGATGGTACAACGTAGAAGTACGTGAAGCATTAAAACGCCATAAAGCATGGTATTAAAAATGAGGAGATCAAGAAGGACAAGTGTAACGATAAACGAAATGAAATAATACATTACTACAAAACAGCTAAAGCTAACGCTAGAAAAACAGGTCGCAAGGCGTTAGTATAATTTTTTTAAATTCAGTGAATATTTGGACGATAGCCAAAAAGCGTTTTGGTCATATGTATGGGAGGTTCAGGGAAACAAGTCAACAGTGCCATCCCTAAAAAACAAAAGGCAAAAACTTTTACACTAGTTTAGAAAAATCTAAAACATTTAACCACTATTTTCATAACGTTTTTAATAATCCTTCTCAGGAGCAATGCGATTCACTACCCAATCGCTCCAATGAACCAACGTATGAAATGGTAATATCTTCTCTTGGAATCGAACGCCAACTTGAAGACGTCAGTCCAAACAAGTCGCCAGGCCCTGATTAAGTCTCTGCTCGCGTACATAGAACGATGGCCCCAGAAATAGCTCCTTTCTTGGAAATAATATTTAATAAATCCTTAAATGATAGCGCAGTACCCGAAGACTGGAAAGTTGTCAATGCCACTCCCATATTTATAAAAGTCGACAAAGAAGAGATGACGCATTTCTCTCACATCTATCTCATGCAAAATTTTGGAGCACATAACTAACTGTAAGTTCAATCATGAAATATCTCGATTCCCAGATTTCACTTACAAAAGACCAACGCGGTTTCCGAAAGCGTAGGTAGATCTTGCGAGACCCAACTGTCACTTTCGTCCATGATATTTTGGCCTCGGGAGAAATTAATGTTCACGGGTCGATGTTATGTTTCTAGATTTTAAAAAGGCATTTGACAAAGTTCCTAACAGGAAATTGCTCCAAAAGTTGGGAAGCTACGGGATTGATAATGTGTAATAGACTGGATTTAAAAATTTTTAACAGGCCGCGAGCAAGGGGTCGTAATAGACGGGGTATATAGTAATCGGACACAGTAAGCGTCGCATCGGGTGTCTCACATGGAAGTGTTATCGCTCCGCTATTGTTCCTTTAAAACATTAATGACTTTGGGTCTTGAGTTCCCAGTAAATTTCGTCTATTTGCTGACGATGCCGTGATATAAAAGGAAGTATCCAGTCATGAAGATATGGTAGTATCATTAGCCAACGACCTAAATGCAATCCAAAAGTGGTGCAAGACATGGAGGCTAGCATAAAATTTTAATAAATGTGTTCCAACAAACTTTTGGAGTGAGAGTATATCACCCGAAAACACTTCAGCTATCCAGGGAATCGGTAAAATATTAAGGGTATAACGATATTTACGGATATGTCCAGGGGAATACGCATACGTGAAATTTAGGGAATAGCTAATAAAAAGTTAGGATTAATAAAAAGGAAACTTTGGAACTGTAATGGATGGGTCGAGGAGCTTTCCAATTTCACATTAGTTAGGTCCCACCTTGAGTATGGTGAAAGTGTATGAGATCCTAATGAGGTAGGCTTAATTTTTGAACTGAAGATCGAGTGAAACGTAGAGCAGCTAGGTTTGTGAAATGTTGTAATGAACATGGTAGTAGTGTCGCGACACTATTGGAAGAATTAGGATGGGAGCCACTAGGTGATCGCAGGATTAAATACAGGTTAAATTTACTGGGTAAATATGAGGCAGGCTGAGGATGTCCAAAACATTACTGGCCCCCAAATTATTATGGTAGATGAGATCACCAACGTAAAATCAGGTAGATTAATTGTAGTACGCATATATTTTAAGTGTCATGTCACTATTAGAGATCAAAATAGATATGACAGCAATTCCGTAGGAGATGATAAGAATTGGTAGTGCTCACACATATTTTGTCGATACCCTGCATGCTATTTTTTTAATTTAATAAACCCATCTTTTCAACAGTTCTACAGCATTATTTGAATATACGAATCCTGTTATTCAATATTGCTGGATGTGAGTAATTTCTTTCGTGTGATTAATATTATTTCAGCGCATGATGAAACTAATAATTGTGCTGAAGTAATATGATTGGGATTTTACGAGCTTGGCTGGCGACCTAACGCCCCTCGCCACACGCCCTAACGGCGGCTTGCGGGGTTTTGTGCATATGTAGACGAATAATAAATCACCATAATATAAAAAATAACGTTTGCTATAACTTTTTCGACGGATAAATTTCAAGTTAATTATTAAGCATCATTATCCCACAAGTTGGAATTCATCTATGTTTGTATGGAATGTTCCAAATTCTGGGTGTGTCTGATGCCCGGTTAATAGATGTACGACTTTCGGATTTTCATCACTGCACTCACGGTTTAACCACCACAGTCTATGCACCCTTTCATGCCCGAGACTCGAACTCAGAACTTTTCGGCAATAGGCTGGGATCAGTCCACCAAGCTAACTCGACCCGCATAATCTAATATCCTTAATTATAAACAATGCTATCATCAATTATTCAGAGGATGTTGTTTATAAACATTACTGCTACCCATGCGTCAATCTGTCACATTTGGAATAATGCGTTCTAACGTAAATACGGCCGGAGGTGATACTGTTAGTGCAAGAGAAATTGCATATGGAATTCGTTCCTGCAAAGCAAGAATTAATTCCAAGGCAGCTAAAGCATATGGAAAATCAAAACATTCTCAGCATCTACCCACTTGTCTCAAAACAAAGGAATCAATTTGGTACCCACATGTCTCAAAACAAAATTTGGTAAGTACTCATTAAATTATGATGAATATGAAGTTGACGATATAGTAGGGTGTAATTGGTTAAACTAATTACTTCGCAGGGGGTAATTGTTGAAATATCCTGTGGTATTTCTCAGAACATCGGAACACTTCCTACTCTATATAAATTTTTTTTGACACAGGCCCGCTGACATTACTGATAGTTTAAAAATGTCATTTTTAATGCTGATATAAAGCGGGAAAATTACTTCAACATTAGTTTAAAGGTGTACTTGATACAGCTATCTTTCGCTCTCGTACAAATTAGATCCATTCACGGAGTTTTCCGCTCAAAAAAAGGTTGATTTTTCTTAGTTTCGGGCCAAAATTCATCTGTTTAAGGATGAGTGGTCAACTTAAAACACGAGAAAACATTTTGAAAAATCAAATGTATATATATAATCAATGTATATATATAATTGTATATATAATATACAAAATCAAATATATATATATATATATATATATATATATACATGCATACATATATATTCCTATACATGCGGACATTTTTTGGAGAGTAGCAGAATACGTGTATGTAAACATGTAATGGATGCAAAAAAAAGGACTAATCTCAGTTCACATATGGAATGGCAAAGATCGAAGAATCATACCAGTCCCAAGTTCATTAAGCTTGCCACTTCTTCCATGGCACCACATCTTGACAAATCATCATGACTTGCTTCTAGGTGAAGTTATTGATGCAGAAGAAAGAAGAATTTCAAATAGTGATCGCGGGTGCCTTTATTTTTCAAGAAGACCTTGCAGCCACCAGACAATGGAAATATGTGGGTCTTGGTAAAACATATTTGTAATGCTACGACTCATCTGCAAGTGTCCTCATGGAAAAATATATCCTCTTTCCGGCAGTGATATAATGACCTACCAATTGTGCTCAATGCATGACTGAAAACTCATCAATTATGTAATGCGATCATCGTCATGCACACATCGCTTCCACAATCCGTTTATTAAACATCGCAAAATAAAGACTCGTCAAGTTAGTCTTGGCACATCATTTACCAAGGGCCGCGTTCTTGCAAGGAAATCAAGGGAAAGGGAGGCGGAGGGAAAGGGGTGGGTGGGTGAGGAATGAAAGATGAGAGGGGGCGGAGGCGTGACGCCAGCCATCGGCCTGGTATCCTAGCAACACCCCGCCCGAGCGCCGTGGGCACGGCAGGAGGCGAGGATAGGCAAGGGACGGACGGGGCCGTGCTGCGGATTGAGTGGCTTAAAGCGGGTTAGCGAGAGTTTATTAAAGTGGTGGTTGGGAGGGAGGGGGATTTGCTGCCGGATTCCGTCCCTGGTCCCGTTCCCTTTCTCTTTCGGGAATTGGGCGGGGGAAAAGCGTGAAAAGGTGCAAAACCTTGAAAGGCCCGCGCTCTCCACCATAACGCAGGTCTTTTCAGACACTGCAAGGTTTGAGAGACCAGCAGCATTGGAAGGAAAAAAAATTCTCAATTCGAGCATAATGAGCGCAGCTGAAGGAAGGCAACGAAAACACCAAAAACGCCGGCCTTGTCTTTCAGTCGTGGACTTGGTGGGCGGCTGTTAAATTTGACATTATTTTCATACCATCTCGCATTATCTTTGTACATTTGGCTACCGAAGGGAATATTTAGGGTAAAGACCAAATAATTCGAAATATAGATGCGATCTAGAAGTTACATTCAGAGAATTTTTTTACCGGTGACGTATTTATTGTGATATCTCTTGAAAACTATTCACAACTAATTTTACAACAAACCTATTACCAACAAATTATCACCAACAAAGATACGGAAAGCGTGGGTAAATAAATACTCCATTAAATAAACTCAAAAAGGGCAGATTCTCTTAAATATCTCTGAATAGCTTATATATATTACAACTCTCTACAATCAGCATAATTAAATTTCGCAGCTCACGAATTATAGGCTACTGACATAATTTTATACTTTCAAAACTGACTGCTTCCTGCTGTGTACTCGTCCTATGCAAATGTTTATATTTTTGAGAAAGTTACCGTGATTCTCTGAAATATCTTCGTAAATATGTACCGAGTTTAATGTAGTTGCAACAAGAGATGGCACATATTGAGATGAATAATGGAAAAATGTGAATGATATCAAAACCATAGTATTTGATATTAGAAAGAGGCATTTAATTAGATGCTCACGTATGTTGAATAAATTCCTTGGGCTACCATTTCTATCGAAGAAATTACGTAATCAATGAAATCAATACCCATCGCATGCATTTACGTCTTATAATGTCTCTGTAATGCAAACTGTTATGGGTAAACTCATAACAGGGTCAAAGTATCACGTTTTGAAGGCATTTACAAAATGGATAGCAAATTTAACAGTTGATTGGCACATCATGATGTTCCAATTGATTTCACCGTTAGACGTCGAGGAAGTTTGGTAGGTCTATGAATAAACAATATATCAACATCCGATACAAACGTATGAGCGATTGGGAAAAAGGAATTTAATTTGGAACTAAATTCCATTCCAACCTGTTCCTCGGATTGCATTCACAGGAAAACCACCTTGTTCTCCAGTTAGAAGATAAAATCAAGGAGAGAAACTACAGTTCTTGGGCATTTGTAATTCCTTCTTGATCAATGCGTCATAGTAATATTTATCACAAGCCATCCAGAGCGGGTCATCCCATGTCCTTCAAATCCTTCTGAAAGGGTTCGTGCTTACCCAATTGCCACTTTCTAGTTCTCCCTCAGCGGACTCATTTTTAATTAAATACTTTTATCTTCCAAGCTACAAATGAGAATTCAATAGAAATAAAAAACCTCCACCGGAAATAACTGGGAAACCATCAGACAATCGGAAAAAATGGACCTCGACCTGAGACCTTTGACAAAGAATTACTCGAATTCGTCTTCCTCTCGATTTTGGATTCCCAATACTTTTAACTGCTTTAGAATCTTATTCTTGAATAATAATTTCCTCGAAGTCCTCGGTTTTCATGCAACTAGACAGACATTCAGCTACCAATCTTTGCTGACTCTTAATAATGCTGAAAAAAGATAAGCATGAGCAATCGAAATGAATATTTTTTAGCAGCTATGAATTCCCTCTGTGCTTTTAACTGAAAACACATTTTTTCTGAGAAAACATAGGCGAGGCTGCATAAAGAATTTGGTCCCCGAAGGCTTATGTGTGGTTGGGCAGTGAGTCCGAGTTGAAGTCTGCTTTCACTCAACAAATGAATCTAACATATATTTAAAAATAATTAAATGTGTTCTTATTTGCTTTCTTGCAATCATCATACATTAAAAAACATGCAGCCGCAGCAAATCGCGAATATTTCTCTTTTCAGAGGAATTAATATCAGTAAGTTTCACAATTTTTTGGAATATATTCCATTCAGGGATCGCTTCAAAGTTCGATGAGACAATGAATGCAGCATGCGTACTTAAGTCTCGGTGGCACCGGAGCGCCGGGTTACGTCAAAAGGAGCCTCCTCAAGCTTTTACCTCCATTTCCGCCCCATAGATAAGGATGTGGGATTGTACAAGGTTTCGAGCACAGTCTGGATCCCAAGACATCCTTTGTGTAGGGACAGAGTTCCGGTCCATCCTATTCAGTGGGACACAAGAGGGATGAGAGCGAAGTGGACGTAGTAGGTAAAGGCCCCCGGAGAACGAAAAACGAGACCCCAACCGCCTGGAGAAGACACGCAATCGGACGCTCAGTGCATTTCCTCGGTGCTGCAAATGCCTCGGGGAGGCGACGGCTGTTTGTGCCCGCTTGTGAGCGCGTGAGTGCGTGTGTGTGTGTTTGTGGTGCTCGAAAAGAAAGAGGAACTGGTTTTAAATTTCGTCGTCGTCTCATTCACCGCGTGTGCGGGGCGCCTTATTCCTTTTGTGGAGGAAGTCCGGAGGGGTGTATGGGGGGGGGAGGGTAAGATGGGTGGGGAAGAAAGTGGAGGAGGAGGTGGCATGGGTGGGGGACAACAGGCGGCGGAGGTTGGCGAGGGGAAGGGGAGGGAACGGTGGCATGGCACGCCAAACCTCCCCCACGCCCATCTCCTTCCCCCCCTTCCTTCCTCCCTCTTCTACACCAGAACTCTTTTATTTTCTTTTATTTTTTCTCCCTCCAGGGCGCGTAGGTTTTTTCGCGATTTTTTTTCTATTTCGCCCCGCAATCCGCTGTTGTTTATTTTTTCGGGGGCACTTCCGGTTCTCTGCCATGGGAACCGGATGGACTTGGGAGCTCGAACTGACCCGATGACATTCGACGGGCACGAGGGTTTCGAGGGCGGGAGAGTAAAAATGTGAGGAGAGGGGGAGAAAGAGAAGGAAGAATGCTAGTCTTCAGATAGGCGATAAATACTAGAGGGAGACAGTACCTGGGAGACGGATCCGAGGGAACTTTCGATGTTTGGCTCGGCGCTACGTTCGGAAAACAGCATCATTTCCGTCTCTTTGGATTGAGTTAAACTTCCCAAAAACCTTCGCACATATCCCGTTTTTTCAACATCCGTTTATGATGTATTCCCATTATTTAATTACTTAATAAACGTAAGTCTGTAAACATGGATGTGGTGATCGCGTCAAACAAAAGGCTTGAATCGCATGAAAGACAAAATGACACTTAATTGTTCAGTAAAAATGACAGTTATTGCTCAATGACTATTGCTTGTCATATTTTCAACGATTGATAACCAGGCAGGTACACGTATGACGAGAAATTCGGTAATATTGAGTGAAGTTGACACTGTTTTCAACGATCTGATTTCTAGGACGCGATTGATTTTCTCGAAAATACGGAAGTCGTATGAAGTTTCCTACATTGTTGGAGACAAAAATATTACAATTTGCCCCCTGCCATATGTCATCTGCGTCGAAGGACAAATATGAAGCTCGAATAATTTATGGTAAGGGTAGCAATGTTAAAACTGAAAGTCTCTATTCGCATTTGCAAACATGAGTGCTAATTGATTTGGCACAAGTAAAAGAGAAAGTAAGGAGTAATTAAAAAACCTGCTCGAAATACTGGGATGGTAACTTCAACTGATGCAAACCAAATTGAAGGAATTTAACACGGTAAAAATCATTCACCTCGAACGGATTTCGAACCCAAATCCTTCGATATCCCGTTCATAGTGTAGCGTAAGAGAACACCTCGGTAGCTTCAATAGCTGAAGCACTCGGCCGAATATCGAGGGGTTTGGGTTAGAATCCTGACCAAGGTGAATGATTTTTACACTGATATATGCTCGTAATAATATCAACGCAAGGAGGGTTTATTTGAAGAAGAGTAAGATGAATAGAAAAATAAGGATTGGCAGCTTGATACCGAATCCCACTAGGGTCCCTCATTTACATCCGACCCATCCGCTACGAGGAAATTCCTTCAGCAACTTTCAAGGAATTTACTTTAGTTATCTGGGAATCCTTCCACACGAGACCTTCGCAAAAGCATGGTTTGAGAGTGCCTTTCTCCAAATATCTAACATTCCGATTTTAGTTTGCTTAATACAACGATTTTGCTCAGTTAATGTTGCCGTGATTGCACATAGTTTCCACAGTAGGGAGGATAAGATCAGGGGAAAGAAAAAGGAAGAGGACTGGCTTGTTGGGGGCCGCGAAGACATGTATAAGTTACTAAGATCAGTAGGAGGAAATAATTTAGGGCAATCGAGAGGAAAGTCTCCGCGTACATGATAGCATATATTAAGGGTGATCCTCACGAAGTTGGATTGATTACCGAATTGGATCGCGTGCATCGTAGAGGAGCTAGATTTGTAAAATATTGCTATGATAAATTTACTGGCGCATCCAAAATATTAGAGGACCTAGGCTGAGAATCACTCACAGAGCGAAGGTTAAAACACAGATTGAAGCTCTTGCATAAATTGGAAGGGAGTCTCTTTAGCAGAGATGTTGGAAATGTATTATTACCCCCATCGTACTACGTTAGGCGAGATTATGTCAATAAAATTTGAGAGATTAAGATCAGAACAGATAGATTTAAGATGCAATTTTTTCCACGAAAGATAGGGGATCAGAATAACATTGTCCGACTACGGTAGGGGTAAAAATATTCGGTTCAATATTAGTCTGGTGTGTATTCTCCCCCTGCCACTCACCCCAACGGTAACTTGCAGGGTACTAAAAATATAAAATAAAAAGTATTTCAAAAAATGTTTATCAAAAAGAACGTAAGAGATATCTGTATTTAATTGTACAAAAAATCACAACATAAACCTAAAATAAGAAAAAAGAGGATGCACGGGAGTTATTTTTAGACAATCTACGTGATGGTACAGAGATACTCTATACACATCTTTCCACAAGACGCTGATAAACAAAAAATAAAAGTCTAGTTGGATTACTCTCCCGTTATTCAATAATATTTCAGTGTAATGTAGTATTGCAGGGGTAGTCCAGCGGTAGACCGTTGGACTAATGACGGAGGGCCCGGGCTCGATTTCCCGGCGTGCCTCTCTGAGTACGCACCTCAGCTCTACCCGAGCCGTGTGTTTTCTCGGGAACCAGATCTGTAATCATCACCTACCAAACTGATCTTCGGATTGATTACTGCATTTATATTTAATAGTATCTAGTAGCTGGGTTAGAATACTTAGTCTCAAACTGTGGAATGACGACATTTTGAAGCTATGGGAGAAATAATGAGGAAATATGTGCAAAATATTATGGACTGAATAAAGTAGCTCTGAAAATGTCCAGCACTTAAAGAGTCACTCTTAAATCAAACCATTAATTGAGGCACAGAGAGCAGCGGGAAAAGCGGGTCATACATGTATGTATTGAAGGTATATTCAATTCATTAGACGTACTTTAGTAAAATACAGGTATATAAAAGAAAAGGAGAAGTGGTTCTCAATATTCGGCAAGTGTTTTGGATTCACTGGCGAATGTGTTCATTGAGGTATAAGCTGCGTGAAATTTGTGAAACTTTGTCACGAGAAGAACTTGATTGAGAAGTGAAAGACGCAGGGGCTAATGCAGAAACCAGGATTGGAGGACCATTAAAAGCCGAAGACTAAGGAGTGCGAGACTGAGGTGTTTAGAAAATTAAAGGGCCCTCGAGTTTACTTATGACACTGAAGATGTTGTTAGGTCTCATCATTTAAGTCTGGAGTAGACTTTTCGGATGAATAATACAAATAGACTCAGTATCTAATAAATTTTAAACTTTTAACTTAAAATTCTTTTTTCTCACAATCAGTGATTACAGAACAAAAGTTGAACGATTGTAGGTATAAAAATCCGTAGCCAGAAATCCTCACGACGGCTCTAAAGTTGAAGTATAGATGGTGTTAAAAGGGGAGGACAAACTAATCAGGAATTACTTTAGTCGAAATTAGCACGGTATATATACATGTTACATGAAGTGAGAGAACAGGAGGCGTACGGACTTGTAAAAATCTTAATAATTGTAGTGTAAAAATAATCCGAACATTCTATAATGAAGAATGGAAGTCGTCCAAAGGAAGGTGTAATGCTAAATAAGTTTTGTATTGGCCACTTAGAAAATAATACCTCTGGGAAATTGAAATTTTCTTCTTGCAAAACAAACTTATATTCACTTATGCCACTGTCTCTCAATATTGTGCTTAAATTATCGAATTTAGGATGTCGTTGTTAAGAACTCGTTCCTCAATAATTAATTAATGCTTCCATTTTCAACGCTAACTCAATTTGCTCTGAGTTTTGAGGTGTTCTTTCAGTTAACAAAGGGAGAATTCCAGTGTGAAACATTATTCTTCCGAGAATATACAAAGTTGGTTAACAAATTCCCTTCATCGTCAATAATATTAGAAGTCTGCAATATTTGATAACGCACGGAATTGAATCATTTTTAGCATCAGAGAAATTTGTAGAAGGTTGAGTCAAAAAAAGTTCTAGCGTGGTGGGCATTCTTCGGTTTTCCCAAGGTCGAAGGGTCTTAAAAACCTTTCTCCTGTCTGCTGGCGTGCAAAGATGAGAAATTTCTATCACATATAGCCATAGTGCGGAATGTGCTCAATTATCAGACTAGCTACATTAAATACAATAACAGCGACGAATTGGGTTGCAATGACCAAATTTTTTGCCCGAAAAAAGTCATTTAAAAAAATGTAAGTATATTGATTTTTAGCCACAGTGAATTGTTTCTCAACGAAAAACAAGACACAATAATCACATAGGAGATAGGAGAGAGTGAAGATATAATTGGCATAATGGTTACGCAAGGAGAGTAGCAGCTTAAATGGAAATAAATAGGTGTGGTTCCGGTGGGTTAAGGTGGCCAGAGAGCAGCCACAACCCTTGTAAGATGTCCGTCCTTAACCACTAGCGTAGCGAAACGGATATAAATTCAATCTGCAGCGGTTCGCTTCCTTTCTAGGTTGAGGGCACTTGAAAGGGTTTATGCCTGATTACCTTTTCCAAAGCGGGGATATTGGGCAATAACTTTTCCATGTCTAGATTTCTGTTACGCAAGACAGATAGGTATGGATTAAGCGGAAAGTGTACAAAATTTTCCATTCTTAGTCGGAAACCGGAACACGGATTCTAGTGATTAGTAACGTGTTCGGGACATAACCGTCATCGTAAGAACATTAAGGAAAGTTTGAGTGATGAGGTGAAGTACGGCCTGTCCAAAGATCGAAATGACAAAAAGAAAGAGTTCAAAATACTATTTACGCAGTTCAAAAAAAATTTTGTTCAAAATACTATTTACGCAGTTTATATCAGTCAACAATATGGTAATCGCTGTTTGCCCAAGTGGTTGGGGAATGTGAAGTTTATTTTAACGATAAATCCGTCGAGCTAGTTAAGTATTATAATGAAAATCCTATTTTCGAGGGGGAATAAAACATTCAACATTTTTCACTTCCACTTTGAGAACATCCAGATTTCAGTTCATGGTAACTTTTTATTTCGTAATACTTTCTCCATTTTCCCGACCTTACAGCCATTCTCCTATCACATCCTTAAACTGAATGTTAACCAATCTTCTTAGTATCGTTTTCTATGTTACTCACCCACCTTCTCCTTCTTTGGATCCATAAAAAGAAGGCGGGTGAAGACACTTGCATTTACCTTTCTTCCACCTCACCAATTAATATCTATTGATAGTCTTTTTAAAACTCAATAGCTCGACGGCCTCTCATCTACATCCTCTTCACACACAGTTAAGGACCAACCCGAACAGAGTCAAATTCAATAGCATGATAACCCCAAATTTTTCTTCTCTTCTTCACTTAGATTGACCGAAAGTTCCATTCTTTTGGGAAGCGCCTATTTCGCCAAAATAATCGTCCTTCCAATATCCTCGTCATTTTGTGGGTTTGAACTATCGATTAAATGACTAAACTACTCCAGCTGCTCAAATTTCCTCTTTATTATGCTTCGCTGACTCATCGCTTGCCCTTAACCTATTTTAATGGGATTCCTTGTCGATTACGCTAAAACTGCATTCGTCTATTTATGCTGGTTATTCTAAAACATCGCCCGAATGAATGTCAAATATTGGGCGTTTTTATTGGGAAACATGGCTTAATCAACTTAGTCACATCGTCTACCCATTAAGCATTTCTCGTGCCATTTCTTCGATTAATACGACACCAAAAAGAGCCGTGGATAAGGCATATCGCAATCTAGTGCTGCTTCTATAAATGAGCTCATTCCAAAGATCAAACCGTTACTTCTACTCGTGCTGTCTAATTTGATTATACTCTCAATGAGACTCCTGTCTCTCTAATACTTTCCATTTCCATTCAGAAAAATTTTTATCAATTAACTATCTTATCCTGTCTAAAGATTTCCCTAAACCAAAGGTACATTCTGAGGTGTCATTTATTTCTAACAAATGGCATGCATGAGGAATATATACGCGAAGTCAATCTCCAATTCGTTAATAACCTCATCTCTGAGTTACCGTTAAGTTTATTGAATATTTTAAAAAAAATAAAAATCATAATCTCCAACTACCCCATAAACACCTGTGAAAATAGGCTTTCTTCAAACATGCCTCAAACCCCGGATTTGCGCTTACGAATAAAGTTTATACCCATATAATATAATGTTAAGACTCGGATCACGAATCATATTCAAAGATTGAATTGCCAAAAGATTACTTCTGAGCGTTTTTCGTAACGATATAGTCATTAACGGTGAAAATGTCATATTCACCTTCGTCTCAGGCTATTAAATGACATTATTCATGGAATTATAATTGTTTAAAAAATAAAAAGATTATTACAGGCTACAGCAACAATTTAGTGATCATAGACTGCAGTAATTCACGAATCGATGCAAGAAATGAGCCGCATAATATACCTTAGTTATTTCCAAGGCCACATGCATGGTGACCGCCTCGCGCCAACGTTAATTAACAAAAATAAAAGTTTATCAGATGCCAGTTCATTTTAGTGTGCACACCGGACGTTTTCGAGAATTAAATATACGAATAGCATTAGCGGTCGATGATTTTTCTCAACCGGTGAATTCATGTCCTTACCCGACTAATCTGTCTGTAACTTGTGTAGAGTATGATTGGTGACACGGAATCAATTATTTACATCGAAAGATAGACTGTGTGTACTGTCTGCTGGGCGGGCAGGTGACAGAGCAATACACATGCGGTTATCTCATTCCCTGCTCGGGGCGGAAAAATCGCTAAAAGCTCGAGGGGAAGCGATTCAGTCAATAATTCGTAGCACGGCAACGGCGCTGTTGTATGTATCTCTATTGCTCGTGTTTTTTTTTTATTTATCTTGCCGCAGGGTTTTGCTTCGGGCGACCAATAATTCTTCCTTTCTTTCTGCCGAGTGTACCATGACTAGAATTCACGCTTCAGCGACCTCGGTGACAATGGTCTCTATGCACGGACACGGCGCGGTGGCGAGAGTCCTTGGAGTGATTAAACAGACAGCGGCAGGACACTTGGTAAATCGCTGATACCAGCGTTCATTGCACGGAGGAGACGGAAGGACCTTTGCCTGTGCCGTTATCGAATCAATTGAAATGGAAATCTGTTTCATTCTCGTTTCCCATCTGCGGATTTTGGTCGTACGCCCTCGCGCACGAGCATAGTCACGCTACTGACGCTTTTAGTCGTTTGTGGGAGTATGGAGAGTTCACGGTTGCACCTTTAACGATGATAAATCAATGTTTCATGTTGAATACAGTAAATGCTTTCGTTATTCGCGGATGCAATATTCGTTTTTCATTATTGTCCATGGACGTTTAATTCTGAATTTAGTTAAAAGGAGCAGAGATTCAGTAAATGGAGGAAATATTTGTCCAAATACGGTTTAACTAATTCCAAGAAATTGCGGGAGATGCCGTAACAGTAATTTTTGACGGAGTCATCCGCTAATATGCATTTCAATGCAACAATTTCAGAGTGTAAAAATCATTCGCCTTGACGGAAATATTACATCTTGAAATTGTTGCATTGAGGCGATTTAACTATATTCTTGTGAGTATTTTTAGATTGATTACATCACCGGGAAGTATTTTTAAATATGTTACCTTGGGGCTATTTTCTTGTGCCAGTACCTCGGCTAGGTAGCCTATCCCTGTAATCTATTCCTCACATATGCTATGTATTCTTTGAATCTTACCAATTTGCTCTATCGAACAACTCGAAATCCACCAAGAAAACACATGCATCCTGTTAGAATTCTACATATTTTTTCTCTCAATGACTTTCTTATAGGTTTCGGTACTATGGTTGGTATATATTTGTTTTTTTACTTCAGTGATAATGGAATTTCATAAAGTTAAATCTGAAAATATCGAATATATCTTGTTGCTGATGTGGCGCCACGCGTCCCTTTCTAAAGCCAAACTGTCTATCACTTAAGTAATCAGTGTCCTGCCCTCTTCCCCATATTTTTATTTATGATCCTAAATAATAGTAATATTTTGTATAATAATGAGCGATGGGAAGAAAGAATGATTTAAAAATGTCGTCTGTCCAAATTCCTCCCTCATAAATACCGTGTGAGCCCAGAAAAACGTTTCGTTCCAAGTTTTCCTCTAAGATGTTATCAAACCCCGCAGCCATACTCGATTAATTTTCCTTTGATATCTCGAGTTTCCAAGTTTTTCTTGACCAACGCTAATCTCATCGACAATTTGCTCTGTATGTTTCAAAATTTGGTGGCCCCAATATCTGTGCCTTCACCTCTTGTATTCTCCCTACCTATCTCGAATCTTTTCTGAGTTTATTAATAATATTTCCCCAGTATTTTTAATGGTTTTACTAAATTTTACAGTTCTTCCATCTTTGTGTGGAGCCTATCCATTTTTCCCTGTTTCTGTAAATTCTCCACATCCTCGCACTCTTAACTCTTTCCAACACGTCCTCTTAGCTAAATTGGTTTCTCTTCATAGTTTATTACTTATATCCTTGTAATTCCGTCTTCCTTAACTCTATGTTAACATTCTGCCATTTTTTCCTCACATTTTTAACGAACCACCTTTTAGATAATACAGGGATTCCCCTATATTTTCGTATTTACTGTTCCTATTGTATCGTCGGCGGCTTTCGACCGCTTTTTTGAGATGCTCCCACCACACATACGTCTACTACACTCATCCCATTGTCTTCACTCACTATTTTTGTCAAAATTCTGGTACTCTTACCCTTTTGTCTTGGCTTTGGCCACTACAATCTATTTTCTGATAGTCATCCCCCACTTAACGTTTCATAACATTTCCTGTTCATTGGTGCCATTGAAAAACCAAGCTAAGTTAAGAGAATTCACCCAAAATTTAAAATCAACAAATATGTCTTCACTCGAAGTTAAGCGATGAGTAAAACATGTAAATATATCGGTTAAGATTCTACATGGATTATAAATTATTGGCCATAGCGAAAGAATAACACTGCAACTACAATTGTAGCATCAAATAAAATAAAGTGTCATCTGGTAAAAATTGCGCTAAATTTAATTCTGTTTTATATTACTTCAAATAAAGGAGTAGGAATTACTGTTCTTGGACCTAAATACATTAAATGTTTCCTTAATTGAATTCAAATTCACATTATGATAATACGGCATATAAAATTATCCACGAAATTCGCAACTTTAAGAAATGTCATGATTTGATCGCCCGCATCGTTTTAATTAAAATTCTTTTAAATTCAATTCCTTCAGCTACTTCGTGAAATAATTCCCCAGGGCTCAATTGCGGGGAAAAGTTAAGTCTTTTCACAGTATTTGGTGGGGATTTCAGTGCCAAAGCGTTTTTTTCAATTAATCGGAAGACAAGTATTGCGCAGGCATTTTGAATAAAAACCTAAGAAACTCTTCTACCCTCGACATTCGGATTCGATAGCAGTACGACAAACTTTTGATCAAGAGCACTGCCTCAGGCAATTAAAATTTTTTGTGTCACCTTTCCCAGATGATTAAATGAAATCAATGTCGCCATACTATACATACTATATGGCATAGCTGATTTTGCCTAAAGAGCGAAAAAAATTTAAGAGCAAAATCTCATAATGCCATTTACTAAGTCTGGCAAAATTACCCATTAATCTATAAAGGATATACAATTTTATTTTCAACTCTTTTAAACATATTCCTCCATTGTGCGAAAATAGACGAAGTGCATTCCCCCTCTATAGTGCCCCGTGAATTCAAAGGAAATCCATTTCATGTCAGTAAAAATCTATACCAAAGGCAATATTCGATCTGACTACTGTAATTTAGCCGTGGAATACAAGATACCTTTCATCTAAATAGGAATACTGTCTCTCTTCTGTTCAATCGTTGCTATATCGTCAATAAGTAAGGTATTGGTAAAGTAACTTATCTGGACAACATTTTCTCTATGAAATCTGTATCCTGACAGGAGCATTAAATACAGGAACTTGAATAAATTCCTAACGAACGCCATTAACTTCGAATGTCTCTAGAGATAATTCATGATGGACTCTCATATCTTATTACCGCAAAAACCCTTTCAGCAATTATTTAATTTTGGACTGCAGATAAGCCGGTACCCCGAGGAACTGTCTTTCCGCCCCATGAAATCAGAGAGATAAAATCATTATATTTGCACATATATTCTATTTCTGTCTCGGTTAAATGAATGACCATGATAAATATATAAGAAACCGAAGAGGCTATTTTTAGCATGTTCACAATGATTTTCGTCAAAGATTCGTAAACATATAATATTTGATTAAGTGAGAAACGTAAACATTTTTTATTGGTGCGGTAATTTCCTTTCTTGTGATAATATATTTTTCTAATCTACGTATAGCATTTCCTTTCTTTGAATTACATTTCTGAAATGATATGATACTTCTCTGCCGAGGATAATTTACCAAGCAAAACCGACGTTCTTGGAATGCTGGAAACGTGTACACAAGTATACTAAAGGACGAGTATATTGAACATGAATATGAGAATATGAAACAACAAAGTGGATACACGTTAATGATTATTTCAGGGTTAAATCGAAGTACGGAGATAAAGCCAAAGCATTTATGTATTTTCCTAACGCTTCTAAGATCCTACCAGTGGCATAATTATTGATAGTAAAGTTATAATTCTGTTTCTTCTATTCATGCATTAACCACAATACTATTAGCCTTAGCAATATTTATATCTTTATCATTTAGTGATAAAAGGCAGTTTGTAGATTTTGTGGACGCAGTGTGTTGGTTTCTGCAAAGGCCCTCTCTATAAAGCCTTAGTCATGAATTAATTGACGCAGACTGTTTTAGAAATTTGGAAATAATAACAAATTAATACTATAATTTTAACAGCACTTTGACTAAAATTTAAAGTTTACGTTTATCGCGTTACCCAGTATTTGAAGTTTTAGATAGAAATTTAGGGAGCATTAGTATTTACTTTTGTAAAGTAATAGTTAAATATCAGACTAAAATAACACAATGATAAGAAAAAAACGAGGATGTATAATTAGCACGTTATGGTAGTAGACACTGAAATTTTCATCGATGTACATTAAAATTTTCATGCTTTTATACCATGTCCACTCCATCAAATCGGACGGATTTCCAAATTTTCCTGGCTCCTCCCGAGAAGATAATCTACATGAGATTGTTTTGGGGAAATTTTCAATCGTTCCCTTGGATTCTTGAGCTACCAGAATCATTCCTTCATGGAGAAAAATATCAAGGCAAACTACTATTATGGCTTAAATCTGAGGTAGATGAGGGTTTTATTTCCTACGAGGACTAGGATTAAGGATTCCGAGCGAAGGAGGGAAACTTAGTCATCGGAGAGTACATCTAAATTACGTCCGTCTTCACGAGCAAAGAGCGCAAGTGCCGAAGAGGATAATCTGGAGATTATGGAAAGAGGTTTGATCATGGAAGTGGGAGTCAATTCATCCCCGTGGAAAATATGACGGACTAAATCAAACATCGGATAGCTCACTTGCCAGTTTACTCGAAGAGCATTGAGTTAAATCTCGCTGCTGTGAGTCATAATTTTACAGTGCCGAAGGATGAATCGTATACAGGGGTATACAGACCTGTACACTGCGTGTAGTTAAGGTCGTCCGGATCACGATGTTATCTATATGTAATGTTGATTAAATGTCCTGAATTTGTAATCCTAAGCACACTCTATCAAATGTCGTTCATAAAACAGGGTGCTAATGCTAGTTTTAAAGTTTTAATAGAGATTAGCATCGAAAATCCAAGATGTTACACATGATCTCATGACAATGGAGGACTACCAACCAGAAGAACCATGGATCAATGGTGCAGAAATCTAAGCCGTTCTCACGAAAAACTCACATTATGTGAGCAATCAAATAATAGTTGTAATAGTGCCGAAATACCAGCTCTTATCCAACTTTGCTGACTTGATATTAGTTGATTATGGCCATAACATAGTTGAAATCGAATAGTTTCAACACTTTTCACCTCAGAACTAGTCCAAAATTTGTTTGAGAGCAAGTTTTTAAGATACATAATCTCTTCAGAGTGTTTACAACTATATTTGCTTAATTCAATATTGCGAAAATATCCACGAATGGGTGTTACATGCATTTTATTCATCGTAATTAATACATGAACTAAAGTGAAACATTGATCCGTTTAGTCACAATAGAACTTCCTTAAATCCATTTACAAATTCTCTTTTCATTCATTAATTCAGCTTTTCATCAACTTATCGTAGGCATTGGATTTAAAGTTATCCTTCCGCTACTTGCATTTTTTAAAGAAACAGGTAGATAAATATAGGGTGGTTCCTAAATGACTGAAAAAGTATTTTCATCAATCATTGGCGTCAAATCCCTCTAATTTTTCTTGAGAATTCTTTCCATTTGACTGTAAGGAGAAGGTTAAGCATGAAGTATAGTATAGTAAACGAATTATCTATAAATTTCAATGAAATCGAATTCCGTCTGGGTTTACGACGATAAACTCTCACGGATTTTTTTCTTATTCTGGCATACTTAAGCAGCTGCTACTGACTGTTCTGGAATCCGTCACCGATTTGGTGTCTGGGGAATCCAGAATATGTAAGATGAGCAACTATACTTACGCAACCGCATAATGTGGCAATCCCGTTGTTGCAAAACTAGAAAGTTAGGCGAGCGAGGGAGCGGCGTGGAAATCAGATATCATCACACCGGGAACGCCCACTCCACTCGCGAGCACTCCTGAAAATTCTAAATATTTGCAGAAATATACAAAAATATATTCTGATAGTCCCATAATGAATGTAAATTTTGATTTTCTCAAATGATTTCTTACAAAAATAAAGTAATTTATGGCCAGTTCGTAGGGGGCTAGAATAGCACATGCGTTGTTATAAGTGCTCCAACTGACATCGTGCCCTATATATGTGAGAGAGCGGTGCTCCTACTAGAGTTTGGTCTATGTATGAATTATTTTGAGCATCCATGAGCTAGAATCTTCAACGCTAGCTCGAAGATCCACTTTTAGACCACTGGTTTTCTCTGTTTGATCGTGGACCACGCCGCCGCATCAGACTTCCCGGTCTCTTAAATTGAGCAGGCTTCAGAGCTATTCACTTAATGACAGTAACTTAGAATTTATTTATGTAACCTGCAAGACACCGCTAGGGTGTGTAGAAGGGGTTGAATACACACCAAAATGATTTTTACCCGAATGTGACCCCTACCGTGGTCGGACAATGTTATTATGATCCCCTATAGTTCGTGGAAAAAAGTGACATCTTAAATCTGTTCTACACCTATTCTCTCTAATTTTAATAACATGATCTCGCCTACCGTAGTACGATGGGGGTAATAATACATTTTCTATATCACTGCCGAAGAGACTCTCTTCCAATTTATGCAAGAGCTTCAATCTGTAATTTAACCTTCGCTCCGTGAGTGATACCCAGCCTGACTACTCTAATGTTTTGGATATACTACTAAGCTTATCATAGCAACGTTTTACAAATATAGCTCCTCCTCTACGCTACACGCGACCCAATTTTGACCCCCAATGCCAGCCATCTCGCTGTAATGTCCTGGAAAAATATAAGCCGTGACGTGAAATTTTGGAAAAGTCAATGAAAATAATAAATACATAATCTTTGCGAACGTAAATGACACACATATTAATTTGTTAGATCTCCCGAACTTCGTGGAGGAAAATGGATCGCGACTGTATTTTATCAATCCTGTTCGGTCGTGATTGGAGGAAAATAATTAAGCACAATCGTAAAATTACACTTGTAATTCAGTATAGTGATTGATAGTAATGAGATCATTCATCGAGAGCTAATTGTAGTTTGGACTGCTTGAAATTCTTCTTTAGTCATTTCGGGATCACCGGGTAAATTAGAACGATGAATTTGCCGGGGTAGAATTAACTTATCCCAAAGTTTATTTTTGAGGTAGCACGGAGATGCCTCATTTGAGTCGCCCACTTGCATCGACCGACAAGAATTCAACCCCGGCCACTCTTCTCGAGTCGTTCGCTCACCCGGATAACCGTCACCGTCGCGCCGGCCGTGGCTGACGCCTTCCAAGGCCGTGGAGTTGCGTTCGAGTTCCCCGACGAATAAAAGCGTCATGCTTTAAGCACTTCATGTGCCACGAAAGAATGGCGACAGTCGTCGTCATATATGTGGGTAACCGGGAATTAGGCCAATGTAAAGGCAAGAATTCCAGACCCCAATTGTGGTTGCGGTGCTCCTAAAAGAATCAAACTTTATAATTTTCACTTTTTTGTGACCTTTTGATGTCTACGTTTCAGGAAAAAATTTCAATAAGACAAATTATCTAATTTAAGCGCAATATTTTTCTAAGTTTTTCATAAATGACAGCGGGCATTCAGGAGATGGCTGTCAATATCGTTTACGGTTTGTGACGGTTAGTTGTCGGTGATTTCGATCAGCTGATGATCCTCGGAATTGCTACTCTACACCCTCGAAGTTGTTACAATTATCAATAGAGAAAATATAGATTCAACTAGAGAAATAAGGCGATCGTAAGCATTTACCTTGAATTACTGTGGTGAATATTTCCTCTGATCCATTGGAATACGGGTTTCTCCAGTAATCTATTCCACATATTTTTATAGCAAAGTAGGTTAAGTAAATATTCGTATCGGTATCTTGGAATCAGCTCTTGGAATGCATATTATCATAACTTTAAACATAATTTAATTAACTAAAACTACTAATTTTTGTAATTAAAACTTAATCCACAGAAAAAATGGACTACATAACATGAATAATATCCGTGGAAACTTTATCATATTCTTTAAACATACTAAGTTCGTGTCATTCTATCTCTTCAGCGTAAAATATAATGCATTGAAGTTTATATTTGAATATGAGATTTAAATATTGAATTTCGGGAAATTATCTCTATGGAGTTCAGGAGAAATAATATTTGGCTGCTCTATTTCAGTTTTTGTATTTGAAAATATTCCCTTGAAAATATTAATTTCTGACTCATAAATGAATGGCACGCTGGAATATATGAACCCCCGTAATAATGATGCTAGATTAAAATATTTATTCGTAGGAAAATAACGAAAGAGCAAAAATCTAACTGAATATACAGGTATGAACTGTATCGATCCCTAGAACATTCTAATTGCAGGAACGAATAAACACACGCAAATAAACGTAATTTGCGTGGGTAGGACATATTGTATTTTCCAATGCCTAATTTAAAAAGCTACTGTACTAGGTTTTAAGACTGCTCGCGAGTCTCCGGTACATTTGAATGATGGGATTAACCAATGATGGAACAAGGAGACCTATTTTGAAAGCTTAAACAGGGTAACGTTTTTCGTTAGCAATAAAAGTAATCGCCGGGATATGCGAGAGAAAATGTTCGTTAAGTATTTATGAAAATGCATGCTTCAGCTGAAGTATGATATCATGATTAACTATTATTACGCCTAAATTTCGCATTGTTCAGAAACTTGGAATTTTATATCTGCTGGCCAGCATCGATTGTTTTTCTCTGTTTTTTTTCGGACTCTCGTACGCGTATTGTGAGGTGTCGGAGCGTGGAAGGGGACCGAGTTTTAAAAATGAAATTGACTTCATCTTATCAATTTCACCATCAAAAACGCTGATTAGAAAGAACGACCTTATTCAGGACAATATCCAAAGTATAAAAACGTTTTCATCAGATGACAGCGTTATTTCCGACCTACCATTTTCCCTTGATATTACTTCGCATCGAGGTCAATTCAGTTGGAGATGAACATTAATTTCACGACTCGCCACCATTGATTGGTATACGCAAAATTTTACACATTTTAGAATGAATAATACTAATTTGTTATGGGATACATTAAGGAAAATTTGGGGAAAGTCGTCCTTTTATTCATTTAGAATGAACTAAGGCCTGGAAGGTCATTTGAAAAAATTGGAAATAAGCTCAGGGATGACGGATGAAGGGCGGATGAAGTCGGCAGATTGTTGAGTGACGGCAATGAAACTTTCTTTATGATAATTTCTCAGCGCGGTACTAAAACACGTTCGTGAGCGATGGACGTAACACACCACTCGAGTCAGCGAGGAGATAATGGGATACCCTTGTTGCTTAGATCGGGGATCTGCTACTTGTTCAACTTAGTGAGCCAAAATCCATTACGAAAACTCTATTACTTATATACCTAAAAGGAAAGAAACATCAGACAGAATGAAAAGCCACCAAACATTCAACCCAGGAGCTAAAGGACGAAAATCGGTTCGTGAAATATTCACCATAGATTGATTTTTGTCGCCTTACTTAACGATATACTCCTACGCCTGTCGTCTGTTCTGTATTTTAGGATGGCATAAGGCCATTAGTGGAAGTAAAAATAAGGTCAGGAGAATCGGAGACGGAGACATGAATTGGTTGGGAAAACGTAATCGGGGAGGAAACTCAAAAAAGAGCTCTGAAATACTCAAACGGTTATCTTTCATGGATCTATGTACATATGTATACACCCTAAGAGATGTCACTCTCAGACACCACTAGGGTGTATGGGAAGAAGTGATTACACATCAGGCACGTAACATCAAAATTAAGTTTTGATGTCGCATGCCTGAAATGTTAATTATCAATAAAAATTCAAAATGATTCACATAATGGAAGCAATATTAACTTCAGCAACGAGCTCGTTCATGCACTTACAGTATGCATGTTCAAAATACTTCCCTACACATGCGAGTTGAATTGGTAGGGGCGACAAGAAAAATATATTCATGAAATAGTGTCATTTCTTCTCTCACCTAATTACATTAATCTCATGCTAAAAATCCCGTTCCTCATCATAAGCAAGCTACTTCGTAGGTTTTCTTCTTTATCAAGATGCCATAGGCAAAATTTGGAGTCCTACCATTCGAAACCTATTTCCTCATAGTCCTATAATGTGAGGACTATGAGGAAATAGGTTTCGTTCAGGCCCCGTGACGTCAAATTCTTTTCACGAATGAAAAAAAAATATTTGAAATATTCTTGCTTAATGCATATCCAGACAAAAAAAATGAGAAATTTGTTAATTCACTGCAAATAGCGAGTGAAGTTAATATCAAACGTTGCTGAATGCTGAGAATATATGAATGCGCTCATAGGAAGCGATAATGCGGTAACTTAGTGAGCAATTGAAATGTAATGAAATAATTGACTTTGTAATTCCACACACTTTATTTAAAAACGCACGACCCAGGTTTCGACGTTGAACGTCATCATCAGGTGGTCCTAAACTAAGTCTTCTTTTTTGCCAAAACGTTCCCTCTTGACGCTTGGCTTGCAGCTGCCCGATGATTTAATCATTCAGCTGCTGTGTTTGCGGCTTCTTAGCCCGTCGATGAAGGAAGGTCCAATCAACTCCTTTTCCTTTTCAATGGTGGTTGGTCGTCGTCCCGTCCCGTTGCTGCTCTTGGGCGTTTGTGCCTTTCCCAGGAGACAGGTTTTAAGCCGCCGATCGACCGCAAGTGCTCTTCTTTTTTGCCTTCAAGCTCCTCGTAAAAGGCCGTCGCGCGAGTCTTGATGACATCTCCAATGGGCGCAGTTTCAGTTAAGGCGTGGAGAATTTCTGCGGCATAGTTCCAGCCAAGCCCAAGTACACTGTTGAGTGCCCCTCTTTCCGTTACCTCCAAGTGGTGGAAGGCCGTCTGAGTCATTCTGCCACTCCATGCCGGTGAAGCGTACATCAAGATATGGCGAATTGCCGCCACGTACAGATACGTCTTTGTCTTGATAGAGAGGGACGGTGAACGCAGCAGCGGCGAGAGTTGTAGTCGTCTTCCTCTTGCCTTCCTGGTGGCAGCGAGGGCGTGACTTTTGAATGTCAGTCTTGTATCCAGTATCACGCCTAGATAGGTCACCTCTTCCTTCCATGGCGCCTCCTCGGTGCCCACGAGGATTTCTCCTGGTTCTCGCAGTCCTCCAGGTGAAAAAAGAATCGTCTGTGTCTTTGCGCTGTTGACGCTGATTCGCCACAGGGCGTACCACTCCAGCAGTTTGTCTACTGCTCGCTGTAGGTATGTTGCCGCCATGTGTGCTCTCCGCGAAGTGGTCACTATTGCTGCGTCATCCGCATACAGGGCAACCATGGTATGTCGTCCAAGGTCTACCGGGAGGTCCGCCGTATATAGATTAAAAAGTATCGGTCCGAGCACCGATCCTTGCGGCACGCCTGCGTGGACCTGTTTCGGCTGTGACAGCGCGCGTCCCCAGGCGACACGGAAAGTCCTTCCTGTCAGGTATGATGTTAGCAAGCGGCGCTGCCAATTTGGAAACCGCTGTATTGCAAGTTTTCGCCTGAGACCAGCGTGCCATACCCGGTCGAAGGCTTTCCTGATGTCAAAGAACGCCGCCGTTGAGCAGCATCGCCGATTGAATCCGGCCGTCACCTGTTCCACGAGACGGACGAGCTGGTGTGTGGTGGAGTGTTCCTCTCGAAAACCGTACTGTGATGCCGGCAAGATTGAGTAGGCCGCGATGTGCTTCAGGAGATGTGGCAGCAGTACCCTCTGAAGCAGCTTTCCCAGGGTCGCTAGCAGGGCGATCGGGCGGTAGTTCTCTACGTTCCTAGCGGACTTCGGCGGCTTCGGCAATAGGATGACTTTTGCCGATTTCCAGATGGGCGGAAAATGTCCCATGGAGAAGCAGGCCGTAAAGAGCGTAATCAGGTGAGTTGCGAGCGAGACAGGCATCTGTCGAAGGGCCTCGTTCGGGATGTTGTCCTCTCCTGGTGCTTTCTTGCAGCGTAGTCGTCCAAGGGCTGCTCTCAGGTCGTTTTCGGTAACCTTCGTTACCGTCATGGTGCCCTCCTCCGTTGTTTCATCCTCTTCAGGAAAGTCGCTAGGATCATCCGGTACCAGTGGATCCGGAGTCGACGTGAAAGTGGCCTCCAGCGTAGTTGCTGCAAATTCAGCCTTTTCGTCTTCCGTGATAAGAGGGCCACCAGGTGAGTCGATCGGTGGGTCGATCCGAATGCTGTGGCGAAGAGAAGCTGCCATTCTCCAGATGCTCCCATCTTCGGTTCGGAGGGAAGCAACCTTCCTTTCCCACGTCGTCTGCCTGTGGTCCTGGATGAGCTGCCTCACTTCGGCTCGTTTTCTTCTAAACCGTGCCCCATCCGCGGGACATTTGGTTCTTTGAAATCGTCGTCGAAGCCGATTTCTTTCGCGGATGCGGCGAAGGATGGAATGAGGCAGCGTCAGATGTCCAGAAGGGCGGATCAGTTTTATTGGCACGGTGTTCTGTAATGCTTGGTCCACGCCAGCTGTTATGACAGAAGCATATTCGTCCAGCATAGCTTGTGACGTCAGTGATGGCGGCTGTTCCGGTAAAATGTCGGACAGGATCTGCCTGTACCCTGTCCAGTCTGTTTTGTCCAGGCATCGCACCGGCCGTGGGGGAAGTAACGTTGGGCAGCATCCCAGATAGGCGCAGACTGGGTAGTGGTCGCTGTCCAACGTCGGTGTCGCCACGAGAGAAAGCGAACTCGTGAGCCTACGGTGCAGCGCAATATCTAAGACGTCTTCGCTCCTGCCGTGATGCTGATGCGTTGGCCCATGTGGACCCGCGACGCGTACTCCGTTGTTCTGAGCCCATGTGAGCAGCGCTTCACCCCGAGGGTTCGGTGTAATTGAATGCCATGCAGCATTCTTTGCATTTAGATCCCCGAGAAAAAGCGACGGCCGTGACCCGGAGAAGATGACTTCGAAATCCTGTGTGGCTAGAGGTCGTTTTGGGGGGAGATAGAGTGACCCCACTGTGAGAGAGCCGATCGAAGTATCTACTTCAATGGCTGTCGCCTCTAGATGCAGTCGAGCTGGTAGGTCAATTTTTCTCGCAGCCAGGTCAAGCGAAACGAGGACCGCCGTGCCCCCTCCTCTTGTTTGCCGGTCATCCCGGTAAACTGCATAGCCTGGAACGCCGTATGAAGTTCCAGGACGGAGATGAGTCTCTTGCAGACAGACGATTGAGATTCTTGCCTTCCGTAGAAAGGCAAGCAATTCAGGGGTCTTTCGCTTCAATGCGCCGCCGACATTCCATGTGGCTAGGATGATAGATTTATTTAATTCTCGCCTATGGTCCATTTTGGTTTGGGAAAATAGTGGTAAGGGCGACAGTTAAAGCTTGCAGCTGTTGTTGCAATAGCGCAGCAGAGGACGTCAATGCTTCCAGGATGGAAGAGAGGGATGTAGCCAAAGTTGGAGTCGGCATCTGCGAGTCTGCAGCCCGCCTCTTCTGGAGAAGAGGAATTTTTATTTCTTCTGCTGTCTCCCTGGCGACCGGAGCCGGCGTCGAGAGTGGAGGAAAGTCAAGATGCTTGCACATGGTCAGACGTTGGGTTGCGTTGGTTGGGTCTCCCGGCTTCGACGCGTTGAAGGTACCAAGCGTCTTCTGTTGAGGAGAAGGCAGCTCTGTTTCAGCGGCGGTGTTCTTCGCCCCCTGGGTTGGTGCGCCTTTCCTCCGGAGGCTAGCCATCTTCATCTCCTTCTGTTTGGCGTAGACAGGGCAGGTCCTGAAAAATGCAGGATGGTTTCCTCCGCAGTTACAGCAACAAGTCTTCTTCCTTTCCGTATCCGGACATTGGATGCCTTCATGTGCACCAGCACACTTGTAGCATCGCGGGGCTGCCGTGCAGTTGGAAGATGCGTGTCCGAATCGGGTGCACCGGTAACACATTTGTGGCTCCCTGTGCTGATATTTTGCCACCCTGACACGGGAATTGCCGATGTATCTTATGGCAAGCATTTCTTTTGTTTGCCATTCAGGGTTTTCCTTGACAACGACAAGGAAGAAGGTTCCCTGCCGCACCAGATGCACTCGTTCCACCGGAATCCCCATGGCGTCCATATCTTCTTTCAGTAGCTCAACTGGGTAGGTGCACGGAAGTCCACGAACCGCGTAGAAATTGGCTCGTAGGGATTTCGGGCCCCAGGTCGAGAATTGTGCATTTGACTGCACCAACAGCTGCTTTATGGCCGCATAATCAGCCGCAGTCTTTAGTTGAAGTCTCGTCGAGTCGGTTGTATGGATTGCAGTAAAGGACTTGTCCGTTGCCTTGGATCGGACAAGTTTCAGCAAGGCCGCGTGGTCTACTACATCGTATATGATGAGTGCCGGGGGGCGTGGTTCCTTTTTTCGGCTTGCCGGGGATCCAGATGGTGCAGATGAATTTTCAGCCTCCATCGCCACGGGAGCAGAAGAGTTGTCCGTGTCCGGATCCGTGACGAGCGGTGAGAATTTATTACTCGTACTTACCGGGCGCTTATTAGTTGCTTCTTCAATGGAAAGGAATGGTGCGCTACGCTTCCCGGCTCCTCTGGGATCCTTGACGTGTCGCCAGTCGTCGTTGAATTTCGCGGCAGGGGCAGACGGCCCGTTCTGATGCATGGAAACGTCCATATTTAGAGCGCCGGCAGTATGAACAGGGTTTGAAGAAGTATTTTCCAGCTGCTGGTCGAGAGGAGTCCTTATAGTGTCCGCTGGCAGCGGCACGATGTCCATATTGGGCGCCACCGGCGCCTTGCTTCGCTGTCCCTCGATTATTTAATGATGTCAGCAACCAGGGTTAGAAGTATCCAGTAGAATATTCCAAGGGAGGCGTACGTCGAAATTTCTGTAGGTATATCCAGGTCTGATGGTCTATCCTCCGTCTCCAACGTTCCGAATCCAGGTGATCAGGTCTCCAACCTCCAACCTCCAACCAGGTCAGGAGGTGGTCCTCATAGAAGCACGCTGGCTATATATACCTTCTGATCATAGGAGGGGGGGGTTGGTCAGAGAGGGAGGTCGGAGGGGTAAAAAAGGTTACAATGTAGCTGGGAAGAAAAGAGAATTACATTTTTGATTTAGAAGAGTGGTAGGTCTAGGAGTGGGGAGTGGGGAGTGGGAGGGATACAAAATTTCGTTGGCAAGATCATCTTTCCAACGGACACATTTCAAAATTTCTAACTGCTCCAAAGCATCGAGCCTTTGACCTTTTTCTTCAAAATGAATAATTTTTGTCACAAAGTCACTTTTGTGATCACTTTCGATGAGGTGTTTTGCAAAGAGGGATGTTATGTTCTTATTTTTTACACATGTTTGGTGTTCTTTAATCCTTTCTTTAAATTTCCGTCCTGTTTGTCCAATATACTTTGTGCTACAATCCGAGCACTTTAACTCATACACTCCACTCCTCTCGTTTTCGGGGACTTTGTCTTTAGTGTGAGAGATCAGGTTCTTAAGGCATGAACGATTGTAAAAGGCACATTTAATTTTTTCTTTAGGTAAACTTTTAATTACTTTTTGAGAAATAGTCCCAAGATAAATAAAGTGTGTGGAATTACAAAGTCAATTATTTCATTACATTTCAATATGTTATGCAAATTCCACAAAGTTACGCCTGAGACAACAAATTTTAGTGAGCAATGGTAAAGCCAAGTGGGTGTCTGACGCTCTGAAGAAATTTCTGATTTCAGGTGAACTATAATTTTTGATGCTAATATCAATTAATTGAAAGACAGAAAGTAAAAAAAGGAAGAGATATGAGCTTCTTGCACTCGGTTTAAGTAGGAATAAGATCTCCTTCACTGTATTTCACTCGAAAGTAATGGCCTTGTCAGCCACTTGAGAATTCGCCAATTTTCAGCGCTCGGAGTGGAGGAAGAGGTGAAAGATAAACGAAGCGGGAGGTGAAGAGGGTTTGAGAATTAGATGCCACCTGAAGGATGATTCTTGTACACAACTGATCGATTTCCCAATCCACATTTAACAAAGCGAACGGAACACGACAACTTTCCTTTCCGCGGAGGCCGATATACACAAAGACAGAGACCCTGGAAATTGCTTATGATTATACTGACCTTCTTTGTGCTCAAATGAATTCGTATGAATCACATATGTGCCTACTTTTCGAGCCGCTCGGTGACACTAAATCTCTTCATAGTTTGGAATTTCCTCAGTCTTCGTTTGTGTAAATTATTTTTCTTCGGGTTTTACAGATCAGTAATTCTTTAACCAAGTAAGTGGCTGCAATTATTGCTCTACAATTACAAAATATGCATGCACGCCGTTGTAAACGATGCAATAATGTTTCATTTTTAATATGGGGTGAGAGAATATGATTTTAGTTTTCATCACCATTTTATTTTATTAAAACATTGAAACGGATGTATCGGTCAGGTTTTTGGGAAAGATTTTTCACTTGTCTAAGAAACGTTTTTCCTTGAATTCTGTACTCGGAACACATCGAATCTTCTCCGGATTTTTAAAACTGTGATATTATTTATAATTTCAAACTGAATTAGAATCAAGCATTTATCGAGTGCATCGAATCGGTTATTATTTCCTGTAGCATTTTTACAATTGACTTTATGTTCTGATTGTTTGTAATCCCCTTACTTTTCCATCTCAAAGCTGAGTCACTCTTTCTTCCTTAAAATTCCGGAAAAATGACGCACGTAAAGAGATAACCGTAGGCTTGGAGCTCTATACCTATGGAGCATAGGATTGTTCCACAGCCCTCGAAGAAGGGCGGGAGTGACTTGCTCCTCTGACCTTGGCAGAGCTTGAAGGATTCCCATTCACAGAGCATAAAATGATGGTCACGCATTCTTTCACCGGTATAATCACATGTTCAAAGCTGATTCCCATTCTCATTGTCCTTGAAACATCGAATTAACAGGGTAGTTCAAAGTTCTCTGCGTGAGACTAAGGAAGCGTATTACAACTAAAGTCAAGGCAAAATTTTGAATATAGAACTATTTTAATATCAATTAATATTGATAGAACTAATAAATACAGCATGTGGACGTATTTCTATAAGCGGTCTGGCTAAAAAAAATACTTTCAAATAATAGATGAATTAATAATTTGGCGATTGACATGCTTTTCGACGGATATTTAAAGTGTTTATTTTGTATTAGTCAGCGCGTAATGCTTTGCCAACGCAATTCATAAGTTATTAGGAATGAACCTTCCCTACGTGGTCTTTTTAAAAAAAGTATCATATCTCCGAATCGTCAGATTTAGAAAATACCATCTGTTGTGTATCAAAATACAGTTATAAATATACTTACCATTATTCTCGCAAATGCAATTTTCATTACTGAAGAAAAAATCGTAGTTCGGGAGCCCAAAAGGAGGGAGGCTTCAGAATAGTAAATAGTAAGCATAGAAAACCATAAACTCAAGGGGGAGAAAATTCAGGGCATCACTTGCTTCATCGTAACTCCACAGGAGGCAGTTATGGGTGAAAGGGCTCCCAGCCGCAACCTTGGAAAGACCATCAACACCAACTACCCGCTTAGCCTATGGCAGAGCAGACGCTGAAATGATCCAGTCCGGGTAAATCCGAAAAAGTTGGTCAACAGGGGTATCGTTTAACTTGGTGCCCATAAATATTGGCATTATTTCACGCATAAAATCATGCACAACGACGAAAACCCAACAAAAATACTAAATGATGCACCATCAAAACCAATACGATCTCCACCAATACTTGTATCATTTATCACATGGTCTGCTTTTTTCGTGTGACACCAATGAGGGTTAATAACAAAATCAGAGTACTGATCAGAGTATTTAAAAGGACGGCCTTCACCGAATTTGCTAAGGAAAAGGAACTTGTAATTTCTTTGATGTATGGTTAACGGTACATTTATAGCCAAGTCTAATATGCTTAAAACCTCATTTTTCCTGCAAGTTCATCAAACGAACCGTTACGAGTGGAAGTACTTTGACGCCGACGAGAGCAAGACGTGATCCTTTTTTTTACCAGGAGTTTGCAGTAGCCGCTGTAACGAGAGAGAATAAGGGCCCTTTGAAGTGGCGGCTATCACGTCTCCTCCCTCCAGACCTTTGGAACCTCTTAATAAGTCCTTGTAATTGTTCTGAAAATAATTTTACCGGCATCATATAAAGTGGTGCAGAATATCATCAGTTTCTAAACACTCCTGTAATACTACAAAGCAAAGGACTTCGAAAGAAGAAATGATTGGCAAATAATAAAAAAATACTTAATTATATGAATATTTTTAACTCTCTCGGCCGACGAACGTTGGAATATATTTTTCGACATGATCTTGATAAAGCCTTTCTCTTAGAGAAACTTCCTAACGTTGCAATGGAGTTCCAGTAATATTTAGTTAAGATATTAGCACACTTCGACTGACTTTATGTGCTTCACTAAAGAAATTGAGACTGTCAGAATAAATTTATTTTAATTAAACTCTTTTAATATTTTTGATAAAATCGTTGAACAGATTGATATTCCTCAAAACGAATACCCCTTTCCTCTTGTCAGTCTCTTTTAGCAACTCCGTGAAATTTTACAAGACCTCTAGCTTGTAAAATGCAAAAATAATTAGTAAACTCTATGAGGATAAACTAATGGTTTCATATTCAATTCCAAAACCATGGTGACACATTCACTTGCTAAATTTGACCTATTGGTTTGCAGAAATAAATTTTATGAAATAAACATGCAATTACGCATGCTATTCTTATCATTAGACCGTTCAACATAGAGCCTACCTTTGCGAGGTACACTGCCTACAATGGACAGTTCTTAAAAACTACTCAATATCGCCAAATCATTTTATAAACCGACATGCATTTCATTTTAGCACAACAAAAACGTCTTCCTTAACCATTTCTTCAGTCATCTCGTCATACCTTCTCCACTTCTCATGTTTGGAAATTCCTATTTTTTGATGCCTCGTCTCTTAGTGCCAAACATTCTTCCTCCTCTAATTACACTTTTCATCACCTCAATTATCCTCAATATATCCTCGATTCGCATATTTGTCTTCTTCGAATTTCCCCTTCCGACCTCCTTTCCACTGCCTCACCCAGCACTTAATTTTCTCCACTCTTCCTATCTTAAGTTTATTCAATTAATCATCTCCAGACCCAGTTCTTAAAGCCTTAGTTTACAAACACAATATTTCTTGAAAGACAAACCGTACACCACAGCATACAAGCATAAATAAGGTTACAGAAAAGTAAATGGAAAATAATCTCGGGGAAAGCGCGTTCGCAAGTCGAGGTCGGACGGAAGGAATATCGACTTTAAAAAGTAGTTTAATTGGCCACCGGTCATCCCTGGTTTAATAGTGTATGGAAATAATTAAGTGGATATGAAAATGAATATCCAAAAAATTGATTTCACGTTATCAATCACGTGTAAAGCTTTCTCATCTGCAAAGCAATACAGTTGAAAACTGCGGTGGGGAAAAATATATGCGGCGTTCTATAGAGTCACCGCAAAAGTTTTTATTATTTTATGACACCAGATTCGAGATGTATCCTAACTATATATCATGACTGATGTCATCCATCCTATCGTACTGGACTGAAAAACAAATTTGTTTCAATCAAAGTTATAGTGCAAATATACGTTTTTATACTGAACGGTAGGCAGGAAGCCCTGCGAACTTTAACGTTTAAAATTAAGACCATACAATGTTTATTTGATTAATAGGACGACTTTAAGTACGCTTTTTTATTATCTGTATGCATGATACGCTGGCGTCGAATGAAGTAATGTGAAGAGTGGACACTTATGGCGCTGAGAATACATTAACGGTTTACGGTGAAACGGAAACAACTGTACTCAAATGAGATGAGACTATTAACAAGGAAGACTTAGGTGAAGGTTTTCATGCGGGGTGCGGCTCTCTTCAGACCAGAGAAGATTAGGAGTCTTCAAAACTTGGTTCCGGAAGATGTCGCTGAAACTCAATGAAATAAATTATATAAAAATAAAAAATATATACGGATAAGAAAAAGGATCAGAGGGATTGGGCGCACGTTAAGATGTATTGGATGTTTTGATACATAATTATGGAAAACATTGAAGGAAATGTTCTACGTGAAACTAGATATGCAGATAAATGCATACCACAAAAGTAAACACATTCAAGAAATGTCATTTTCCATGAAAGAATGAATTGAATAAATTCATCGGAATAAAAGAATGATCATTAAAACTCTGGTTATGATTTATATATTATAATGATCAGAGGGCATGGTCAAATCAAGATGAAGAATTAAAAAATCATGATGCTACAATACTCAGACACAACCCGTTTTCTGTAAAATTATAAATATTAAATTTCCTTTATGCAGCCATTTAGAATAAACTTGATTTCACCCCTGAAGATTGTTTCATGGAAGATCATGTTCTCGTATGTGATGTGGGCTTCAAATGAGTGTTCGTCTCTCAATATTGGTAGGAATTACTCGCTTTTTAATAAAATGATGGAATGCAGATAGCGGCAAAGGACAACCTCCTACTTAAGCAAGTCTTTTGTTGACCAATGTACGAGTATTTTTCCTTTGGGCTTTGACGAATTCCAATTTGATGTACAATGGGTCTATGCGTCTTTTTTCGCGCGTCTATTTCTTTAAGCGAAGTCTCAAACTTCAGGAAACCTACCATTACTCTATTACATGTCAAAAATGGATTTGTAATTTTATTTCAATTCCTTAGTTGCTTCGTTTTTAAATTAACTATGGGATGTTTAGTAATTAACTGTTTTTAACCGTCTTTCTATTTTGGTGTGGAGAAGGATTGGAAAGGCGAAATGGGCAAAAACGAGAACACACGAGGAAGTATTTGGCAGGTTGTGGGAAGAGATGGTCGGGAGAAATACAAAAAAGGCAGTTCAGATATATACAGAAATACAGCGTTTTGATTGGTGATGGTATGTTGAAGACTACGATAGAGAGGGGAAGGGGAGGACAAAGAATATGCTCGTCGGATGTTATGAAGGGAGAAAAGAAGTATGCGGAACAGAAGGAGGGTTTAATACGGTATCGTATTTCAGTTAGTGTTTTTTTAGGAGAATACAAGTAAATGTATTGTCGTACAATTGCATTGGCTGCGTCCATCCAAAACTTACCTTAGAATTGCAATACAATTGCATATGCTGTGTCCATCCAAAACCTACCTTAAACGATCTAATACCAATAATAATAATAATAATCGTATTTTTGATAAATTCGAAATTCACCCTTCCTTCTGATGGGTTTTTAACCCGAAGCATGATAAACCCAGCCATAGACAATTACCTCTTTTCAAATGCATTCTCTAGTATCCTCTTCCGCTAAATATTCACTATTAGCTTGAACATTTGAATGACCTTTCAAATTTATGCATGCAAATATCTCCCCCTTTAAGATCCCTATCCTTTGCCTTATTCTTACGGTTAAACTGTTCTTTATCACCTTTCGCTACCGTGAATACATTAATATTCATCTCATAATACGCCCTTCCCCATAAGCAGCATTTTAGAGGACGCTCCCTTGTCTTCTTTTCAATGCTATTTCTGTATTCCGTTTAAGAACCTCACCGCACAGCCTGCAGACTGGAATATAAGAAATCTCGATTAAGATTTTAACAGTTGGATGAGGGCATTGCGTATCCAACTATCTTAAGTTTCCGTCCAACGTTCCAGGAGGTTTCCAACAAGCTATCTAATTAAAATTTTATCAGATATTTAACGCGCTAGACTAGCTGTGTCTTCGATAGTTGTATCAAATGATTTAATCTATTATCTGAAGTAAGCTCTCAGGTTTAATAAATATTTGCGGATTAAGCCGAGTGGTTCGGAAGAGTATAACTTATATACACATGGATAAACTTGCACTTCGAAATATAATATTTGCAATACTAACAACGTTGGTGGAAATGTGATGTGAATAGGGAAATAATTTGTATTTTTAAAGTTATCCAATTACTATATTTGACAATTCATGCTGAGTAATATTTTAAGCATGTTTATACTGCTCATTTAAAGCAGGATTTTTTGCAAATGCAATAGTCGAAGTTGGACGAAGAAGACATATGACTGCTTTCACGAAAATAATAATACAGAAATTTATGACATATTTATGATAAAGGTTAAATTGTTTCAATGTCTAAAGCGTCTAAAGGTTTTACTAGCTCACGTTATGTCACATTCAAAATTGAATTGGCATTTATATGGAAAAGGAGACCAGGGCTGACCTACTGTCCGTTGCTCGTCGAAGACCGGAAGTGTGTTATTTCACCTCTGCCACCCGTATAATAATGTCGGCGCGCCATGCTGCAAAAATACATGACGTGCCTTCACATAAAATATAGATAATTGTAATAATTTTTGGACAACATTATTCGGGTCAAATTTTTAATAGGATACAATATGCGAAGTTGGGTCATCATTATGTCATTGCGGTAATGCATTTAGAGGTAAAATTACAACATTTTTGGGACTTCATTTGGCAAAAACTAGTTTGATTGTCAGTGACAGAACAATATTTTTTTCAAAGAAACTGCGGGAGATGCCGCAACAGTAACTTTTAACGGAGTCATCCGCTAATGTGCATTTTAATGCAACAATTTCAGAGCGTCCCAGTCAAGGCGAATGATTTTTACGCTCTGAAATTGTTGCATAATATTTTTTTCGTTTTTTTCTTAGCAGAGAAATCGTTGCCAATGCAAAATATTTTTAATTCAGAGTAATAAATCGGGCTTGGTTGAAATGCGGAAGAAGAAATGAAAGAAATTTGTAGAATTCTTCTCGCGACTGAATGCTGAAGGGTACAAAATAGATTGATTTACTTGAAACTCTAGAGGCCGGCTGCTATGAAAGAGTTAAATTGTATCTGAGGGGAGGGAAAAATGTGAAATCGACTTATTCAGTCACTATTTGATCCATTCACCGAGGCGTTAATAAAGAAGTCGTCTCAATAAATGCAGTCTCGAGACGGATCGGGTATCGGCTGTGGGACGGGGAAAGTGAACTTAGAAAGGGAGAGAACTCACCGTATACGACGTACGGCGAGACTCGGGTGGCAAGGGCGGGCGGCATCGCCTCTGGATTCAAGGTGTGGGCGGGATGGGGAGGATCTTTATTCCATGGGCTCTGATGACGACAGGAGAGAAATCGAAGAAAGTTTCTGCACGACTTCTGTTAGTCGTCTGTATCACAAAACGCCCGGCGAACTGAAATATCTACGTACGAGTTATTAAGGGGGGAGAGTATGGTCGAATTATCTACTTTTGGAATGAATAAGTCATGGAGGACAGCTGATTTAGTAACTTCTCTTGTCGTTTAATTTCATAGATTTCTCAAAGGCAGGGCTTCCCGAATTTTATTACGAGTGTACGTTAGGTGGCAAATGGGCTAGCGTTTTTGTTTTACAACTTGGGCTCTTAACCTACGTCATACCTTATAACTACATCTACATAATGCTACGAAAGTCGTCGCAAGGATGTGTGGCAGGGGGTGGTAGGTCACCAGCCATTCTAGAGACATTCCCTCTATTTCCTCATGCACCTGGCACCCCGCGATCCACTAAAAATCTCGTGGAAAGGGAGAGACCTAACACCTATCATTCAACATACCTACATGTATTACGAAAATACTATGGTTAGCAGCTATTCCTATGCTTTCACAAAGAGGCCAAAAAAATACGTTAAAAGAGAGCAGGCACATATGCAATTCAGACACTTATTACCGGTTGGTATTCTACGCATTCCGGTTGGGCAATTAACAATTACAATAGCCTTTATATACGAGGGTCATCCGGAAAGTAGTACCCGTTCGTGAAATAAAGACACAAAAGTAAATATTAACAAACATAAAACATTTTATTTGAAAGAGGATACTTTAAACTACTTCTCAACATAATCTCCAAGCAAATTAAGGCATTTGTCATAACGTGTGACAAGTTTCTGTATTCCTGCTGCATAGTCCTTCGCCGCCAGCTCATTGAGATACGCGAGGGACCCATCTTGCACAAATTTTTGCATAATGCAGATGGTGTTTAACAATTTCATGAACAATTGTTCGAGAAACATTGGGAAAATGCTCACAGATGTCATCAATTGTGACGCGCCGATCGTTCCTCACGAATTCGTCAACTGAGCTCACCAGTTGGTCTGTAATGACAGACGGTCTCCCCGAACGCTCATCGTCGTGTGTGTTCCCCCTCCCCATGTTGAAGTTGCGACACCACCGCCGAACAGACGACTCGTCCATTACATTGTCTCCATACACCTCCTTTAATTGGCGATGAATATCACATGGGCGAACGTTTCTTGCATCGAGGAATTTAATCACTGCCCTCACTTCACAACTGGCGGCGTTCTCAATTTTTTTAAACATTGTAAACAATCACAGAAACAACACAGGCAATGCTAGCGTCACGCAACTTGGCTCAGAGAAGGCAGACAAGCCACTGAAGCTATCTGACCTCGTCCAGCGGCTACTCGCGTCGTCAGCACTTCATGCGGCACGAACGGGTACTACTTTCCGGATGACCCTCGTAGTACGTGCACATTCGTCTACAGCCCACCTGGCTCGAGGGCGCACGGCGAGGGACGTTAGGACGCCAGACTTGGATAGTGTTCTGTAGGAATTTAATCTTGTATACCACTATTTTCCACGGCGTCTACCTGTTATTTTCTTAGGTGTTCCCCCTTTTATTGCTGTCGCGAATAGGGCGTGGGGTAAACGAATACTTGAATCTATAAGTTCGACAATCTAAATCTCTAATTTTGTGAAAATTCTCGGCCTTGCCAATTTAATTAGGGGGGCCTTCCAGAAAGGGAAAGTGCATATGCATCGGCACAAATAATTATTTTGCCTAAATAAATAAAAATAGGTGATCCATATCATAAGGTAAAATACAAGGTATACAATTTCAAAGGTGGTTCACCCTCATGTTAATGTTCATGACGGACGAAGACATGAATGACACGTAGGAAACACGCAGACCTGAGCTCACTTTTGCATGACAGGAACTACTTTCGTACTTTCCAGAGCTACGTGACTTACTCGTGCAAATCTTCAATTTTGAATTGTATGAAAAAGTACCTAGGCAATTTATCACTTTTGGGAAATCGGGTGGATAAATACATATAGTCGTTGGGTGACGAGAAATTTTAATAATAATATAATCTGCCTTTGTTCATGGGTCGGGTGAAACTACATGCGTTGATAAATTTCACAGATTGATAGAAATTATATAATGGCGATTATCGATTTCTGCTAAAATTTTCATAAACAAGTTGAATGGCATCTGAAATAATTTTATTTCCTTTCCTCGAAGATGGATTTCAACTATCATTATTATAGGCATATTTTAGAAAGGGTACCAATTTTGTCTTATGTTGCAAAAGAAGGGCAACGTATTGCGCATATTATATTAATTAAATTCGTATAATTACGCCTGGGAAACCATCACAGGACACGTGTGATTATGAGAAAATTCTCGTCATGTCACTAATTTCTACAAAAAGAGAAGACTCTGGAAGGATTTCATAATGATATGATTATGATTTCAAAATGATATGATATGAAGTAATGAGTTTATAATGGATTTTCTGGGTCTCTCACTTGGTCCTGGAATGGATGGATGGGGATAATTGCAGTATGATTACGTTTACTAAACTTCCATTTGTCTGATTATGTGCCTTGCATGTCTTTCTTAAAGTAAATACAAAAAGACGAAATGCATACATCACGGAGCAAAATGATGACTTCGGTTTGCGAGCATAACATAAAGGATAAGGTTTAGCCGTAAAGAAGAGGTTTTCAAGCACCTCTGCTAACTGAATTTTACGATTCTACGAGTTAAACGACGTTATAAAGCAGTCTTAAACCGTCAGTACAAACAGCAAAGTCAGTAGGCACTCATCTTCCTAACTGCCCGATGTGCAACAAATATTTTTCTTCAGGGGTAAGGTGTAAACGCAAAAGTTTAATCTCTGTGACATAAATAAGATGGATAAAAAAAGCAGAAATTTCACATTAAAGTATCAAGAAAAGGTGATTAGAAGAATGGAAAATAGAAAAAAAATCATTATCATTCTCGTTTTAATGTGCGTGCCAATGTTGCCCAGAAATGAATCTGACATCGTTATAAGAAGGGTGAAAAAAATAAAGTCTCATAGAAATTGCCAAAAATGTTGAACGAATATAATAAATGGTTCAGGCCTAGGGCAATCTATGAGGGTGAGACCTAGTTCTAGTATTGTTATATATAATTGAATTCAAATTTCATTGAAATATCGTGATATGCAAGAAAGCATAAACTTGCATTTTCCTTCATTTGAATATACTCTTAATCTAAACATACTCACTTTTTGTACTGTTTTGTACTGTTGAAGTGAAATGACATTCTCTTTTTCAATTCCTAACATTGATTCAATAAGCTTAGGTTAAAATTAAATTTCCAAGATGCACTGTCAGTGATCGTCGCAATATGGCCCCGAATTTTATTAAAAATGCCAAAAGATCTTCGAGACGAATGGAAACTTTATTAATATTACCGAAACAATTAATTACGCACCGCATTGCAAGGGTGCCAGCTCATATCAGGAATAAAGGCGAGTAAAATAGAACTTTTTGTTAATAAAATAGCCCTGATATATAGTTGATTGCAAATGGAAGGCATTCATCTTTGAAAGAATCTGACAAAAAAAATATGATCATTTTTCCTTAAAGGCAAGAAAGATTTACCGACGCAGAAAACGTCCTTGTAGTTTTCCTGTCCGTCATTCCTTTCCTTTATTTTTTTCTACACGAACAACGAAATTCATCGTATATTTTTCGGTCACAGCGACAGTTTTTGAGTAAAAATAAGCCCCTCCCCCAAAAACCTATGATAAAAGAGCGGAAATTGCTCCGATTCCTTTGTGTGCGCGTGTGTGCGTTAGTTTGAGAGAAAAAAATTAAATGAAGACGAATCCAAAGGTTCCCTCCTGGGCTGGATCCGACCCAATGCATAATAGCGTGAAAGTATACACAGTTGCTGAGTCATACGGAAGTCCTGCGAGATAATTCCCCCCCCCCCACTCCACAACCCCATCTCCCTCCCCCCCCCCCACCCCCACCCTCTGATTCCCGCGCCAGAGGAGAGCCCGGAAAACAATGGTGGAGACGATTATGTACAATTAGGACGAGTAAATGTAAGAGCGGTGTTTGAGAAAACACGTGAAGGGTGGACGAGTGGGAGGGAGGGGGCGTCGGAAGGAAGGGGGCGGGGGATTGGGTTCGAGGAATGAGGGGGAAGGGTGGGGGGGGGTGGGGGTGGAAGGGGAGTGGTGACGTAGGAAGTATTTCGGGGCAGGGGGAGGGGGCGAGGGAAAAAAATCGGAGAAAGGAGGAAGTTTTAAATTGAAGCCGGGGAGCGGAGGCGGATAGAAAGGGAAATTGATTTCCGGTGTGATTCCGGAACAATCGACATTCATGCACCCCGAATATCCGTAGTCAGTCATTAGTCCACGAGGAATTGGGTTTGTTTTTAAAACTTGTTATCCAACCAAGCTGTTGGCCGGCAGTATGCTATCATGACGCATTAAATGAGGTATTTTACCATTCCGCGACGATGGTTGTCACAAATATTTATATATGAGGAACCCTTAGACCTATTGTGGGGGAAAGCTTCATGCCACTTTCAAACAATCTTCCTTTTCTGTCGTTGGGCATAAGCAATCCAAGATATTAAATAGCATTGAGATAATCTAAGGTACATATATGGACATGACAATTGAAAAAAAAGTTCGTGAATCATATCCAGGAGCTCAAATGATTACATAGGGGATGATTGGTTTGGGTTCAGGTGGGGGAGAGACACGCGTGATGCAGTAAGGAGGTCACTGATAAAAAGGAACAACCGGTACAATCAGGGTGTATTTGTTTGTTTTGCAGATTACGAGAAGGCGATCGCTTGAGTATTTGTGCAGGATTGGGTGCTAAATTTCTCACGTGCGTGTGTGGTGAATGGGGAGTCGGGATGGGCAGTATTCAGAATCCAGGGGTAGAGCGTTGGATTACTGAGTGAAGGGCCCAGGTTCGATTCCCGGGCACGCCTCTCTGAGCACCATCAGCTTCACCCGAGCTGCGCGAACTTTCGAGCACAAGATCTTCCTGAGAAACCATAGGCGGCAATGGAAAGGAACTGGCCCCCCTACCCTGATGTGTTTATTTCACACGCCGTTGGGCTTAGTACTGGGTGAACTAACTCTATCATCACCTATCAAACCTATCTGCGGGTTGACTTCTGTTTTTATGGTTTATTTCATCATAGATGGAAAAAACAATTACGGTGCCTACCGCATAATGGTCAATTAGGTTAGTAGTTTTTCCCCAGAGCTAATTTGTCCGATATCGTCTGCCAATCCATTAATTTGAGAAAGGCATTGAAAAGTGGATTTGCTAGCTTTTTTTCCAATGAATATTTGCTTCAACCATAACATAATCGAAATCAACTTGCTGAAAAATCTCTCCTTACTTTTACTCAATCGAGGAAAAGTTTTCACTCGGAATTTTTCTTATCAAATACTGAATATGCTTTTTGGTCTTTTTATGTTGATCCAAATGGCATTCCTTTTCAAATTTTACCATTAAAAATAATCCAATTACTGGCATTATCAACTAAATACATTTTCCAGGAAACATCAATGATCACCAATGAAAAAAGTGTACATTATCATCAAACTGACCTAGTTCGAACGGACTTAATAAAAAAACCGCTTCGCTATCGATATAAAGCTGCTATCTCTGTATCCGCAAATCCCCTGCTTAAATAATTCATATTTTCTTGAATTTTTTTGCAAGTTTCTTTTTTACTCTTCCGAAAGAAACTATTTAGGATATTAGCTTTGTTTATCCTGTTTGTTCTATTTCGCCATTTTCTGCCCTTTAAGAATGCATGGTGGGACTTTATTATTCCTCCCTTTTATCCTTAGTCTTTTATTTCTCTGACGCAAGACAAAAATGATTTGCCCTCTCAACATTTGCATGACATTTTTCCTTTAAAGGTAAGTAAAACTTGGCGAATAATCGTTTCCATTTTGGCTCGACAATAGTTGAGTTTGGTCCTGAGAACTTATTTAAATTTTTGTCATTGCTTTTTAAACTAGTTTTATGCTTTGATCGAATACTTATTCAGTGTTATCATGATTCATCCTCATGATTCACCATCATGATTCCTTAATATCGCATTTAAGTTTTTTGGGATTAAAATTGTCTGTCCCAAAACGAATAATATTAAAAAACCTTTTCCATGTGTGATGTGTGTCACCGCTGTGAGTTTCCAGCTTGAATGGCTGTAGCTCGTGTTTTAAGCTCTCCCGGAACCGGTTTAAATTCCTATTATGGAAAACTTCACGCTTTTCCTTAATAGAGTTTGCGAAATTAGTCTTAATTTCTATATGTATTGCTTCGTGGTCGCTAATACCCTCAGTTATGTCCACGTTTGCGACAATCTTTCACGCATTAGTCAAAAGTTTGTGAGTGTGTGCTGCTACCTTGTGTGAGTTTTTGGCAGATGCGAGTTCATCGATATTTCTTTACGACGTGAATTACAATTTTTGCAAGGTTTCCTACGTAACAGTAACCTGATTTACGGCAGGTTAACGTCGCATATGGCTAAAAATATACCATTGCTATTCTACTACGAGTACTACTGAAAATTGATGTATTTACCCACAACATCACGAATAAATTGACCATCGCATAACACTCAAGACAATTTTGCGAGAATGGTCCGTAGCACTCTCCTTTACGCACGAAAATACGTCTGAGGCTGGAATTTTTTGTCTGGATTCCATAATTCTGCTCTGCCACTGTTAAAGCATTATACATGCCTTGTCACCTTAGAAACGATGCATCAATCCGTAAAAATATATCTCATTTGTTTCTTTCTGTGCCAGCTGACTAGGATCGTCAAACAGAAGGGAAAATGTCATGTTGAATGCATCTAAACAGACACCCCTGTCTAATATTAACAGCTGAACCCCTATATCCTTAAAAAGCTCTAAGCAGGTCCTCTCACGGAACTTAAATCGGCGCAAGGCGCATGGTATCCACCAGACCACCGACCTTTAATGGTATTATATGAATAATTGCTGGATAATAACTCGGTTCCAAATTTCCACACCGTTCAAATGTTCATTTAAATTATAAATGTGCACTTATTTTAATGTTGTCATGGATTAAAGTAAAAGGGGCAACTTTATCATCTGTTGGTGAAAATTACAACTGCTGCGCATTTCAGAGTTGAACTAACAAGCAAATGGAGGGACAGCATCAAAGTATCTTGAGTTTCAGGCTAAATATTTAATCAACGTTACCAAAGGAAATAAAATATATTGAGACATTTTAGACGATGATTCTGTAAAATACTTTACTTTAAAATGATTCCAATCTAACTTTACACAGTGGATGGAATTCCATGGAATCCAATTAAGATTTAATCGCATATTCTTGGAAAATGGTGATATTTGTTTTAATAAGGCTTTCATACATTCGCATGTATGCGAAATCACTAACAAGAGGAGACGCCACGTATGAGAATTATTTTCAAGCAATAAAAATAGTATATTTTTTTACAGGCAAGCAATGAAAATCCCTGGATTTAACTAGATCTCGGAGTATGGGGAAAGAAAAGGTACTAGAGCATGTCCCCGCGGTTATAAAATATGCTTTGTCTGCTTTCGAGTGCAGCCGTTGTACAATTATCTAATGAGGCGAGGTCCAATCACAACACCTCCATAAAAAGGACTCGGAGATGATGAGTATGAAAACTCAATGCTAGAGAAATTTTAAGGCAGGAAATGTGGATACAGGCTGTACCGATTGGCAGTGGAATGTTGAAGACTGTAATAGAGGGGAGGATGTTGGGTAAGAGAGGTAGGTAGAGGGAGAACATGAATTGGCATATGGATGGAATGGAGGTAGAAAGTATCCGATTTCAAAAATGATTTACAGTAGTCCTTGGTTTAAGGGTGTTTAGTTACGTGTTAAATGGGCCTTAGGAAGAGCACCACTGGTTAGTCTACACCGAGTACAACCTAAACCTTCCTAGAACGATAGACTGTTTTTAATAAATAAGATCCAGTATTGGGAATGCGTATAGAGATTTTGGAGATGTAGTAGTCAAGGGGTTGAGGGCTGGGCTACTGACCGGTGGGCCATGGCTCAACTTCCGGGCCTCTGGTCACCCTCAGCTTCACCTAAGCTGTTACCGACTTTCCCGGCTACCAGATCTTCGTGGGAAACCGCAGGCGGCGCAAGGACAGGAACTGGATCCTCTACGCTACCTGATTTGCGAATTCCACGTAACTTCGGGCTTAATATTTGGCGACCTATTGCACCAACCTTCGGGTTGATAACTGTGGTGGTAGTGATAATTATTAGGGAAAGCGACCGAGAGATAAGACCATTAGTTTCGTCGGGGATAGGTGAGTTCTTTTGTCCAAGCAGATTTTTCAAGGAATAGGGAAAAGATTTAGGGAAACCTATGTGTCGACATTAGCCTACTCGTGACGAAAGGCGACAAAGGGTTCACAATTTCCCCTTCTGACGTCTGGCGTGTTCCATTTGAAGTACTCTTCACATGGTACCCAAGCTGAGATAGGGATACCCCGGAAAAATCTTGCCACCACCAAGATTCGAACTGGGGCCTCGGGATGAGAAGCTCGCACAGTGGTTACGGGATCAAATCTATAGAGATATTACCATGCTTTTATTTCAACGTAACGAGGAGGCGTCGTCGAAACTATTGAAGTGTCTATGACCTGCCTTCTCTAATATTAAGTGCTATTGGTAGTGCGGTTAGTATTTGAAGGCCAATTAAAAATTACGGTAATGACTCATGTCGTTACTTCAGAAATGAAAATCGTGGACGCAGCACTTTATTTAACTATTGGTTAGCAAGGGAAAGGGCGAAAGAATTTACAAGTAGTCTTTCGTTCACCATATTTTGCAAAATATGCGCGGGTAAAATATGAGTCAATGACTTCGTGAGAACCGGTTTATGAAATTCATTTTAACGTGTACGGGTAATGAAGACCGAATTCACGATCATCATTTGAGAGGAGAGCGACATAATCATTATTCCAGAAGGGAATGCATGAATATGCTTTGGAGCACTGCGTAACATGTCGAGAGAATATCTCAAAGAAAATTACAGGTCGGTATTGCGTTTATAATATGTAAAAATGACGTTGGTCTCGTTTGCTGTCGGCATGGGAATGTTTCCGGCTAAAATATGCACAGCTTTTAATAAGAGAGAAAAAAAAGACAATGAACTAAAGGCACTAAACTTACGATGAACTTATGAAAAAATCGAATGACGTATTATGCACCCAGAGAACTTTTTATCGTGTCTCGAATAGTTTGGTCGCCGTTGAAAACGAAGAGACGAGAATAATCACTTCGAGGCTTATGTAAATTACTTCTTATGATTTGAAGTTGTGCTTTCCGACCCCGTAACAAATCAAATAACTTTCGAAAATAGAATGCCACAGCTTTGAAACCCGTCGAGCACTGATTAGGAAAGTCTCTCCATCGCTCATTTGATGACGAAACAAAGAATTCCTTTCAGACAACCATGTGGTTAAACGTCCAGTTTTCCTACTGGAGGTTCATATGACAAATTAATGACTTTGTCAGAAGCAAAGGCGTTATCCATAACTGCCGTAACACATAATGTGATTCCGATTCCATTTAAATTCTCATTCGGCCTCACTAAATGTTGCCTCAACTTTAATGAATGCCAATAAGGAATAAACGACCATTCACCCCTGACCCATTTCTATTAAATGTTGAGATTCTCTCACATCTTTGTGGTAGTCTCAATTTATACGTCATATATCTAAAAAATATGTCTAGAATTAAAAAAAATAAGACAATTTTGAGAAAATCAAGATATGTACTCCTTTGAAACTGAAACGTCAATGAATTACGAGAGCTCTTTATACCATTCGCAATCTTTACTGATCCCCGCGCATTAATCTGCAAACCCTTCTTGGTTTAAGCCTTTTCATTAGCTCTAAAAATGCCCTTGCCAACGCCTGAGCGGTATGATTTTAAGCTTACGTTGTGTTGTGATGAAGCTGGAGTGGTTTTCAAATTTGATGGAGAAATTTGATGAGAAACTTTGGCCGACAAAAGACTTAATACGCAGCCAAACTCGAAACCCACCACAGCATTTAATCCCCACTTCCTTATCCATTTAGTTGATTTCATATGCATATATGCAAATGTGGGTGTATGTGTGCATATATATTTACACACACATATACACACATTTGCATATATACATATGAAATCAACTAAATGGATGCACGTGTATATATAGACAATATCTATACACACCCTAATTATTATTATTATTACCGCACTGAACAGCAAAGTTAAATCTTTATCAGGAAGTAAGAAAGGAGTATCTATGCTAACAGATAAGAGAAAAGGCGGGAAAGATCCAAGTGAGATGGAAGGAATATGTAGAAGAACTGTAAGAAGGCGGTTCAATAAGTACCCGTGTTAGGAATGAAGAAACCATTTTTTCAAAAACATTTTTTTATTTTTCAACGTAGTCTCCTTTTAGAAAGATACACTTCTCCCAACGTTCCGGCCGTTTTTTTTAACCCCTCCAAAAAAAAGGATTTGTCGAACTATCCAAAATACGCCCCTGTCTCGCCGATAACTTCCTCGTTTGAGCTAATTTTTTTCCCGCGAGCCATTTCTTCATGTTAGGGAATAAGAAAAAGTCGCAGGGAGCCAGATCGGGTGCATACGGGGGGTGCAGCAGCAATTCATAACGTGGTTTATGCATTTTGGCGGCGACAACTCCGGATGAATGTGTTGTCCACCGTGAGCAATCGCGGCACCCATCGGGCCGACAATTTTTTCATCGCAAACTTATCATGTAAAATATTAATTGCCGTTCCGGTCGACACATTCACGGCCATTGCTACTTCGCGCACTTTCGTTCGTCGATCAGAGAGAATCATGGCGTGGACCTTTTGAATGATTTCCTCGGTAACCACGTCTGCCGGTAATTTAAATATTTGCAAGATGTAATGCCGCGTACAACATAAGTGGGTACTCCAATGGAGAGTTCGCTGTAAAGAATGAAAAATGAACGTTTTGAGATTTTTTTCTCTCCAATGTCACCAGTTAAACGGACGCAGAGATGATTCATGGCGAAGTATGGGAGTAATTAAAAGTAGGGTTGCTTTTACAGCGGTTTATTATTCTGGCATTGCAGTAAAAATAACAGCCTGTGCAGCCTAAAAGTTCAAGACTATGGAAGCCATTCCACGACATCCAAAGTTTATAATATATGTTCTTTCGTGTATGGCGGATTGTCGGACAAAATTTGAAGAGTATTACGCATCATCAAGCTCTTTAAATGCAATCCCACTTCAGATAAACAATGATATCCAGCGATACTTCTTCAGATCCTTATGCTCACCACACTCTTTCATGCTGGTCGAAATTGCTATTACACTTCCGATTTCCTCACTTGCCCAACATTTTTACCTCTTTCAATGCAACCAATACTTTTCTCTCATACTTCCCTGTGCGCATCGTTCTTTATTCTTTTTTCTCGAATTCTTTCCGGCAATTTCCTTGCTTCAGCTATCACCAATAATATTTCTGCGTACGTGTTGCCCTCTAGAATTCATTTTCCGAATACTATGCCGCAACTCTCGCTTCAGGAACTTTCACCATTCTTTTTCCTCGGCGATCGGATTTTGAATCCATATCAAACAATTCAATTATCATTTCTGCTCGTACTCACTCAAGATTCCCGGTAATCACTTTCATTAAAAAAATATATACAAATATGTACGTATTGATAGAATTGAACTCTAACGGCAAGTAGTATTGAATAAATGAAAAACTCCAATAGCAGTGAACAGTTTGGCGTACGCAAAACTGTTTACGGCTATTGGAGTTTTGCATTTATTTAAATATGCACTTACTTATTTAGTTCACGTATTTATTCTATTTTATTTTAAAAATCTTATAATCATAAAAATATAATCCTCATCTTTGTCATATTTCTCCTCTTCTTATTTATGTTCTGCATTAATATTTTATTTACTAATCCTTGAGGACCTCATTTTATTCGCTTACTTTCGAAGCATCCTCTTTGCATACCTCTCACCCAGATAATATAATGTATTCTATCAAGACTGATCTCAAAGCCACGATTGACTAACTGATTCGGTAATTTAACCCATTTAATTTCCTCCATAAATCTTTTTATGTCTTTCTCTACCTCAATTTATCATAAGACATTTCATTTATGGTACATACAAATCCTAATATACGAGTATACAGTCCTAATTTCTTGATGAGAAAAATCTGTCGGCAGATGCCCTCGATGCTTGGTTGGTGATCGGAACTACAATATACAATTCCAGAAAATAAATCCTCAGCATCAGCTGTTTCCGAATGTAGTAACGAAAGAAATTCTGTGTGACACCGGTCAACCCGCGACCCTGTACCGCGACTTACCACACAATGCCGGCCTGCTCCAATGGCCTAAGCCGTTGAATAAACTATGAATGTATTTATGGAGTAAATACCAAGGGGAAAATAACAATAGGATGAATGAAGTGTCGGTCATAATAAAACAATGGCTGAATCAGGCGTCCCGCGCATTTATCATTTGTGCATTACTTTCCTTTCGCGGCGGGTATCCACATGCGAGTTGAATTCAATTAACGAGCCTTCATGATGAAATATTCCCTAGCACTTCATGGCTATGACGGTTGAAGGTTTATTATATATATATATATATATATATATATATATATATATATATATATAATATTTCCTGCAAAAACCTAAATTCACCGAATAGTGCTCAAAGTCGTAGTAATTGTCGTACTCCGCGGACCCACATGATACTGATAGAAATCACAGAAGTATGAATTCTAAAAAAAATGAACAATTTATGTTTTCAACATGGGTTTCATGCTTTTGATAATTTGAAAATATAACTCTTAACTGCAGTGGATGGAATCCAACCAAAAAAATATTTCCGTCACGTCCTAACAGATACACTGCGGATTCGATCCCGCAACCTTCGAATTAAATTAAAAACCGGTTCGGCGCAGAGGATCAAACAATTAGTATCCAGTTCACCTGGAATAGAGGTATGAGATCAAAGACTCGCGAGGCTGAAAATTTGTGACAAACCGTCAGAATTAAGTAAAGGGGGAACACAATTAGAACGAGGGTAAAAATTAGATGTACGAGTATATTTAATTTAATCGAACCGCCAAAGCTCATCGAAGATTTTTAATCAAAAATATTTCGAAATGGCGAAGTGATATGCCCGATGTGACGACTGATGGCGGCCCGCGCTGCCAATGAATTGGACATTCGTTCCATCATTTCCACCGAGATGACGTGAACATCGCTTTTTTTTTTGGCCTATTGCTCTCTCCAGTCTATCTCTCTCCCTCGTTTCCTCGCCAGCACACGTAGACCAGAGGTTTTTAGCTCCGGTCGTAAATTGAGCAGCACCATTGGCGCTCCTGACGCTCCAAGGTCCTCGACCAAACGAGACGACCTCATCTCCGATGCAACACCATCGACACAGCCGTGCCCGCGAATCTCCATTTGCGGCCAGCTATGAAGACGTACGTGTGTAGCTCACTCACGCACCCCTAAATAAAGCCCGCTCGCGCTAAAACAAAACCTTCAGGACTATTTACCGCGAGTTTTTTCTCGTGATCGCCGGGAGGGCAGGAAAGGGGAGGAGAGACAGTGCTTGGAGCAGCACTCTCTTTCTGCATGTACTCGAAATAAAACGACAGGAATGCTTCTTTACTGCGCTAGTTGCGGAGTATTGCGCTCCATTGATGGATTCCTTCGATCGTGTTTACTTTCCTTTCACTCCGTTCGAAAATTCATCACTACACTACAATACTTGGCGATGAAGATCCATTTGATTTACATTAAGTAACTGTAATATCTTTCCAGAAACTATGTATTTTTAATTTCCTCTTATCTGAAATCGGAAATGGTCTTTATTTGTCTATTGAATTTCATAACTATATATTATTAATCGCTCATGTTTGTTTGAGTCACACGGATGGAGGAGCTTCCTTTCTCCTAAATTTCGGACCATCTTAATCCATCACTCCCTTCGTCACACATCCTATATTTTATACGACCTCGTATATGGAAGTCATATGTTTACGTGGTTAAGGGTGAAAAACCAAAACGCCAATAAACGCTTTGTTCTTTGGCCAACATGTCTCTTTAGAGATGAAAAAATAGTAACTTTGTGATTCCACTGAAAATTTATTACGATACGACCCGGGTTTCGACGTTCAACGTCATCTGCAGGGGTAAAAATCATTCGCCTTGACCGGGATACGAACCCCGATCCCTCGATGCTCGGCCGAGTGCTTTAGCCAGTTATGCTATCGAGGCTTCCCATTGAAAGTCATCGACGTTGAACGTCGAAACCCGGGTCGTATCGTAATAAATATCAGGGGACTCACAAAGTTACTATTCTTTCATTTCCAATATGATTCGATTCCATTAAAATACGCCGGAAACTATTATTAATATCTCCTTAGATCTTCCATTCTAAGGAGTCTCAGCGAAAATCCCGCAGAAAAATATTGGAATCATATAATTATACTGTGGTGTTAATACATGACTTTTCAGTAAGCGGTGTACATGATGGACCTTCACTTGTGTCTGTTGTTAATGCCAACAAAGCGGCTGTTTTCATGGGAACGGAGTAGGATGTATCGCCATTCTTTTTTTTACGTTCCAAATCTAGTCGCAGCACAAAACAAAAGTTTCGAAATTAGAAAACATGCCACGCACATGGTGTCCTTCCTCTAAGGATGAGAGACAGAGTCGACGGTGGGTTGGAAAGCAGATTGTAGAAGGCAATGGGAATGTGGCTCGACACGAGACTGATTTAATAAAATGAACGGATCGATAAAATTACACTTCGAAGGATTCACTCGATTTTTGGGAGAAGAAATAAATCGAATTAAAGCACTGAAAAGAAGGAGAGATACACTTACTTAATAGAAGTTTTTTTAAACTAGAAGTTTCCGATGATTCCAACCCGTGGGATGGAAATTTGAACGCGAGAATGTAAGTTGAGATACATGAGACAAGTAATGGAAAATGTGAAAACGAAGGTGTGAGAAAACACGAAAAGATAAGCTGATACGTCAATAGTGCGGACAACCGCGTTAAATCAGTGCTGTGGTGAATGATATCCTCCGCTAGCTACTACAAGTTTCGCTATTATATTGCGCTCTCAAAAATAGTTTTCAGGACTTCAGATGTACGGCCAGTTTGTAACGAAGAGTTCACCATGGCTATTTAAAAAGGTTCAAATTGTTATATAAATATATTGAAATATCCATAATCAACTCCATTTAAGTAATCATTCGCGGGAATGTTCACGTATCCAAAGAGTATAATAGATAAAATTAACATGTTATTTCTTACATGCTTGAGAGGTTACATATACCTTATGATGAACTGATTTTTTGCAGAAAATTCAATATTGATTGGGCTAAATTAGACCGGTGGATAATACGCTGACCGTCTAAACTTTTGTTCTTGGGTTCAAATTCCATTTCGGGTACGGTTGGCGTCACTTCCTCAATTGATTTGTTTGAGTTTAAGGTGCAATTTGATTTTAACCATTGGAAAATCTTCAAATTTCCCTGATCCAGAGTAGCCATTGGAGGGTGTGACCATGAGATCTTATTCGCATATGTCCCAAATAAAATAGGGAGGAAAGGGACAAATATTATTGTGATTCTTCCTAATTTTTTAGCAAGCACCTGCGTACGTGCTACGCGTTCGTGTATAGTTACCCATTTTTTATAGCTAAATGACTGTGGCTTTCTATTTTTCCCAATTTGAATTACAAAAGAAATATTAATAAAAAAAGGATGGAATCGAGGAATGACCAACCCGAATGTTGATTTTGATTGGAGGGGGCAGAGGGGAAGTGACTTTTGAGGGTGTGCCACCTGCGGCTTCCCACCAAGTTATGGTTTTCGGATTTCCGCACATCATGAATTTTGGTTGAACTTGTTCAAAAGCAACACTTGGGAATTGAACCATGGGCCATATAATCGGTAACTGAATTCCCAAACCACTATGCTAACACACGCCGCTGTGGAATTGAGTAAATAACAAAAAAAAAGAAGGAAAAAGATAGAAACGAATGCACTGGAGATTTCCCTAAAGAAAAAGACGATAAGATTGATTTTCGCAGATAATTGATTGATTTCATAATGTAGTCATCGGGGGCTTGAAAAATCACCCGACGACTTTTAACTCTTGAATACTCCGTCCTTCCCTCGACTAACTCCCTCCGTGGATCCATGTCGCCCCGAAGATCACGTCTCTCTTGTGGCAACCCCCACCGAGTGTCGCGGTGCCGCCAAGACGCGAATCCATCGCCTCGAAACGAGCCCCTTAATTGCAAGAAGTCTTTCCCGCACGCTGGCTTAGGCACCGCTGCTTGTCACCGTGCCAGATGAGTCGACGGTCGGTCGGGGACGAACGGGGTGCGGGGACCGCCACGGGAGAGCGGGGGCGGGGAGTGGTTCTTCGGAGGAGTGCGCGGCGGACTTCCTCAGCTGATCGGCGACGGCGGCTTCGGTGTGGGGAAAACCCAAAGGAGCGGGAGGAGGAGGGAGGGGGGACAGCTGAGGAAGGCAGATGGTCTAGGAGGGAGCGAAAGAGAGAGGAAGAGAGAGAGAAGGCGAACTTGCGAGCGGGAAGATAACAGAAACACATCGGGCGGATATAAAAAGAGAACACTGGCTGCCGGTCGGAGGGGGTAGGGGCGGGAATGAAGACGTTTGGGGGGGGACGGAGGAACGTGTTGGTGTGGGGAGGGAACGTTATGATAGTGAGAGGTGGGGAGGGGACGCGGCGTAGGAGGGAGGGAGGAAGGAGACTCCGCATGCGGAGACGGTAGGGGTGGTTTGCGGTCGGTTTAGGAGGGGGTTGGGGGGAAACAGAGGGGTTGGGGGGAAACAGAGGGGATGAGGGGGGAGAGTAGGGAGAGGGTGGGTGGAATGGGGTAGGTAGGAGAATGGCGTGGGGGTTCAACGGCCGACCTTCGCGTCCGTCTTTCGCTTTCAAGGTTACCTACTAAGTGCGCCGAATGGGGGAGCCAGGCAGCGAGCGACAAGCGTCAACAAAAACATCGCACGTTGGACACGGCGAAGGGGGTGCTGCTGGGTGGAGGTGGACGGTGTTGAGAACTTAGGTAGATTAGACAGGGTGGGAAGAGGCGGAGGGACTACTCCCAGTTATCTGGAAAGCTCGCGGCTCACCGCTGCGTTATGGAAACAGTGGACAGGCGAGGTTTGTAGTTCTCTATATTACAGGGAAAATGAACTGGCCGCCTGCCTTTTCTGCGTGTGCGACATTCATGCCCCTTATGCCCTAGAGTCGAAGCATACCTATTAAGCTAACTTTCGGTCTGTTTACCGTGCTTTCATATCGCTGTGTACCTGATAACTACAGTCATTTGTCCGAAGGGTGACTTAAAAGGCGAGAGTATCGCTCACCTCTTGGGTAAGTCATGCGGCTTGAAATGCAGATATCAGAAAAGGCATCAGTATCTCCGCTGATGGCCCTGAGGGTTTCCCAGAAAGATCTCAGTAACTAACAAAAATCACGACGAATGGGTTTCATTGGCGTTGTCCTATAGATGTATGCTGCGATGGAAAGGCATCTACATTGCGTCATTTTTTCGTCTGATCTTGAAAACATTTACTGATGTTTACTTGTTACTTACCGAATTTCTCTTATCTGGGAGAACGGAATTTTTAGTGTCAATTTATAGGGTAGCAAGTTTGCGTAATATCAAAAGTTATGAAAATCCAAGATTTAGCAAATTTTTACTGAAAATGTTCGAATGATATTTTACCAGCAGCTAAGAGAAAGAAACAGCACCATAATAATTTTGAAAACGATTATGCATTGCTTATAAGATGGCTGCCGATGGACGTCTTGTGTCTTGAAGACCTATGCCGTTCCGATTTGCAGTTTCGAGACAAACTGGTGAAGACGCCATTTTTTGTCGCCTAAAGAAAGCTTCCAGGCGTGAAGTTTGCAGAGAACAGGTATGATTCCACGTGGCTTTTCGGCAATGTGAAAAAATACGGTGGGAGTAGGGCGAAAAGTACAGGGAGAATCTGAACTTCTGAGGTAGAAGAGAATAGAATGAATGTTTATTATATTCTTGGACTAGTCTCGCAGAGCAAACAAAAAGTTAAATATTAAGAATTGAGAGCATTTGAAACAAAAAAAAGAACATGAATGAACCATAAGAGTTTCAAATGTAATTTAGAAAATGACACAGTGATATTGGGACATGCCTCAACAGGGAAAACATTTTTTAAGTAAAAAGCATACAATTTATATTTCAAAACTTCCGTCAAACGACATTTATGACATAGGTTGTTACGCAATTCCATCGTTTTAAAACTGCCCCAACAGGGAACAATGTAAAATTGAATTTCTATATTCTCAATCATTACTCAGCCTGTTTGAGGAACGAAAGTTGTGTGAATCCGATATATAGTATAATTGTTAAAGCAAACATTCCTAAATGCTGCACGCGTTTTACTTTTTTCGAGTGTGAGTGGTACGTCTTGCCCACGTCCCACGCGGCGTATGCAGACAATCGCACCTTTGATTACATTCAGTTTAGTACCCTCCACATAGTTATATCATAAAATTGTAACTAAATTCAATACAGGGCATAAAAATATCGAAATAATAAATATAATGTTTCTTTCAGATATAAAATGCTATAAGACATCAAGTTAAATACCTTCCTTTAAGCATAAAACGGGTAAAAATCCAAATAATACAGTGAAAAATTGGAGAACCTACGGTCAAGTCGAGAACTTCGGCTAACGAAAACTTCTCCAGGAATAAAATCTTTCTTTAGGTGAATATTTAAGCCAAGATACGTCTCTAAGGATTGCACTCCTGATTCTTCTTACCAAAATAACATTCTTGGAGAGAAGCCCGCTGATGACAGTGGATAATGAGACTCGGTAGTGGTCAGGCAGATTGTCACAGTACTTCAACATTGCGATGAACATTTTAATGAAAACAAATACACAATAGACATTTTATCATACAGAGTGCATTGAAATAACAAATATCGCTTATAGAGAGAATGTTCCCGAAATGTGCCGTGTTTTAAAATATTTAGTGAAGGGTAAATTTGATATTTCTGCGGAGCAAATTTCGAAATTTTTCGAGGAGTCTAAAAATAGCATACTTCTTCATACCTTTCATCCATTTTTTTAAGCAAAACTCTGTATCGGCCAGTGCAAGAGGACGCTGACCCGAGGAACGTCGAGTCACGCGGATAGCTATAAATCAATTAGAGTTGACAACGATTGGAAGGCTATACACGCAAAAGCTTGAAAGTCGCGATTGTTCGGTTAGGTTTGTATATTGAGGTTAAGGAGATCTTTGAAACATCTTCGAGGTCCTCACAACTCGGATCGTCCCGAAAGAGAAGTGAACATGGGGCCGAGAAAAATTTTAGTAATATACGGAATACCGATATGTCACCAATGAATAACCGACCTTCTCGGATTGTCCGGGAGGTGAGTGAACGCGGTCAGACTGTTGTCGGTTGGGTCTCAAGAGATAATTGGTGAGGTTCCGAGGGTGAAAAAAGAAATTCTCTTTTTTTCCCCTTCCTCTCCGCCCAAACAATCTTTTCGTGTCTACGCTATAAATGTCTCTCTGATGGCCGACTCCATTCCCTGCCGACAGTGCCCTCCGTTGTTCCTACCTGAGACTGGAGCGAGAGGAGTGGCAAGGGGAGGGGAAGGGGAGGTTGGAGGGAGAGGGGGCGCTGTCGTCGCCCCCCCCCCCCGCGCGTTGGCGTTGTCCTTGGGGCGCGGGAGCGGGGGTGGAGAGCTTGGGAGGGATGCCGGGAGGGTGAGGGTTGTTCTTGTCGGAAGGAGGGCGGGCGAAGAAAGAAAGCAAAGAGAAAGGATTGTAGGTGCTGCGTGGGTGAAAGGAAACCGGAGGGAACCATCGCATGCTATCGTAGGGGGGAAATTATTTTTCCTCCGCTGAAAGCGAGGCTTTGCGCTTATGAGCAGAGAGGCATTTTTGCTCTCCAAGGACCTTCGCACCCCCCCATCCCTCCTCCCACTGCTGAGACTGTTATAAGCGTTTATGGATAGAGCTTTGAGAAATAATCTGAAATATGAACAATAAACTCATCGTATTTTCTAGAATAATGTTCATATGAATGTCCTCTTGTTTTTCCCATAGCCATCTTCCGGAATAGCATGTGGGCAAAGAATCATCCTTTGTCCTTAACTTCGGGATGTTCTTGTATGGTTGTAAATATCAGTTGAGAAACGATCTTTATGTTCCAAAACCCAACTCACCATATCTCAATGTCTAATTTCTCAAGATTCAGCTCTGGTGGGTTTTCGGAACTGGGTCGAATAAATTATTCTTTCCTGTCGTCTAATTAATGGAGCATTTAGAGAAATTAATGCGGTCGTGTTTGAAACGACTTGCGCCATTTAATACAAAAAGGGCTGAGTAACAATGGATGATGGAACTCAGTGTGGGTGGGCAATGGGAAGATCTAGACTCTTCCGTGGGAGGGATAATAGGTCAACGAAAAGTAGAAAATATCTGTTGCACTAGACGCATCGCTAATTTCCTATTAGTTATTACAATGGCTGCAATTTGTCGTGAATTGGATGAATTGCATGTATCACCGCCGATCTAATTAAGTATCACCTCATTTTATTAAGAATTCGTCAAATATATCACGTTTTTCCTGAAGATGGTATTAAAAATGCAATCACTTCCATTATTATTTTGCCAACAGTGTTTTATTTCCTCTTTACAGAAAAAGATATGAATGCAGGTAAATTAAGCGCATAATTATGGCATAAGAATTTAATTTCACTGGTTGATATTTCTGCCTTCATATGGATACAACACCATTCAGTTCCGTCACTTATGTTAGCCACCGTATGACAAATGGTACCAATGCCGAAATTAGGGTGATGCTTACGTAAAATACCAATTAGTTTCTTTGTCAGAATGTATCCAGTAAGTATTGATTCAATTGAATATTCAACATCATTTTATGTTCTGAAATCGGTAATCTCAATAAAATATTTCCCGCAAGTTGAAGTTTTCCAAATCGCAGATTCATTGATGAAAAATGTTGAAATATTTCATCCGTTGTTAGTCTCTTACCAAATTTTTTCTTCTTCGTAGTTTTGAAATGATATTATTTTTTTTTCTTTTCAACAAAAGTGGATTATTTGACAATGTCTAATGAGTCTGTTATTTCGAGATAGTTAAGTATTTTTTGTTAACTGAAATCTTCTGATTTCTTGCCTGTACGCGCTTAATTTGAAGAATTGTAATGTAAATGTAAAATTTACTCATTTCACTGTTTATAAAGAATAAAAACAAATAATTAGCTCAACTAGGGCAATGGAAAAATTATTAAAAGTTTAGCAAAAGAAAAAAAAAGGGCAAAGATATACGTTTCCTGTGGTTCTCTCAACCTTAATAATAAAAAACACTCGAGATATCCATGGCAATCCCGATATTTTCAATTGGGAGTTCAAAATGAGGAAAAAGATGAAATCGTGTAAAAACCCGCTTGAAAAAATGATGTGTAAACTCATAACTAAAAACGGTTATTTCGAGGAAAATTCACTTCGCGGAAATTAAAACTTTAAACAATCGCTCAGTACAACGAAATTGTTCCTCAATAATAAGAATTGTATTGAATTAACCTTAAGTTTTGAAAACTTAAAAAAAGAGAATGAGAAAAATAATCAATTAAAATTTTTTGATCGAATAAATTTATATATACATATTGACATCGATAGAAATTTCACAAAAATCAAATACCAAAAACGCCCTCCTGTTAATACTTTTTCAAGTATCGATGCTAATACTGCATTGATACTTATTTAAAGAAAAATATTTTTTATGGAGGGATAAACTAAAAAAAGTGCGGGCGCTTCGTAGTCCTGGTCTGATTTTCTGTACGTAATGTATTAATTTCAAAATGTAGGTGCGCCATTCCTATGCGTTTGAAATAACATGACTAACGCTGCCATTTAAGTCTAGGGTTCTTTGCAATTTTGATGCAGTGCGTTGGGAATATAGACTGACGATAATCATAATACTCAAAATAAAAAAGGATTACTAATTATCAGGACAGTTTTAAATACCGGGGGCATTGAAAATGATATAAACAATAGGCTTCGATTTCAAAAATCTGGATTAGATAAGTATACAATTATTGATGTATTTGTTAATTAGAACAATGACCCATACTTAAAGTCTTCAATAGTCAACGTCGTAATCCTTAGATCGAGTGAAAATCACAACTTTTTTTCTTCAATCAACATGGATCATTGAACATTTCTTTTGTCATTACAAATATACAGTTTCAGAGCTAAAACATGCTAGAGACAATATTGATTTAACAAAAATCAAACAATTCATACTCTGACCAAGAAATCCTCTGAAAGAAGACATTCGGGTGATTTTGCTACCATAAATAAATACATCTTCCCCGGAGACTAAACAACTGCAATGCATAGCAAAAAATAGGTTTATTTTCTGGACAGTATACCTACTTAAACCAATAAAAATGATAAAGCTCAGTGAAATTCAAGATATATCTTTAAAGGAAACATATAGGGGATGATCAGTTTGGTTTTAGGAAGGGGAGAGGTACGCGTGATGCCATTGCAGTAATGAGATTATTAATCGAGAGGAATATAGAACACAACCAGGAGGTATTTGCCTGTTTCGTAGATTTCGAAAAAGCGTTTGATAGAGTGAATTGGGAAAAAATAATGAGTGTATTGCAGAAAATAGGAATAGATTGGAGGGAAAGGAGGCTAATCTGCAACCTGTACATGTCTCAGACTGCTTAGGTGCGGGTGGGCAACGGGGAGTCCGGATGGGCAGTGTTAGAAAGGGGTGAAAGGCAGGGTTGCCCATTGTCACTGTTGCTGTTCAACCTGTATGCAGAGGAAATGATCAAAGAGGCATGGGAAGAACTGGAGGTAGGAATGAAAGTGGGCGGGGAATTCGTAAAATCAGTTAGGTTTGCTGATGACCAAGCTTTAGTTTGTCAGTCAGCCAAGGGGCTGCAAGCATTGCTGAGTGAATTGGAAATTCAGTGCGACAGGTATGGGATGAGAATCAATATTAATAAAACAAAGGTTATGCGATTTTCTAGAAAGAAAAAGACCAAGCTTAACATTAGAATAGGAGGGCAAAAACTAGAGCAGGTAGAACAGTTTACGTATCTCGGTAGTGTTTTGGACCAACACGGTCAAAGTAGTAGGGACGTAAGGAGAAGAATTGCGGGAAAAGAGGCTTTCACAAGGAGGAGGGAGTTGATGACGGGGACTTTGAGTAAGGATATTAAGAAAAGACTCGTAAAAACTTTGATATGGAGCGTAGCTATGTACGGCGCGGAAACGTGGTCATTGAAGCAGGAGGATAGACGTAGACTGGAGGCTTTTGAAATGTGGGTGTGGAGAAGAATGGAGAAGGTGAAATGCACAGAGAAGAAAAGAAATGAGGAAGTGGTGGGTAAGGTGGGCGAAAAGAGGGGTTTGTTGGGAGAAATCCTATGGAGGCAGGAAAAGTGGATGAAGGGGGTGTTGACCGGCAGTGGGATGTCGAAGACTGTGATAGAGGGGAGAATGTTGGGCAAAAGAGGAAAGGGAAGGAACATGATAGGGATGTTGGACGGGATGAAGGGAGGAAGAAAGTACTCAGAGATGAAGAGGGACCTGATATGGAGTAGGATGATGGATTTTTTGTTTTGTTAGGAGTAATAAAATGTTTGTTTGGTAGTTGTGTCCATCCAAAAACCTACCTTAACCGGTAAATTACCTTAAAAAAAATTATATATATATATATATATATATATATATATATATATATATATATATATATATATATATATGGGAAATATTTGAAAATGTTGGATAGGAAAGTTGTAAGCGTAATTTCAATTGAACGAAAAATCGTGTCCATCTAGAAAAGAATCAGCGGGAAGCCCGACATGTTGTGCTTGTTTTCCCTTAATCCAAGGAAAAGTCTGGCGGTTTAGTATCCCACCGTCATTAGATTTTTATTCGAAATAAGCCAATATTTTCTGAACTAGTCGTCCTTTTGGTTTCAAACCAGTCTGGTTTGCCTCCACGACCACTGCTCCAGAGCCCAAGTAGAATTACATTGGACCATTCAGGTTGGGAATTATTACGAAGCTATTCTGTCAATATTTACCGTAGGAATCTAAAAGAAGATGAAGGGACATTCCCTTTTATTATTTCTCAAGCTTAATTAGGAATTTGAATCGTTCACTTTTAAAATCCACGCCACAGGTCTGCTCCGCTACTGTGTGCCTTTGCACACTCTATGTACTCTCTTGGGCTTGCGTTATACTGCTACTCACACACACTGGAATTTGCGAAAATCTTGTATCAAAGATATTTTTCTCATCTATATTCTATTCACCTCAACAAAAAGTTAAGCAGTGCCTCAGTCAGTTTGGTTCGAAGAAATCGTTCGCCAAAGAATCCGAAGGAATTTATTTCTTCCTAGGTTTTTGGTGAGATATCATCAAAGCTCTCGCTAGAACTTATACCTTTGTACTGTAATTATTATCCCTATTCCATTGAGACGAACGTTTGAATTTTTACCATTCATCACAAGAAAATACACGTGATATTATTTTTCAGGTCTCATGCCTCATTGATTACTAGCGTAATTAATAACAGAGAACATATACACTCCTTTTTGAAATATATTTATTTACTCACTTGAGTAATCATTTTCTCTATTCCCCATCCTCTTTTGATGACCCTGGGATCTACTCTGGCTGCGTGTGAAATCACACTTATTATTCCGTAGTCATAACATATGGCTCTGCTTTCCCCTCTGTTGGTATAGGAACTAACACTATTCTGACGACGTCCTCCGGCCTAATTTCTCTCTCATAAATGCTACGAATTAACCCAAAAAAACTCTTCCTCCCACGTTCTCCTAAGACTTAAAGTAGTTCTACAGTAGGGATATTGTACCCCCTTAAGACCTTATTGATTCCCATTCCCCTAATGTCCTTTCTCGTCATCGAGTATGCCTAAATCTAAGCTATTCTCATCTACGTCATACCCTCTTTTTATGTTTAAGGTCCCTTGCCCCATTTCCTTACCGTATAATTCCTATATATATATAAACAGGGATATATATATATATATATATATATATATATATATATATATATATATATCCCTGTTAACGTTTTTGGTTCAGCGTCTACAAATAATATTCTATCACCCACCTACAAAATGCTCACTATGAACAACCTTAAAATACGTCATATATTCCATTTCTATTATGTCCTACTTCCATTTCTCATGTTAAATTTTCTAATTCCTCTATCCCTAATTCTTCTATTTTCATTACACCCTAAGCCCCTATTCTCTCTGTCTCTTCTTCTTTTTCGCTGTTTTCGCTTACACTTTTCACCGTTCGTGATGACGACCGCGGAGAGCTTAACGATAGTCATCCGTTGGTGTGCTCAGAGATATCCAATCTGAATTTTCGAATCTCTCTCTAACTCATAACCGGTATGTATATGAACTAAAGGAATAGTTTTTTGTATTGAATTGTAAAACAACCTCCCTAATTTTCCCTCGTGTATGCCACGGTCAAATAATGTGTGCATGGGCGATTACAGAAGCACCTCGAATGTCGGGTACCACTGCCTCCGAGTCGGGTGCAACTGAATTGTATTTTCCCTCCAAATATACTTCGAATTTTACTATATATAATGAAGATATTTAATGAATTTAATTCAAGAATCAAACTAAACTGAAATTTTATTCACAATTTTTTTTGGGAAATTTGGTATAAACTTGTTGGGCACTAATCTCAAGGAAGAAGATCCTAAGGCCAATAAAAATAATTACGAATTTATATTAAGAAATATTGGCCTTAGGATCTTCTTCCTTGAGATTATTTCTTTAACAGCCAATAGCTCCACATCTTCCATTTTGTTGGGCACTAATTTTTCAAAATTGATTAACAATGCTATTTATTTTATAGGCGTCCATGCTTGGATCTAAATTTTCAAAAGGACTTCATTTCCATTTAATTGTGATGCCCTGCTTTTGAGCTAACACTCGTGGAATTTCAGACATTAGTGAGTTGAAATTATTATTCATATGGCGTAAAATACATTCGCGATGATATAATTAACTCCCACACTCCGAGTAGACACCTATTGAATTGTTCCCTGTTTTAAAAAAGTTAAGGGCCTGATGTTATTCTTTTACAGTTGTAATTAGATCCCCACTATGACCGTACAACCTTGTAATCGTTGAATTTTAAACTAAATTCCATCCATCTTGCATCTCCATGAGCTGGATTACCTTTTAATTCAGGACCATATAATTTTATTTCACATTAATAATAGAATTAGCGCGTATTTCAGAATGATCATCTCACGATAGCGAGTGGCATTAAATAAATCTGAACTCATCACTAAAATCTCCATCGTAAAAGGATTTTCGAAACAGGATGTTATCATTCCCCTTTGTTATGGTACCAATTGGATGGAGTTCATAGAAGAACTACTACTGACTCTGGTCCTTTTCAAATGTAAGAATGTTTTTATTAGCACATACATTACGCAGTTATTACGGACTTTAAATATAAAATTGCATTTATCGGAAGGATCGTACTTATTGCATATTAATTCAGTGCTTGTATCTTTGAAATACGTCTCCCTCCGATGCCTATACTATATTTCATTAAAATTGATATTTTTTACAAAACAGGCCCTCCCTTTGCATATGAAAGGATCTTTATCCTTATTTCTCCTCTGATTTTCCTGGATAGGCGTTTTTTTAGTTGAGAACGCATAAAAGCAAATGTTATTGGTCATGATTTGCAAATAAAAATGTATATGTAAACTCAGGAGCCAATCGAATATTTCGCTGGAGGGCTTTGCTGCATGAAACATTTATTAATTTTAGCGAAATACATTTTTAAAGCAATTTATAGAATATTAATGCTCCTGATACAATCCAGTATATTAATATAAAAAATATCTGGAAAATTAAATATGAATTTAGGGTAGTTTTTGTATCGATTTAGTATAATATTTACATGATACATTATTTATGTTGTTCACCATTTTATCTAGCATCCCCGTTTTTTTACTAATGTCGCGGGCGTTCTACATTTTGTATCGCAGTGTTTTGACAATACGAAAAATTAAAATTTCGGCGATCTGACAGTTTTGATCGTAAAGTCATCAATGATTCGTTTGAAGATACAATAGCAGAATAAAACGCAATGCCTGAGTAATAGTTTCGTAGTTGGTAATATGAATGCTCTATCTCTAATATAAGTTAATAGATCCAAATATCATGTCGATCAGCTGAAGTTTTGAAACGTGTCTCTTCTATGATTTTTTCCTAAAATATTTGAATTGAAATACAAGATCAAATAATTAATTAAATTCATGTGAATTGATACATTGTTAATAAAATTTCGTGGATAAAGGAAGTACTTGTGCAATGGCGGATGAATTCAGCATCAACACGCATAAGAATGAATTTAATGTGTCCAAAAATGTAGAGCCCAGGATAGCAGAAAAAACCCAAAGCATATGCTGTCACCTAAATGTGCCGGATACGAAGAGCGTTTGCGTCGAAAAATCGTTAACAAAAAGCTTAATTGAGAAAGGCCTAAGAGAGATGACAATTTCAAGCACCGTTGAGTGGAATAAGAACCTCGTGGACCATTAATTGTGGAAAACAATGATTTCGAAGTGATTTTGAGACATGATGTTCTAAAGATGAGGCCGAAGAACGAAATTAATTCATAACACAGTGGGAGATGAAGCTAGGCCATAAAAGATACTATCTGAGAAGAATAATAAGTGGAGAACCGCAAGAAAAAATAACGAACACTTCAATTTAGAGGCGAAAAAGAAATAAAATTTTGGGAATTAGGTGAAATCGTAAAAAATAGAAGTCATTACAAACATTTTATAGTGTCGTACGTTCCAAGGCCATTTTTTCATAAAAAAATTATAATGTTGGATACAAATCTGCAGCTACGTCATGGCTTACCAATAATGGGTTTACATTCCCTCTATAATTTGTTGAAATACTTTGCCTATATCAATTCAAATTATTTCCGAACTAAAGATGATTCCTGAACCTTCGTTCAGCGATCGGACTAGGAAATTTTTGAATGAATCGTGTGCAATAGGAGATACCTTGCTTTCAGGCACGCCCTATTACGAGGGTATTTTGAAAATTCTCGGAATGGAAAAACGACACCTCAGTGAAACGTGTTTATTTTTCAACGTAGTCAACCACGTCAACCACTAGCGTACTTGGTCCATGGATGTTCCAATGTCTTGATCCGATCTCGAAAATTAGATTCCTTCAGGACGGCAAAAAAAAACCCGTCTACTTCGGCCATCAGCTCTTTGTTTGAAGAGAATCTCCGTCCATATAGGGAAATTTTGAGCTCTGGTAAGAGCTGGAAATCTGTTGGAGCCAAATCAGGCGAATATGGTGGATGGGGCAAAAATACGTATCTTAGTTCCCGTATTTTTGCCATGGCAACGACACTTGTGTGTGGTCGTACATTTTCTTGATGAAAGATGATTTTCTTCCCTGCCAAACCTGAGTTTTTTCGTGTATCTTTTGCTGTATTTGGTCCAGAAGGTTAGCGTAGTATTGCCCAGTGATTGTTTGGCCAGTGGAAAGATAATCTATCGGTAGCATTCCTTTTGCATCCCAGAAAAGTGAAACCATCACCTTTCCGGCCGATCGCATTGCCTTAGTTTCTTTGGTGGCGGCGAATCAATATGTTTCCTCTGCTTTGACTGCTGTTTTGTCTCTGGGGTATAGCAGTGGACCCAAATTTCATGTGTGGTCACAAAACAGTGCAGAAAACCTTGTAGGTTGCTATTAAAATGGGTCAAAAATTCTACGGAAATTTCCATTCTGATGCGTTTGTGATCCTGCGTCAAAAGAGTCGCGGCACCCATCTAGCTGATTATTTTCTCATATCCAATTCCACTTTTAAAATTTCATATAGCCCTTCAGATGACATCCCTACAGCTTCAGTGATTTCTCGCACTTTCAGTCACCGATTTTTTATGATCATATTATTCACTTTTGTAATAATTTTTGGGGTAGAGGTACATTTTGGCCGACCACTACGCGGACCAATATCTAAGCTATGCCGACCAAACGTCATCTCGTTTGGCCACTTGGCAATCATTGAATATGAAGGAGTAGAGTTTCTCAGTGTTTTGAAAGTCGGCATTCATTTCCTTTGCTTTCATACCTTACTTTACGATGTATTTATACACATTCACACAGCTCGAATCTCAAATCACTGGACGGGAAAAACAACAGAGAGGCGTCAGCACTACAGATCTCTTCCCAGAACACTAGCGCGTTACGTGTTCACTCAAATGGATTACCAATTGCTAAGCTGGAAACTCGTTGCGCCCTCCTTGACGTCTGGTGGTGAATCCGAGGAATATTATCTACCCCCACGGCCTAATTTGATTTTAGCCCCGCTAATGTCCTTTCTATCTCATCGTCGAGTACGCGTGGACCTAAGCTATCTACCTCTACGTCAGGTTCCTTTTCTATGTTTAGGCTTGTTGGGCTAACTTCTTTACTATACAGTTCTTCTATCTTTCCTGCGTCAACTATTATCTTACCCGCCTTACCTCAAACTGTCAGCATAGATCTTCCTTTTTATTTCCCGGTAGTCATTTAACCTTACTGTTTAGCGCACCAAGTTCACCCTTCCTCTGATTTCTTTCAATATCCTCGCACCGCGTCTTACACCATGCTTCTTTTGCTTTATTTGGAGTCATTATTAATTTATTATTTAACTCATTGTACTTCCTTTTGCCTAGCTCTGTTTACATTCTTCCATTTTCTACTCTCATCTACCTTTCTAAGCATCGCATCCGAGATCAATGGTTTCCTTGTCCTTTTCCCATTAACGGGTCCTATAGTGCCTTTTGTGGCTTTCGATAACCCTTTCTTGATACTTTCCCATTTTTCTTCGATAGTACTCGATTCTTAATCGTCCTCCATGATTTTCTCTACTGCTTGCTGATACTGCTTCCTAGTCAATCCATTTAATGCTTCTCTACATTCCATTTCCTAACCCGTCGCCCCTGCCTTATCTTTTTGAAACGGACGCTACATTTCATAACAAGTAAGTTGTGGTCCGCATCCGCTCCCGGGAAGCCGTGCGAATTTATCACACTGTTCCCAAAAACCTGTTTCTAACCAGGATATAATCTAGCTGATACCTTTCTGAGTCACCTGGCATTTTCCATGTATACCTGCGTCTTTTGTGGTGTCTAAACCAAGTGTTGGTGATGACTAGCCCCTGTCTTCGTCAGAACTCAACTGCTTTCTCCCCGCGGTCATTCCTCGTGCCTAAACCGTAGTCCCCGACCTCATCACCTCATCTCTTCCTTCGCCTACCGTCGCATTCCAATCCCCCATCACTATCAAATGTTTCCTTGCAGGAACACACGCGATTATGTCCTCTAACTGATCGTATATCCTATCGACTTCTTCCTCCTAATGATTGCTTGACGCATTACTGCATGATACGATGCGATGCACTGACGCTTAATCTGCATTACAATGTATATACACATATCAATATTAAGCCCATGCATATTATCTGCTGTATAAAAGGTATTTATACAAGTACACACATGTTCACTGTCTGCTTTATATTTCTAAATGGAGCAATCTAATAGCATAAAACATGGGGTTTGGGTAAACCTGAATTCGCTCGCTGACCCTGATATAGTTGGTCTTAGGACTATGGTATTTCGAGGCAAAAAATATTTGATTTGCTACAAAAATTTATTCGACGCACAAGCATATTTTACCATTCGCACAATCGCAACTTTTAATGCCTCGAAACGCATATACAAAATATTTTGTGCCGTCGAATGATTATTTCCACCATCCACTTACTGTATCTACTTATTTCCTCATAAAGATAAACATTATTTAATTCAAAACACCGAACAACCACTCAAGATATCTACATCGGTGGCAAATATTATCATGTGACCATCTAATGAATACGACGTGAAAATGCGATCAGCGACAATGAAACTTTCCCGTCGAGAAGGACCGCATCCACCACCGAAGAAATCACCAACACAAACACAAGGGTTGCTTTTGATAGACGAGGGTAGAGGAGCCTCACCCAAAACTAAGCCCTCAGACACGTGACATTCAAGCATTTAGGGAATGGGGGGAGGGTTATGCCTTTCCGTGTGCCATCTGCAGTTTCCCACGAAGTACTAACCAGAGAATCACGCCCCTTGGATTTTAGGTGGAGCTGTCACAAAGTATGGTCGAAGATTTGAACCCGGGAGCCAGATCAGTATATGAGAGCTCTACCCACTGGCACATCATGCCCATTTAGAGATACCGCATACTTACTGAGGGTAAATATTTTGGACATGATATTGGCATCAGGTGTAAAAGTCAATCAGTAGACGTAGTGATACCGAAAATTATATATATATATATATATATATATATATATATATATATATATATATATATATATATATATATATATATATATATATATGCATTTGAGTGCAGATGAGCATGAAAGTATAAAATGGAATTTACATAATTTACTTCATTGGCATTGTATTTAATTCTCCTGAACTTTCGCATCCATTTCAGGGCCATTCGGGATGTACTGGCAATTACAACGTCCATTTCTACAACTTGAAAGGCATTACAACTTCTATATTATATATATAATAAATGATATGTATTATTAAATATATATTGAATATTATAGTAATGACAAAAATATGAAAGTTTTAATGCCTTTCAAGTTGTAGAAATAGACGTTGTAATTGCCAGTACATCCCGAAAGGCCCTGAAATGGATGCGAAAGTTCATATATATATATATATATATATATATATATATATATGTATTATTAAATATATTGAATATTATAGTAATGACTTAAAAATATGAAAGTTGTAATGCCTTTCAAGTTGTAGAAATGGACGTTGTAATTGCCAGTACATCCCGAATGGCCCTGAAATGGATGCGAAAGTTCAGGAGAATTAAATACAATGCCAATGAAGTAAATTATGTAAATTCCATTTTATACTTTCATGTTCATCTGCACTCAAACGTGTGATTCCTGAACGTCTTACCAGAATCCAAAATGTCCTTAGAAGCAGAGTAAGAAAAGAAAAATCGAGCATCTCGGTCTTTGGGCAAGGTTCGGTCGAGCAAGATTGACGGAGTTACATTTCAGTACGATAGACGAGATTTAAAATGCAATAAACGATGTAATGAGCTTCAGTGAAACTTTTAGCATAAATCACTTCGAATTCGCTGTCTTTAACTCAGGAACAGGACGACAGCTTGAAGAATATATAACTGCAGGACTTTTAATTTTCAAACTCTTCCAGGACCAGTAACAAATGGGTGACAAATTGGCCCATTAGGGTGTAATTCTGACAAGCAGTTTAAAGCTCAAAGATAAGCCTTGAATGGCCAATGTAAACTGCTGCACATCCTGGTGCACTTTTCAAAAATTATGATCATATATTTTAAAAATTCTGCCTGGCATAAAAGATTTTTTTAAACTCTGGCTTCGCCGAAACGCTCATTTGTTTGCCACCTCCTACTCCGTTTACCTGCTTTCATTCCTTCCACAATAACCTTCAACTACTTAATGCTGTCTCAAATTCCTCTTCTACTCACTTGGTGTGTCTTCTAATTACCCCCGGTAACCTCTGCCCCTTCAATGATTATTATTATATCACATCGCTCTTTCGTCTTTCTCTCTCCTGTATATTGTTTCCATATTTCGTATCTCCATTGGCTCTAATACACGAATATCCGGTGCCCTCCAAAACCTTGTTTCTTAAGGTTACACTACATCACCTGAGCCTCATTAAACATCCCTTCATCGCAATGTATTTAGCCGTGGTTCCACTCACTGGCATCGGATTCCTGGCCGTCACTTCCCTCATATTATGTCAACGTTTCTTCTGATGAGTTAGGGGATCGAGATGGTGCGGTGGTTATCGTACTGGCTTCCCACCAAAATCGCCCGGGTTCGAATATTTTTCAGTGATATCTCGATCCCTACTTGAGGTGCTTTGTGGAGGGCACTTTGAGCGAGTACACCATCCGTCGAATGGGACGTTAGGGACGAATGGGACCCCTTAGCACCTTTCGTTAAGAGTAGGCTAATGCCGAAGCTGGGTTTATCTCCATTCTCTCCTGTCCATCCCTAATGGCGCAAATGACCTTAGCTGTCGGTCGCCTCGCCAAAATAATACTACCTCTAGTGAGTCAATTAGTTTACCAAATAATTGAGGGGGTATTAAGGGAAGGTTTTACTAAAAAACTATCAAGTAATCAAATTCTTCACACTCTTCTAAGTTTTTCCCTCCTGATTCATTGTTTCATTTAACCCTCCTGCTTGAACAGCATGTTAGTCTTCGTTTTCTTGATTAGATTAATTACGTGTAGCTCTTGCGGTTTTAGAGATGAGGTAAAAATGACTTCATCCACGCTTAAACTAAGGGGCCTTAACGGATATTTCTGTCTCGTATCCCCGTCTATGAATTCCCTGATAAAATAGCGTGCGCAGTACAATAACCGTTGTGTGCTTATAGTATCTAAGGAAGGCATGACAACCGGTGGCCTTCCTCGAGGACACATGAATATTTACCAAGGTCAATAGCAAGTTTCATCCTAGGGTTCAAGAAAAACTGCAACTCATTCAGCGTCCCAATGCGAGGACGTGTGTTCGAGTGCGCTAGTCGTTCCTATACACGTACTTCTCGAGTAGGGATGCAATAATTAAATAGTGATGGTATTTGGTACATTAATGGCCTTGTGCAGAAAGAAAACCCAAGTGGAATATTTTGCGGATACCGCCAACATTCACACCAATTACAATAGCATAGCGAAATGATATTATTTTAACATATGAAGTAGCAATAATTTTGAATATGTTAAAACGATTAGCGTTAATATTTTTCCTCCCCTTGGTAATCCTTGACATTCCTCCAGAGAAGTCACCTGATTCCCCTCCTCACTTGTCATCTCCCTCGTCATAAAAACACCTGAGAATTGAATTATCCCCTGCCATTATAGCATGCATTACATTATGACATGCATATGTCATTCGTTCATATGTAACGTTTATTTATTATGAACCCTTCTTATAAAGAAAGTAATAATTTGTCTTGTGGATATATTTACAGATTAGACTCAATCGTTGTTACTACCACAAGTTAAATAAGCTCCGTTTCTTGACACAAGTTGTTAGACAAGGTTAATTATAATTGCAGAGGCTAAGAATTACATTATATATTCAGCCTCCATCCCTTAGGGTACGGAAAAGTATTCAATATCCATGAAAAATGTGAAAAATAAATAAATCGGAGATTAATTTCATTTACCTGGAAAATATCTGGTGCATGATGCTTCTTGTAAAATCGCATCCGAATTGCTGGGGGAGATGTTTTCCTCCTGACGATTCAAAACAGGACTAGCGAGGCTGCATTAGGCTTAATTTATTCTAAGATGGCGATGGGATCACCCTTTTACCGTCCCATCCTTTGAGACTTGCTGTTTCGGGGTGAAGGGGAGGAGCGAACAATGCGTGGAAAGTTGTTTGGCAGTCATCCACGGAAACGGAGAGACCAGCCCCGACGCCTTTTTTTTCCATCCTTCCATCTTCATTGTTGTGAAAGAGATACGTGTGTCCCTTTCGCTCGGCCCGGTCTGGTCCACCGCCGCCATGTGGATGCTGCGTCGGTGGCAATACTTACTTTCCCCCTCGGCTCCCCCTCCCCCAATGTGTCCGTCCGTCCTCCCCGGCCCCTCCAACCCCCCTCGACCGGCGAACGAGTGAGCAGACGACTGCCGCTCCTCCCGACTCTTTTTCCCAGCGGCCCGTGGAAACATCGGTGCCTCGAAATCTTTTCGGGAAACCCGAAAGCAGGGGGAGTTATTTATGTATCTGTTTATACGTCCACCTTAGATCTGCATCCCAAGCGATAGGAAAAAGGGGAGAAAGGGTGTGGGGTGGGGGGAAGGACGAGAATCGAGGGTCGGAGCGATATTGCGTGGGCGTCTTGTTGGATCTGCGTACCTCCGCTCGATCCGAACGAGAATTAAAAAGGAAATAAATTCTTCCGCTCCCGACGGCAAAAAAAAAAATCCCCACGATTTATTGACGGATGCCTTCCTGCGAAAAAAAAACATCCACTTGCTCTCCGCGGCGGAGCACATGCTCCCGTGCCGAAGGTGAGTTGGACCAAAAGGGTTTTTCTTATTTATTTTCAATATTGTCTAAATGTATTGCCCGTAATATATCTAATGGAGGCAAAGGCAGGGGCGCCGAGGTGGTGCCGCGCCCTCGCCAGACAGGAAACCACGAGCGGGAGAACGCGACGTGGTTTAGACGACGGCGACGCATTTTACGATACTGTCTCTCCACTGCACTGCTCCTCCAGCAATTGATGTGCACCGGTAGCAGTTGTTGCCAATCGTTAAAAAGGAGAAAGTCCCAAATGGTTTTCGGCGAAACCGAATCTTTTGTGGTGCTCACGAATCGCTTATGGCGTCACTTTTTCAGGGACTCGTTAATCAAGGATTTCTTTTTAGGTCGAAGTAGTAGGACTGGCTTCTTTTTTTTTAACTTTTTCTTTGTCAGTGTCTCTATAGCGTCGTCTGGAGGACGACGAGAATATTTTCCTCACTGAAAAGGAGCGTTATGTCTTCCAATACCTTCCTCTGTTCAACTAAACCTTATATTTTCTCTGAAACCCTTTGTCTCCTTATTTTTTTTCCGTTCGGAATCCACATTTTTTTGGCCAACAAGAAAGTCGAAGAGCTATTTTATATCCTCGCAAGTTATCTTGAATACTCCGAATGGAGTTGCAAATTGGCCCTTTTATGGCTTTTTTCAAGTGTTGGCGGCTAATAAACTCACAGCTGAAGATAAGGGTCGGATAAGTTTTATTTTGGCGAAGAAATCTTCCTTTCGAATCTTATCCTTTTCAACGTTGACTGCCAAAGAAAATTTGAATACTCAGCCAAAAATATCTGACAACAATTCAGCGATTTTTTTTGCAATGGTAGGTGAACGGAGAGAGAGCCACTTCCTCTAGAAGACCAAGATTGTTGGGCGAACACGACAAATAATTGCATGAGGAAACTCTTTCATTGGAAAGGGCCCTTAAAAATTATAGGAGAGGTACTAAATCGGCATCACTGTTTTCTTGAAACCCGTTAATAGCGTGCTTATTATTTTATTTACGAGAAAACCTACGATGAAAAGTGCCTTTGGAGAGCCTACTCCAGGTTAACAGCTTATTAAACGGATACTAGAGATTTAAATTTATTAACTGTTATATCACTAATAACCTTCAATGATGAATAAGGATCTTGTTGTGACCAAACACCACTCATATTATAAAAATAAATTAAACTTATCTTTTTCATAAATTTACTCAATGCAGCAATACATTGGTAACAAGGTAAAGTTAGCGTTTCGGCTTATTAAACATTAAACTTCATTAAAAAAAACATGGGTCAAATAATGTAAGTGGCTTTCAATGAGAAGATTGGTAGTCATTGGAAAATATTGGACCGGATTCATATGGCCAAGCAAGGGAAAAATAAATTAAACAAGTCTGAAAGGCTTAATAATTCAATGAGCTAAAATTAAATGCATCTATAGTTAAAAGCTTCGTGCTGAAGCTTAAAAGCTTTTTGGAATGTAGGGATGTTTCCAAGCTATCCAGATATCGTAAATTCAATCCCGTGAGCTCCATTAACAAAGAGAGGTTCGACTGAAATTTTCGGCGATTTGAACTCAAAAGGCCAAATTAAGTTCGACGGTTTTGCTTGGTGAAAAAAACTTACTTCAGCGACGCATCACACTACGCAAATTTTTTCCCGTAATAGTTTTTTCAAATAATCCGAAAATCAAATTCCCAATGCCATAATGATTACCGTTGCAACCAAAATGAGAATCGCAAATGTTCACGTTGCTTTTATATATATATGCGTGACAAAGAATTATCATCGCATGGAACGTTTTTCCCCCCACTGTTAAATGCACAGTCTCTCGCAAATTATTCGTGGAAGGCTTTTACCCCCCCCCCTCTCCCTCCCAACAAAAAACGTCTGCGTTGCTCTCCACCAAATTCAACAAGGAATTTCGAATCCGCTTGAGCCCATTCTTCCGAAAAGAGCACCGCGCCGTGTCGGCCGAAGTGATGTTTCAAAAAGGAAATGATAGTCGGCGAGTCGGCCTCCTCAGGTTGTACCGAAGGAAATTATTGCCTCGCTCCCTCTCCACTTACGCCTCGCCCGAGATTATGAAAGGACAATTATCTCCCTTCGGCATGTTTATCCCTCCTGGAGCCCTTCAGTCACCGCAAGGGGTCCTCATGCCTCGGAGGGGGCCTCGGAAAAAGACACCCTCGACCATCTGTCTCAAACAGCACCTCCTGAGAGACAAACACTCTCTCCTCAAATCACATTCCGAATATTTCATTCTCCATATTAGCGAGACCTTTCCTGATTCATTTCCAACACTCATCGTTGGGCGAATCAGTCGCGCCGGGGCACGCAATTCCTTGAAACTATCCCGCTTTCATACCATCCTGTCATTTTACCGATTGCAATGACCTTAAATCTCGATCATGCGAATCGATTCGAAATGCAGCTCAGACAGTTTTTTTTACTGCCTCTATTTTATTCTCCAGAATTTCTCTCCATATCCCATCCTCTTCTTCTCATTCCCTTTGTTAAAAATAGCAGTTTCGCGAGTGAAATCAAGGCCGCGGTCGGGAAAGAGAAATGAACGTTTTCTTCGAAGGACAGCCACTTAGCAGTGTCTGTCTTCTTAAGCAGTTTAGGTCCAACTTAATTATTTCGCGGTCCCAAAAGATTTTCGCCTCCGAGATGTAATTGAAGAGCTCTATTTGTCCCAGTCAGTTTGAAAGAGAAATTTGTGAGACTGAAAATGGATAGTTGAAGGATTAACGAATTTCAGACAATTTTTTTAGATTAATCTGTATGTCAGACGATTAAATTAAAACATAGCAATCAGTTAGTTTCTCGTAAAGTCAAAGGTTCAACGATAATAGGGGAAGAGAATGAAAATCAAATTTAAATTTACATTTTGAAATAGAGTAAGTTTTTATTTCCAGAGTCTAGGCATTTAGCGAAGTTTATTACACTAAAAATTATAATCCGTATAATTTAGCATAATGGAATTTTAAAATGAAAACTCATGAATAGTAATCATAGGCAGAAGCTGTGCTCCCTCACAAATGTCGCTTATACTATTAAATTCTGATGTATACTAATGGATTATCTCTTTTAATAATATCTAAAATTGTTGTTATAAATTTTATCTTCTTTGGTTTAGCGTATCTAATAGTTCGTAAAATAACTTTAGAACATCGTTCGACAGAATGAAAAGTCACATATACAGAACACGTCGCTAAACCCGTCTGCCACCCGTTGTTGAAAAGGCTGTCTTATTAGAAATAATTCCTCCGAAACTTTTTTGAAATATCACTCCACCAACGATGAAACTGCTCACGGATTATGCAACGCCTCGTTTTTCTATGTTAGCTTCCCCTCGCTAATGGGGTGATCAATCCGTGGACTATCCCAAAAAATGATTCTTCAATCCTAAGTTGATGCCCACTTTTTTTGCTGGGAAGCATTTTGCACGAGAAATGGGATGGGCGTACACATTGAGGGATCGCTGGTTTGTCTAACACTCCATTAAAAGTTAGTGGCATCATCGTCATATCCGAAAAAAATTCATAAAAGGATTATTGGCCCAATTTTTTTGTTTGATGCGTTCGGCGAAAAAAGGGCATGATATACTGCTCGTTAATTACAAAAAGAAAAGGTCTGCACTGGTGCAAATATGTACCCTGGATAAAAGTGCCCTTGGGACTTTTTGAAGCGCTGGCCGTATTTTCATAGCCATTGAATTATAACTGGCGACCAATATGCTAAAATATTTCAGGGCTTCATAGCTTCAAAATTTCTCTCCGGACAACATTACACCCTAGTACTAAACTTCAAGCCGATTTATAACCGGTCGTAAGTGTGATGCAGGCGGAGAGTAAACTGATCGTATTTCTTCTACAGTAACGTGTAATGGCATGGTTTTTGCAAGTTTAATGATCACCATATGTAAGGGATAAGCACATAAGGTTGAAATGATTAAAAAAATTGTTTCTTGCTTCACTAACTTTCCATTCGATCGAGATCCAGTCTCGTCTCACTCTCCCTCCCCGGGTTAAGTTCAACTCCGCGCCGTTGTGTCAGGAATAGAAGGGATGGTGGATGTCTGCGAGGTTGATGATGTTCAGAGAAAAAAAAAGAAACTCTAGAACAGAGTGGTAAAATCAATAGGGTAAGCTTAAAACTTCCAGTGCCCCTTTTTTTCCAACCCTCCCCCCTTCCAATTCCTGCCAAATTGCACGGCTCACCGTGTCCAGTCGCGTAAACATCTTTGGTGTCAAATCAGCTGATACATTGCGCTCAGCGATGAAAGTCACACCAAGAGCCGTCAGATCGTAAACACCGCGATAGATTGGAGCCCCGAACCTGATCGGAGATCGGTTCACTGGTCCGTGTGCATCCAATCCGTAGCACTGCTTTAAGGGAAGAGTCCTCTCAGTCGGCAGGGATTTATTGGGAAACTTTAATAAGCCCAGATATCCGATAAAGAAGGAAAAAAAAAGTTCTAAGATCAAAGCAGGAGGTAAACATGAAGGAAAACCTAAAGATTTATGGGAATTAAAGGCGGATATCTAAGTTTATACGTTAATACTGTAAGACGGAAGAAGGATAAATAAAGCCTTTGGCAGATGGTATTAGTATCAGATTTTTCGGGGACTGTCACGTTCGAAAACAATAATAATTGTAGAAGGTTCTGACAAAAAGTCCGGGGCTCTCAAATGAAAATGAGTGCAATAACTTTTGCAATTTTATATATGGTTCCTTAAGTTGAATTTCCTTCGTTTGAGTTGATATTGCAAACCGATGACTTAAGCAGGAATATTAAGCCACGCGTTTCAAGGCAGTAACACACGCCGCCATACAAATGTCCTTACTTTTTCTTTATGAATTTCATCAAGCCTGTACAATATTGGACATCTGCTCCATCCGAAAATAGTTTGGAATACTTTGAAGTTAAATGCAAGAGTTAATCTGGTGTTGATAACGCTTTAATGGATTACATTCTAACGACGTATTTATTTCCATGCGTACAAGTTTTAAAAGTTAAAAGACAAAGTGTTTCTAGGGATCGAGATGGTGCGGGGGCTAATGTACTGGCTTCCCACCCAGAGGGCGCGGGTTCAAATCACGGCGGTGTTGAATATTTTTCAGTGATATCTCGATTCCTACTTCAGGTGCTTTGTGGAGGGCACTTTGAGTGAGTACGCCGTCCATCGGATGGGATGTTAAACTGCGGACCCCTTGGCGCCTTTCGTAAAGATTAGGCTAATTCCGACGCCGGGTTTCTCTCCACCCTTCATCCTTTCCTCTCCATCCCCTATGGCGCAAATAACCTCAGCAGTCGGTCGCCTCCCCTAAAAACTACTACTAAAAAGTGTTTCTATAGCGAATCAATAGTAAATTATTGAGTGTATCGTGTAGTAAAATAACTTCACAAATACTTTGAAAATATGTCTTGTCCATTGAATTTGGTCATTCAATATTTTTTTAGAAAAACTATCATGGCAAAAGGAAATAGAAAAAAACATTAATAATCAATAATCGCGGTTTTTGATTACCAAGTTCAGAATATAGAATCTACCAAGCGTTTTAAAAGAATAGCATTCACTGTTTCGGTATAATTCTTCACGTATGCTAAAAAAAAGATTCTTTATTCCATAACACAACGCCTATCACCGATGAAGATACACTAGTTTTCCCTTTGGGCCAGATTGGCTCAGCCATTATGGCCACGATTAATTTGCATTTTAACTGATCAATTTTTAGAACAAAAATGATACATGTATCTCTACTTTTAGTGGCATCTCTGATCGCTACATCAGCATTCATAGAGAGAAAGTACCTCAAAAACTTCTACCTGGTAACTGCCATCATATCTTTTGGCACGTTAGCGACCGAAGTTTTACAATATGGTGGGGAGTGTTTTAAGATTCCTATGGTGTACCAGAGGAAGGTTCACTGAGTAGGTATAACGTAATATTTTCGGTGAACTGCTTAATCCCATCTGATGTACAAATGAACAAGAAGTTTTGAATCATTACTGTTTGTGAATTTTATATAAACAAGGGAATAGGCTGTGTATGAAATTTTTCCCTGATTCTGAAAACATTCATACCCACAAAAAGACTAAGATCGCTTTTGATAGATACTGTCCCAGAAATTAATAATTTATACGTTCCACGAAGTCCCCATGCCAATGGTTATCTTGAGTAGGTGATAAAATTAGGAAACAGGTGATTAAAGTAAAACCAGAACATTTATTTTCGTAAATAAGCGTGAAAGTACGCGATTAAAGCGGTTGAACACATAAACAGTTTCCATTCACTGATATAAGTTTCGATGAATTCTACCACCAACTCTGTTAATCCTACTTGAGATATTTTGAAAGTCTAAATCGACGAAGGTCGTAAAAGACTTCGTCTAAGGAATTTGAACAATCAGCAAATCATTATCCTGATCATTTTGAGTACTTTAAGGTTCACGATTTTTTACTTTAACTACTTACTTCATATAACGAATATTTTTTCTCATAATCACCGGCATTGACACACTGATTCTATTAAAACATCCAATTTCATTTACTAGAGTTTGCAAAAAATGTTCCTTCGAGTACGAGACGAAACAATGCGCGATTTGAGATAATTTCGCGCCTTCACTCCGTGGCGAGATGTCAAGAGAGTCAAGAGAGCTTTTTCCCCGGGTGGATGCTAATGGTGAGATTACTTGAAGGTTTCCCGGCATCGCGCTAAAATACTCGGTGAAACATAAATTGCGAAGACGGGAGGGTGCTGGGATTTGCCCATCAAGATTCGCGATGTCCAGCAGGCAGTGTTGCGACATCCCCGCCACGCCAGGGTGTAGCCGGGTGTACGAAGCCCAAAGTGAAATTTCGCGAGCCCGTCGAAAGCGATGGTCGTTTCTTTTCTCCAAGTTCTCCCTCCCCCAACCCCCCGCTCGCCCCTCCCCCCACCCCCCCCCCGTTCGAACGACTGGACTGATCGGAGTGCACCCGCAAAAATATCTCCTCCCCGATTATTTCCGGGTGGGGAGAGAAATGCCGAGCGACACCCGCCCCTTGTCTCGAGATCACTCATGGGGGTGGACGGGGGTGGGACGAAGGCTTGGGTGGGGAAAGTAATTGGGGGCGTTGCTTTCACTCTGCGCACGCTCTTGATCGAAAGATATTCGATAGGAAAGTGATATTTATGCACTTGAATTGCCTCACTCTCAAATCATTCAAAAAAAATACGCGAATCAGAGGCGGTACGGGTTATCCAGGGTCGACTACGCTATAGCTATTTACACTGGTGTTAATGTTATTTCATGAAACCGATAAAGAAGCTGATCCGCGTACTATTTCTCGTGGAAATTAAAGAAACTCATATAACCTACTTTTAAATGTAGCGCTTCCGTTACCAATACGAAATTATCGAATATGTATTTCACTGCCTATTATTTATGGTAATATTTTAAATGTCAATAATGGTTATCAATGGCCTAGCTGGGAACAAATCATATCAATTCAGGTTAATCAATATCTCGGCGAAAACTGGTTTACGAACTGGTGAGCAATTATGCGAGAGAACAAAATCCTTGCTATTTTCATAAAACATCTATATATCAAAGAAATTTGATTTTGACACGCAAAAATTGAGCCATACAGGATTTAAAATTCGGAAAACTGGGTTAGTGGTCCAGTTCCCTTCCCTGTCCCAGCAGTGATTACTCGGAACGATCTGATATCCAGTAGCAACCAACGCTGGGATTGATGTGAGGGTGTTTGGATGAAAGGTTCAGATCTGCGCTCGATACTTTACAATTTTATAAACGAACAATATATTATTGTAATTGGGAACTAAGTCACCGCACACTCTACCACTCTGGTGTAAGAGACGCTGTGACTCTCGTGTAAGGCTTAGATAAAGGATATCCTTATTTACGATGTGCTTGGTTGCTCTGAGTGTGTTGATTTATAAGGAGTCACGAGATTCACTGTGATTTCATAAATTCGAGCAGGAGGGTGCGTGACACTTAAATTAGTTCCTCACTAAAACTCTAATTTATATTAATTTTAGTCTGACTGGCGGATCACTGAGCTCTCTCACCCCGTGAGCACTGTGCGTGTTTCAGAATCAAGAGGATCACTTTGTTTCGCACACCCGAGTGAGTTAGAGGTCATCTGGGGTTCTTTTAATTTTTTTAAACTGTGACAGTGTATTCTTCCATTATCCTCTCTCTCATTTTGCACTTCCTTAAGATGACGGCCCAGGTTCAAAAATTCATTAATCAAAATAGATTCGTATAATACTGCAACTGAGAGCAGCAACGATTTGTCATCCTGGGGCCAATCAGCTTAGTTATCGCTCTACCAGTAACCAAAGAGAAGGTTAATTTGTCCATGTGAGAGTACAGCCATATGTAGAATTTGGTCGTCTTATGTAAGTGGGTGTAGATGTATTTGTAGTTCACCTCGTACGCCAACACGGCGAATGAAATCCACACATTCTTGGTACTGTAGTACAGTTTATTTTCCTGTGCCCAGAGTTGTTTCCCAGAAACATCTAGCGTCCGAAGAATACCACAATTTGGATCAGGATGAGGTTGTCTAGAGCCACCCAGGTTTCCATTCCTGGCTCTCTGACCAGTAGCCTGATTGTTCCTATTTACGGGTGGTGACCTAACACCTCCCACCACACGCCCTTGCGGCGGCTTGCGGGATATTATGTAGATGTAGGTGTAGCCGTCCACTCCATCCACTGGGCCCACACACGTCTCCATTCTCTTCACGCTCTATTCCACGGACGAGGCAGGTGGATAACTTCCCTCGTTTCGCAGTTGGACGCCAAGTCCCCCTTTCTCATCTCAGTACGCGTGAGCGCAGTTTGCGGGGGAGTCGCGTTGGATACTCGTTAATACGATCCGTTCACCGGGTTCGCTCTCATTTCCTGCGATCCCTCACGCCGCGGGGTCGCAACTCCGAGTCGATCCGAGGCGACAAAAGTTGCGTGAACTGGAGAAAATGAAAGGGAGGTGGCTGTGGGGGTGGGGTGGGGTGTTTGCCAGGGAGGAAGGCGTGAAAGGAGTCGACATAAAAAAAACAAAATGAGGGTGGGAGAGAGAGCGGGAACTCCCTCCAAACTCTTACACTTAACTCCGTTGAACCCCCCACGGCGTCTTTTCAGGGAGATGAACTTGGATAAAGTAGCGTTTCCGCAATAATTTTTTTGTCCTCCTTCTTCTTCGTCTTCTTGCTCTCCTTAATCCCCTTTCCACTTACCCTGCCCACTCTGAAACAACCCCCAACCGTCATTCTCCCCGACTTGGTTCATTGGGCATCCACTTCTTCGGGCTTGCATTCTGACCCAACTCTCTCTGTCTCCCTCTCTCTATCGCCCCTCACCCGTCACAGCGAACCCAATGCCACCCCCGAAAACTCATCCTTCTCGCTTCCTCCTCCCACCAAGCACTGATCAACCGTCCGTCGTGCACGCAACATTTAGGCCCTGAGATATTGCCGTGTCCGTGATGTGTGGAAGGGAAACTGTATTTCACCCGGCGAGGGTGCAGGGGCGGGCCGGAGGGTGGGCGGGGTGGGAGGGTTTTTGAGGCGATGGTCGGGAGGGGTCAAGGGAACAAGAGGTTAAGGCGGAACAGTCCCGCACGGAGAAGACGAAGGGAGTGTTGGGAAGGGAAGCGTGCAGGAACAAAAATAGTGGCATGAATCAATGGCGTGCGATCATTTTTGGAAGCGAAAACGTTTCCTTCTTCCGCGCAGCCTCCCACTTCCCGCACCCCGCTGAGGAGATTAGGAAGGTTGAGGCTTCGTCGGTTGGGATGACCACGGTCGGGATAGTTGTGAAAGATTTGGGGGGAATGTGGTTTTATGTTTGGGAAGGAATGCTCGCGGAAGGACATGGGCGGGATTTAGGGAAGTGGAATGAAGAACCAAAGGCTGTGGGTGGCCAAAATCTCTCTCTCCCGGGAATGTGCCCTGCGGCAGAGCCTAATGAGTTGCGTGTCAGATGACTAGATCTATTCGTTTTCCATTCGCAACACGCTGGATTTTTTGCCAGCTGATTCGTGCTCTTGAAGTAATTTCTATTTGAGCATTCATCCTCAAGGAGTATCCTACTTATATTTTACTACGTGTGATTTTTAACCGAAGCTGTGGATATTGGTGTAATGAACGTGGGAGGAATGGCAACATACGAGTTGTAGACAATATTAAGGGCAAATGATAGCCCAGAATCGATTCAAAGACTGAGAAGGGCGTCATTATAAGTTTTAACATTACATTTGCTGGCATTCGAACACTAAAATGACCGAATGCAATCTCTATTTTATGGCACAAATTTAAAGTACACAGGCGTAAAATAGGAGTAAAATCTGCACCCTCCTTATCCTCCTCAACGAGGACACTTATTAAAAGTTCGTGTAGAACATATGTGTCAATAATCCATGGACAGATACAGACCTAGGATTACAAGATAAAAATAATACACACTAAGTTGTTGCTAATCAAAAGATGTAGGAGGAGGAAAAGAGCAGTTACTTTTGACTGAATGAATGAAGACAGAGTATGCAGAGTTGAAGGGTAGGAAGTAACTTTGTGCCGTGTTATGTTAGGTGCAGAAATGTAGAGGTGGTTGATATATGTGTTCACGCAAAATTTATTTAAACTGTAGATTACCAACAACAATAATGAATAGAAATGCTCACCGAGAAATTTAGACACCCACTGTACAGAGGGTACCATATTCATTTTTCGTTCTAGTCTTGCAGCATGGTATAGCAAAGGAATGGCATCCTGATTTGAGAAACAATATCTTTAACAGCGATCCTGTTTGTTTTAATTTGATTTTCCCGTCGCAATCCTTGCAATTTCATGAGTGATTTTGGCCATCTTTCCACCCGGATTTTTATGACTTCCGTCCCACAAAAATATGGGATTGAGTATTTGGATGATTCCAACTTCGGAAATACTATATATCACTTAGCTCTAAGAACATTTTATTTATGAGAGTTTTATGTGCTACTCTTTCGGTCACCAACGAAAACCTTACCCGAACAGGACTTTCGCTGGGTCGATCCGTTGGGATACCCATGTTTTTTTTTCCCTTGACCTGAAGGGGGGGTGGGTGGGTGGGTGGGAGGGAAGGGTGGAAGGGAGGAAGTTGGAAAAGTGTGCCGAAAAGAAGGACGCACGAAATATCGCTACAAGCACTCGGGGTTTTAAAACGTCACCGACGAAATGGGGGTTCGGTCAGGGAAGTTTTCGGAAGTGTCCTTAACGTATTCTCTTAATGGCATCAGGAGGGCTGAGGGAGAAATCGATATAGCAGCGGGATGGATCCCAAATATTGCCGAACTACTGCCTCAATTAAAGAGTCCTCAATGTATACATTTTCGTCCGCATTGATATTTTGTTCCCTTTCACTCCAGAGAGTTTTCCCAAAACCGCTCACTTTTTTATGGACTCCTCAAGTTTCTTCCATGGTGACGGCTGTAAATAATATTGATATTTTTTTAAGTATGAGGAGATCATGTGAATTCCCTACGGACTGAATCTTTTACATTTGCGTTCAGATTCAAGTTGTGCGTCCCTTTAGCATCTATATAAATCATGGGGACATATTTATGAGTGTAACGACTCAATTTTATCCGAAAACAATATGAGTTATGGGATATTTACCAGGTGTTATTAGCTTGTTTTCTATTTCTTGTAAACAGCATTTGATTTCTCATCCCAGAAAATATATACATTAAGTTTTGAAAACGATGGGGGATTTTTGCATACGTCGGAAAATACGAAGTATCCATGGGTTGACACATTGTCTCAATAATAAATAAATATATTTATACGAAATCAAACTCCTCCCTAGAGAATCATCCCACCAGTATTAGTTCAACTACTTTGGCAAAATATTTCACTAACATAAACCAAATTCAGTGGGTTGTGTGAAATATTCATCCTGTAACTTTAGAAAATACTTCGTAGTTTATTTTCGTTGAGTTCACTACATTGCGATGGGACTGATTGCTTGCCATGTCAAGCAATCAGTTGCATTTATTTAATGCTCACGGCGTCTTTCAATAGATCTTACCATCCAGATCCCAATGAGGGTAAGCACAACGTACAAGCTGGTTTGCGAAAAAAGGTTTATTAACTTATTAACAATGAAAGCATAACATTTTCAGATAGGCTTTTGTTAAATTTGGCCAATTTACTAAGGATAATTTTGAATTTTATGGCATATAAAACAAATTCATTATCATACTTAAAAGAGAGTCATTTGTTTCAGGCCAATTTGTTGACTGAATGCTGTTAAATTTTGATTTTAGGTAAAAGGCATTTTCTTCTGTAAGTTTGAAATTTTGGAGGAAGCTCAGCAAGATACCAGCCCTCAAGCTAAAGGTGGAATCCGCACCCATGACCTTCAGGTTTGCAGCAAGTATGTGAACTGGTCCAACTTCGACGTTGGTTCCCCAAGGAAAGGCAGATAGTAGGTTGCTAGAGATATGCCTGTTGGTCGGATATTCATGCCACGAACGTATCCACTATTGCGTACTTGAGCACTTATGATATTCACGAAACTTCTGGACGAGGAAGTTCTCGCACTTGGATTCGACGTGGGTTCAAAATTTAGATTATTTGATAATCTACAGCCGTCGGGCTCGTAAAAATGGGGTAATGCCTCGCTTCCACATCTAAAATCCTACCTCGGTAGAACATGCTAACGCTAAATGCATTCTTCACACCTGGAGACATATTTTCATGCTGAACCAGAACTTTTGGGGCTAGTAATTACTCACCCTTCACGCATTACGATTTCCATGCATTCCATATGGCTCACCCAAAAATCAACGAATTATATAAATATTCCCATGACATAACAAAAAGGTGGCTATAAGGTAAATAGAATATTTATGCTTTGGTTTACACTTATTTGATTTCCTATTTTTTGTATTTTTATTCATTTCAAACGTCTGATTAGCTCTGAAAATGCAATATCTATATGCAATATGTATATTTGCCAATGTATTTATTTATCTGCAATGACGAATACTTCCCACAAGAATTTTTCAGGTGGCAACTTGAAGCTTACATGTCTTAAGGGAATAATGTATTGCGTTACGCAATGATTTTGACATCAATAACTATACCACTGATACTATTACTTTTTGATACCAAGGTGACAATGCGTAATTTACTTTATGTATCTTATATCACTGCCACAATGACTGAAGCGTAATGCACACACCGTTGGGAGACTAGACAGCGATGGGAGAATATAATGTGTTGAAAACATGATAAATAAAAAAATATGATAAGGAATAAGATATGGACGGATATTATTGAACTTTATCCTAATTCCGTGTATCGGTACGGAAATAAATGAGGAACAGGAAAAGATAACGGAGAGCATACGCTAACTTGGCGAAATAATACGTACGATACGCTTTGCGGAGGATGTCATCGATCGGTAACGATATAAAGCCAACAATAATACTAATTTGAATGGCAGAGGGTGCACCAATAAAATATAAATTTACATATTACGTTTTCAGCTAACGCACGGTGGTCGGTTTTCAAATTATATCGGGAGGAGATCGAACTGAAAGTGTTAAATGAAATTACTATATTAGTGACTGGGTAGCCTTTAATGGCGGAGAGTTAGAGGGGAAAAAACGAGAACAAGATGAACATATCTATCGGAAGGTATAAACAGTAATAGCAGATAGCATTATCTGGTTCGTCGAAGGTAATTAATTGAAGTACATGCATGAAGTTTAATTTTACGCTGCCGACAAAAGTATATGGAAGGGATAAGGGAAAGGGATGGAAATATATATTTGATACCAAAGGATCGAAGTAATGAGGATGAAGAGTGAATTGGATTGATTTTGTTGGTTGTGAAAGGAGAGGGAAGATAGGTTTGAGCAATGCATGTAAAATAACAAGAAATAGAGGAAAACACACAAATTTTCCCAAAAATCGTACTTTTGGAGGCTTCTGTGATGAAATTAATGTATAGATGATCCTGACGAAAGGAACCATGAAAAGGAAAGAAAAGAGAGGTGAATATAATAATCTCATGATTTATACTCCATCCGGTGAATGGTTGAGGTATAGAGATCCGATTCACAATCCGTAATTCATATAGATTTTGCTAACTTAGATTGAATTTGTACATTCTACAAAACGCTGTGAATTGTTGAAGAGTCTACATGAAATGTTCACAATGGTACAGAAAATATTCATTCGTTTTTACCTGTATGTTTACTGCTTCTAAATGATGGATAATCAGAGTGAATAAAAATTGAGAAATATATGAAATTAATTTTGCACGGATGAATCGGCGATGAAAATTATAATTGGACGGGCAATTTTAGAAAGTAATGATATTTCTTAGATGGCCCATATTATATCAGAAGTTAGCATCGGGATGAATGAAATTCCATTGTTCAACTGACGTGTTGCTTCAGAAATATCAACCAATGATGAAAGGTATGTGTGAAATACGGAGAGCAAAAATGTCATTAACTATTTTATGAGGATGGGTCGATGTCGATCCCAAGGGAGACAATTTGATTGCAAATGATAATGAAGCTACGAGTTCGTTATTGGAAATGGGGGTTACAACGCACAGCGCACGTACTCCTTGCTTCCAGACCGTAATCTGATTAATTGCTACCCTAAGCTACATTACGCATACAATTTATATCGGTGCATATTCCATCGCGGTTTCCCACCACTAGGGACATGAGTTACTGGCTAGTGCTGCAGGTACAGTTTTACATTTGTGGCGCACAGATAAAAAGTTTTTTTATTGGATTTTTTTTAAAGAGGAAATTTAAAAAAATGCCAAACAATCATAATCGGAGTCTAAATTTTTTACTTTTCATTAATAAATCAATAATTGTTATAGCTATTTATTAATATTACTACTATAGAATACGTAATAGTGAAAGGACTCTGGAAAGCTCTGCACGATTTAGTGAGTAGTTTTTACCCATTGAAGGCTAGAACTCCGACAGCTTGGTTCATTTGACAAACCTTGCCAAATATTTTTTTCAACTGTTTTTCTTTTAAGATTTATTATTAATTTTCACAGTTGAATAAAATCAACAAAGTTAGGAGTTAAATCGTAAAGAGTTTAAATTATAGAGAAACATTAATATATCCTTAGTATTCTATAAATGTTAAGTCTCATCTAAGGAAGTAATTCCTTTCCTATCAGTTACAATTAAATTACCACACATATAACATTGCATACTCGTATGCGGATGATTATGATGTCTGTCTGTCAAAATTTGCGATTTCAAGGTTTTGGGAGAATTTTGCCGCAAATGAGCCCACTGATAGTCGTTGTAGATCCACCACTGGTCATTATCTCCACTTAAATCAAATACCGAAACGCGTGCTGAAAAATAATATTTATGAATTCAAATTAATTACAATTCACATTCTTTGTAAATGCACTCGTATATTGAAATTTTAGTTGCTAAGGCCATGGGTAGTTTCTGTGAACAACCTGATTGACAATAACCATACTGCTAACAATTGTTTGAATGCCCGAAATCTTGTATCACCATTGGGAAAATCATGGAAACACAAAGACATACCGGATCCGAGTACAGAAGGTTTTTATGACGAAGACGTTAAAAACTTTGTCTTCCAAACGATTCTAGCTCATAAAGTAAATAAATCTATCACAAGTGTGATTTAAAAAAATGATAATTCGCCCGTACACTACCATATTCACACGTTCAGGCTGTCCTGAAGACCGAGGAAAAGAGCGTTTTACGTACACCGTACACATATCATTCGACTTGCGACAGTTATATCAGACGTTATTCTCAAACCGTGACTCGCACTTAGCGGTAGTAGGAAAACATATTCCTACGCCAATTTTTTCTAAAGACATCTTAAACTTGAAATTTTGAATTTAGCATGGGATTGGATGCCGCAATGAATATAATTACGCAATTGCCCCGTCCGCGTTTATTCTACTGACTGCCACCGATATCATAGGAGCATGATATCAAAGCTGACTATTTTACTGATCACTGAGGATATGCTGTTTGCGGTTCATTGAAAGTTTACAAGGTCCTAGTTAGGCATTAATGCATTAGATACGGTTACATTTGAGTCAAACAAAGTTGTTGGAAAACTGCCCTCACGCCAAGATAATTTTAGAAATGAAACACTCTTGTCCTAACCTTGACCTTTGCAATTCTAAGACGCAGAAATTGTACGCGCAATATTCCGTCAATCAATTGTCAATAGCCCCGAACTGAATTTCTCCCTATATCTGTGCTGAAATTTTATTAATGCCATGTGGTACTAATTGCATTAAGTTCATTTATTTTTACTCTTAGCCCATTGTTAATTGTCAGTCGTCAATAATGGTGTTGTGTGCAACGCCCGCCCTATCACACTGTCCCATACTAATGAATCGATCCGATTTACATCACGTGACCTATGCCTTTAACCTTCCCTGCGGATTCCACCCTCCTGCTCGCGTCTCAATCACCTCTGTGCGTCCTTTAAAACCCAAGAGGCAATGGTCCGAGACGGGACTCGTCCCTGACCGAAGACGAAGAATGCTCGTGGGTTTTCGTTGCGGGATGCAGCAACTGAAGGGGATAGGAGGGAAGGAGAAGAGACGGGCGGCTGTGGCGGAGGGAGTGGGGGGGGGTGTGGAGAGTGAAAGGGGGGCGGAAAAGAGGGAGAGAGGGATGGAAGGGGGGCAACAGCACCACCACCACCACCTCTGCGGCCGCCTCTTCGCCTTGCAGGACTCGTTTCGCATTTGTTTTTTCGAAGACGCCCGCTCGTTCGTTCCCTCTGGCCTTCGCTCGCGTGAGATCTTTCTTACGCTCGATTCCCTTCAAACACAGTGTGGGAGAAATATTTTACGTCTGTCTCGTTCAAAAATCCCTCGCTATTTGTGCATAAAGTAAAGTTATTACCGCCCCAGAGGCGTCATCAATCACCAATATCGTATCGAAGTCTAAGCATTAAATTAGGGGGCAGTTTGGGAATGCTTAGAACGATAATTGATAATCCTAAGTTCAATGAAGTTGGACAAGAATTATAATTTAAAACGAATAATCCATAAGCATATGTGATCTCCTTATACAGTAACAGAAAACGAGAAAGGAAAAGATTTATTATGCGGAGAGGCTGTAAAAAAATCATTAACTGTATGAATTATTAATTCGCTCCTGAGCCATCTCTTATTGCATCAGATTAATCCGGTATTCTTTCGTGCAGAGGTGCCGTCGGAATCCAAAGCTGATTTTAACGAATTGTAGGGAATAAATTAAAACGATTGGAAACCCGAAGTGATTCACTGAGTTGAATAATACTTTTGAAATAGATTAAAGGGAGGGGAGTTACATATAAAGGAACCCACATGATGTTTCTGTACAGTGGCTATAACTTTAGTATTTGTCAGACTCAGTACTCAACGTTAAACACATTTAAAAGGAATGAATATAATACTCAATTTTTTTGGGCCTTTCCGGATGATGTTTTTTCAACTGAACTTAAACCTTGATTTCTTTCTAACGTTAATTATTCAAAATCAATGTTTGATAATTCAATCATTCAATCTGTTGATAATTCATCAATTAATCGTCCGTAATTTACCTGGCAAATAAAATTTATATTAAAGAATATTAATATAGTATCTCAAAGATTTACACTTTTAAATTAAGTTTCACATAGCCTGTGACGTTAATTGCGCTAAAACGTGGAAAATATCTCCGACCCATTGTTTTGGCAAAATTCCATTCAATTTTCTCGCCTTAGCTGCAAACGGCAACTGTTTTTCAAAATTTTGACATTTTCTATGCACGACCCAGTTGAAACTAGGGGGTGGTGAATGCGTTAGAATGTGAATAATAACTGGTTAATTGCTTTACTTTAATTATGAAATCATATCAAAAACTGATGTCTGAAAATTATCTTTATTACATAATGATAGATCCCAATTTGAATGTGATTATTCAAAATTCTAAGAATCTAGTCCTCCTGTGTTTCAAAATTTGCACAAAAAACTGACTACAGGAATGTTCCGGAGAAGTGAATATATATTTATTTGGTCGGATTCCAATATTAAGGTCTTTAGTTTGAAGCAAATTTTAAAGGCCCAAATGCAAAACATGAGGTTTTCCTTGCGGTTTGGTTGAGCAACATGGGTGTCAAAATGTTGAGGTGTGAAGGTCTCTTATTGTCTAATTCAAGAATCCACTTATTCAGTCTTCTTGCCAAACAAAAACGTTACAGAAATCTCAGTCATCGTGGTATTTATCATACGAAACGGTAGATATGATTTTCAGATATGTCCATATTTTTGTCAATATACGTAAAAGAATTTAAATAATGGACAGATAAAGGCATAATATTTTTGGTACGTGTTTAGGGTGTATAATTTTTTTAATGGGCCATTTATTCAGTGATAGATAAATATCTTGGGCGCAGAAAAAATGCAAAGGTGACGTGAAGTGAATGAAGAAATTCCCACACAAAATTATTTAGAACCTCAGTATGAATGAATAATGGCAATACGTATTGCCTACCCCTTAAGGTACGGCAAGCTTGTTACAAACAAAATGACATCACATTCCTCCGAGTGAACCATTTATTTCCCAATAGTATAAAAAAGACAAAAGCGTAGGATGTAAGCTGCTATCACACCGTCGAACGACGACTCCCAGGAAAGGAGAAATGAGATGCAAGCGCGTTTCCTTCTCGATGGAAAGCGTTCACCGGCTGAGAAAAAGGAATGCGATTTAAATTTCAAATCGTGATTCGCTAGTTGAGCGACGCTATTTACTCGCACCATTGTTCCCAGCCGGAGGAAGACTAGGATGTAGTTAATTAAGAATTCCTTCAATTAGTGTTTCATTAATTAGCCGTTAAAAAGTGTTCTCCGCACTAAAAGAGCCACATTAGAATTTCTATTACAACCCGCATATTTATTGAGTTACGGCCGATTAATCTTTCCCACCACTAATTACTTGAAGAATATTGCAATTTGGGGAGAAAGATGATGTAGTTTTTGAAACTAAGTAACCAGGTTTGTGATTTTGTCGGTTTACATAAAATGCGCGTTTTCCAATATAATATTTACATTCCATAATTTCTTATATAATCGAGAAATTTTGCAAAGTATACAGGACATATCCATACGGTTTAACAGTGGCTAAATAAAGGCAAAAATGCACAGCCACCACAAAATAGTTGGCATATTTAAAGATTTATGAGGACAATAAGGAAAAGGAAATCAATATGTGCAGAATTTTAAGGCAAAATATTAAAAAATCAGGAAAACAGCAAAATGAAGATTATCAAAGTAGAAGAATAAATTGCAAGAATAATTATGTACTCACGTCTGCGTATTGCAAGAGTCAGAGAAGTATTGAATCATAAGACAAATATCAGTGAATTTCACTGATTTTATTTAATGAAAATCAGAAATTAATCTACAATTATTCCTTGATTCTTAGAAGTAGAAAATTTACGAGGAATATACAGATATGTAATCACAATTTAAAAATTAGTACTTGAAGATGTTATGATGCTTAGAAATTTTCTACATTGAATAAAATAAGTATTATGAATAAAAAATGAAGAATTGTCAATCAAAATGGATGATGTAATATGTGAAGATGGGTACACGGGAACAGTTTTTAAAAAATGATCTGCGCTCACTACTTTCTGCCTAGGATAAACAACAGAAAACTTTCTCATAGGCTTATTGTCTTCGTAAATCCCCTCCTAAAAGTTTCACAATTCTGTCCTCGAGATTGGTTTTATTTTCATGCTTAGAGAATTTTGCTGTCCTATTGCATTCTTAGATGCTCTCCATAGGGCAAAAGCGACTCTCATTTAACTTAACTCTCGTGAATGTAACATTGATTTAAATGTTTTTACCGAGTAATTATTCAAACCTAACTTAATTTAACAGTAAATTCAAACTCGCACTGAAAACTTAAAGTTGTCAGTACGCGTGTCGTTCTATAATTCCTTATTCTATCATTTATTATTCCTTATAATTCCTAAAATTTAAGAGCTGGCGTTCGTAGTAACGGAAAAGATTTGCTTTTCGTAAGCCTCAACTCTCACTAGACTGCCGGTAAAGTATCTGATATACCCATCACGTGGTTTCATTTACTTAGTTGATTGAAGCAACAAACATTTGCTCATTTAGGAAAATTAAAAAAAAAAGAGTTTCGTGGGGTGATTTAATGAAATATATCTATTTGAAAGGCTTAACACTGAAACTTAAAAGGCTTAACACAAAAAAATATTAAACTGGATGAAGTTCATGGTACATCTGTTCCTGTGCATGCGACTGTTCAAAATCGGGTTAAAGAATTTAAACGTGACCGTACATCCACAAATGAGGAACATCGTTCGGAACACCCAGTGGAAGCGAATTCTTCCGAAATTATTGACAAAATATACGATATGGTGTTGAGTATTTGACGAAATAAAGGGTGATCGGAATGTTGCGGTGGCTAAAGTACAGACTTCCCACCGTGAGGGCCCGGGTTCGAATCGACGGCAGATTTTTTTTCAGGGGTATCTCTCGATCCCTACTTGAGGTGCTTTGTGGAAGGTACTTTGAGTGAGTACGCCGTCCGTCGGATGGGACGTTAAACTGCAGATCCCTTGGCGCCTTTCGACAAGGTTAGGCTAATGCCGATGCCGAGTTTCTCTCAACCCTTCTTTTCCCATCCATCCCTAATGGCGCAAATGACCTCAGTTGTCGGTCGCCACCCCTACAACTACTACTACTACGAAATAAAGTTGTAAAAATAATTGAGTCCACAGGCAAATCTCATGGTGCGTGGTGTTTTCAATTTTGCGCGAAGAATTAGGTGTGAAAAAAATCTCGGCAAGATCTATGCCGCTTTTATTCTCAGTGAGCGCAATCATGTGGTGGATTCCAAGACTAGTTTGGCGATTTTCCGCCGCAATCCTGACGAGTTTCTACGTCCATACAAAACTGTGGACTAAAATCCAGACACTACTCACCAGAGGCAAAGAAATAATTGAACTAGTGTGTATTTCTAAAGGCTCTGAAGAAGGCGAAGACGGTGAAATCGGCCAACAATGAGATGGCCACGGTTATTTTGGGTGCACGCGGAATCGTCTGCCTCTATTACTTGTAAAAGGGACAGACGAGAAATGGAGAGTATTATGCGTCCTTATTGCATCGGTTGAGCGAAAATTCAAGAAAAAACGTCCTCATTTCGCAAAGTAAAAAATTATCACCAATGAAGAAAATGCTTCAATGCACGCGTTCGATGTCAGACCTGTGCAATTTTGATGGCGTTAAACTTCGAATCATTCCAGCATCCACAGTATTTACTAGATTTGGCTCCTAGTGACTTCTTTGTTTTCAAATTTGGAAAAATGGTTCGACGGAATAAGATTCATGTCGAACGAGGAGTTGATCGCCAACACAGATGCCTATTTTGAGGACCTTCCGAAATCCCACTTTTTGGACAGCTTAACATAAATGAAGAAACGCAGGGGAAAGGGTATCGAGTTAAAAGAAAATTTTGCAGAAATATAAAAATTGTACCCAAAGTAATTTGTTATTTAATTTTTTCTCGAGAAATTATTGAACGACCCACGTACATTACTTCTTTCAAATTTGTTAGAAAACAAAGAAGCGTAAAATATCCCAAATAATAATAACACTTAATCGGTATTAGAAGGGGAGACTTCAACAAATAGAAATTTATAAATGACAAATTACATTATGGCACTCAAAATCTAACTAAAATTCGTTCAAGTAACGTTAACGCATGAATTTTATAAATTTGTATTAATAATGGTTTAAATGTTGATTTATGAATGAAGTGGTCTACAGAATTTATTTTCCTGACGCATCTGAATATTGATTTTAAGCATTCTCTTGTACACCAACAATATCATGTAAACACATTCCTTTTGCACAGTTTATAGTCTTATTATAGTATTGCTTGGGAATACGAGTATAAAGGAACGTCCCTGAATCTTTTCTATAATTAAATATACTATATTTGGTGGTCTTTAATGGAAACTCTTTAAAGGAACTATGCAATCTTCATTAACATAAATTAATCTATTTATTGATTAGAAGAGTATTTTTAAAAATGCCTTAACTCCCGATGGGTAAGACAACACGGATTAGAGGAAAACGCCTATGTGCCTATGAACGCTCTATTAAATACTATCTGTGAAAAACTGTATGAAAAGACACGGATGATAACATAATATCATTGCATTCGTAAGCAAACAAACAATACAACAAATCAAACAAAATAATCACAGATGGTAGGTCGATTGGTGTCAATTTCATGAAAGGCGATGTGTGGGTAATTCGTGTGCATATTTATAAAATATAATATCTACGTGGACATATTGAAGATATTATTTTGAACTCATAAAAGGTAATATAACCCCTGAATGGTAATGCTGAATTCTTCTGGCCAAACAATAGCATGATGGTCCCCACTAATTCTTCCACAAAATTTAGAGAATGTAACTTTACATACCATCTTAATGTATTATGAAAGTAAAACTAATCAAAAGTTTTCAGATCGTTTCATAATTACGCAAGAAGATTTCCCACATAAAGCTAAATTTCTTTAGAGACTGTTAATAAATTGCCATGCTTAATTATATTCATCGCCGTTATTTTGTCAGAGTACGAGCTACGGTTGAATTACATTATCATATTAATGACATTATCAACGTTCTTCAACTAATAAATGTTGAAATCACTGTTTAACATACATTATAAATGTTAACATTCAGGTTGTAAAACCAGGGAATAGCAAACCTTTCTCTCTATAAGGATAAACATTAGTATTAAATACGTTAATCACATATCAATTTTTTTTAGATTTTTAGCGTAAAATAGTATTTTTATCTTTATTTACTTCACTTAAATTGGGGAATAATATCTGGATAGAATGTTCTGTCGACACAAATACTTAAGTAATTTAATTTAAATTACAATATTAAATTAACTTTCACGTTTTCAATAGAATTTTATTCAATAGAAATATTCTTAGATTGCCGAGGATTTTGTTTGAATATTCTGCCTGTAGAATGAGGGCATTCGTGACATTAATTATTTTACACTGGATTTTTTCGTCATCGCTCAATGTAGAAATATGATTTTTGAAAGCGTTTCAGTGCACATTTTATGATAATTTAAATTTTTCAAACCGAGTGATAAAGGAATGAAAATAACTAAAATTTTTTCATAAAAAAAGAGACTTAGGGTCAGCAGTATAGATAAACTGATGCTATCATACGAGGGTCATCCGGAAAGTAGTACCCGTTCGTGAAATAAAGACACAAAAGTAAATATTAACAAACATAAAAAATTTTATTTGAAAGAGGATACTTTAAACTACTTCTCAACATAATCTCCAAGCAAATTAAGGCATTTGTCATAACGTGTGACAAGTTTCTGTATTCCTGCTGCATAGTCCTTCGCCGCCAGCTCATTGAGATACGCGAGGGACCCATCTTGCACAAATTTTTGCATAATGCAGATGGTGTTTAACAATTTCATGAACAATTGTTCGAGAAACATTGGGAAAATGCTCACAGATGTCATCAATTGTGACGCGCCGATCGTTCCTCACGAATTCGTCAACTGAGCTCACCAGTTGGTCTGTAATGACAGACGGTCTCTCCGAACGCTCATCGTCGTGTGTGTTCCCCCTCCCCATGTTGAAGTTGCGACACCACCGCCGAACAGACGACTCGTCCATTACATTGTCTCCATACACCTCCTTTAATTGGCGATGAATATCACATGGGCGAACGTTTCTTGCATTGAGGAATTTAATCACTGCCCTCACTTCACAACTGGCGGCGTTCTCAATTTTTTTAAACATTGTAAACAATCACAGAAACAACACAGGCAATGCTAGCGTCACGCAACTTGGCTCAGAGAAGGCAGACAAGCCACTGAAGCTATCTGACCTCGTCCAGCGGCTACTCGCGTCGTCAGCACTTCATGCGGCACGAACGGGTACTACTTTCCGGATGACCCTCGTATTTGTTATTTTTTACGAAAAGTATTTAAGGGTTTAAAAAAAGTGGTTTACTACGGAATAAAAAACTATTTGCCTCGACCATGACAAATTAATAGTATGACATGGTTGGCGTGAGAGAAACTCACCACCCTTGGTGATTGTCTCGTGGGTTAGTCATAGATATGTAATCGTCCTGCACGAAATGCGGCGTTGAAAACAGTTACAATTTAGGAAATATATTTGATAAAAGTATGAAAATTCGTTTACGGACGCCCTCGAAATATTTCGTTCAAAATGCATTACGAGAGTATTTTGGAAATGCATTTCGAGCACATGTTAAATAAAGTTTTTGAAAGTGAGAAAACACTCAGCGAGGCGGAAAGTGTGAATTTTCATGCATGTGAGATTTTTCATGTAAAACTTTACGTTGTTATCACCTAATGGGCAAGGGAAAAACATACATGCCTTACTTCCTGAGTTAATGGTTTCAGGAATGCAGGGTTAATTGGAATTTCGGAGCGTGTGACGAAAAATTAAAAATAGGAAAAATTACGTAATTTATTTTTCACAACCAACATAGGGAAATGATCAATGCAGTTTTTTCTTGAAATTAGATACCATGCTCCTCTCTCTCCATTTTTAATAACTATATCCATGATAAAGGTCAAAAGATGACCGTCATATTGTTTAATAGAATTCCTGCTCAACTTCAAACAAAATATATTTTAAACTTCAGCATTCACAATGAAAAGACAACTGCTGTGTTCAAAGAAGATAGAACTACAGACGAGGAAACAAAGCGTGGAAACATTCACATGGAGCGTGGCACTCTATGGATAAGAAGCGTGGACCATCGGAAAAGTAGACCAGAAAAGACTAGAAGTCTCCGAAACCTGGTACTGGAGGAGGATGCTTAAGATCATATGGACGGATAAAATAAGAAATGAAGAAGTTCACAGAAGAATGGACGAAGAACGGACCTTATGGAACACCATAGAGAAAAGAAGAGCCAGATGGATTGGTCCCACCCTGAGGTACAATGGATTCGTGAAGAATATAATAGAAGGAAAAATAGAGGGAAAAGTCCCAAGAGGAAAACCAAGGGATAAATATATGGGACAAATAAAGAAGCAAGTACATTACAAAAATACCAGGAAGTAAGCCAATTACCATCAGATAGGTTAGAATGGTGGGCTGCAGTCAACCAATCTTAGGATTGCACGACCAATGCTGATTTAAACTTCAAGCTAAATTTTCAGGATACGTAAGTACATGATAACTAACATTCCTTCTTCAGCATATTCAACAAACTGGCCAATTATTGGGCAGCAAGTAACGAAACAATATCAGCCCAAAAATATTGCCAGAGTTATTTCATTTTTATTCATCTCTCGATGATGACAAAGTTATGGCCTTGAAAAGCCTTATAAGAGTTTCATTTGAGTATCCTCAACTTAAAATTTTTGCATTCTAAGTGAAGAACAAACCAATGCTAAAGCAAACAAAGCAGGCTGTCTGTCCCCTTCCTCCCATCAACTCTCATAATTAATGCCACCAGCCTTCTCGTTAGTCACGTAGCTCACTTTCGGAGTCACGTGACGTCTTGGGATAGGGGAATTCCGGGATTCCGCCTCCGGCGCCTCCCTAGTCCTCTCCGACATTAACGCGCTTCCATTCCCCCGGACCGCCGCGCCCTGCTGCACGGAAGCGGAAAGTGAGATTCGAAACACACAAATTTCGCTCCCCACTTACAGACTCCCCCTTTTGTTTTAGCCAACCCTAAAAAACTTCTCTTTACGGGAATTCCTGGCGTTCTCCTCTACCCTTGTGATATGCATGTTTGCGAATACGAGTATGTGAATATATATATATATATATATATATATATATATATATATATATATATATATATATATATATATATATATATATGTATGTGCGTGCGAACTTATTGAGCGCGTATATAAAAATACACAAAATTCATTCATGAGTAAGCTCATTAATAAAGGATGGGAATGGAGTCGGGGAGATTGTCGTAACTTTTCTAGGCTTCCGTATCCTTTCCTCCCCTAGAAATTCCATTAAAAGAGTGTGGCTATCTAGGGATTAATATGGTCATAGATAACTTAATTTTCAAACCTTGAAGGAAGAAATACGGTCTTTTTCCTGTCTGCTTATCGTACTAGGCTCGAGACTGAAGGGATAATACGGTATGCCAAAGATATTCTTCATTTACTATACCCAAGATATTTGAGGCAGGGAATTTGGCTGAAGAAAGCTATATTAGTACTCTCGGATGGAAAAATTAGGTACATAAATCATGTTTCTGAAACAACCACTTGGTGCATATAGTGTCCATAAAATAATTGATTCTTTAGGCATACTTTAATTACTGGTCTGGTTTCACCAGTTAGAGAGACGATGTTTCAGGCTTTTAAAAGCGTCGCGAAGACAATATGTTTGACAAGTAAAAACTGCATACCCGGATACTCTTCTGGTATTAATACCACACCGGTTCTTGTTAAAGTATAAACAATCGATACTACCAAATTAAATGAGGAACCATTGAAGTAAAACTAAGTCCGTTGTGAAATAAAACCCTATAGTTGAGCTGATGGAACGAATAAAAATCCACGGCAAACCTTGCATCGCTGTACCCCCTAATTTTATATCGTGAATAATATGAGAAAGCCGGAATCCGACCATTTCCCCCTGTGATTTGATGTGGCACATTCATACGCTCAGAAACAAAACAGTTTAGCCCCGTAAAGAAAAAAAAAGATTCGCCCCTACCAACGTTACGCCAGAGGCAGGTTCGGGAAAATCGGGATTTTTCCGCGAAAATCAGCTCTCGCTGCCCAATGTTCCGGAGACCCGCGCAATAAATTAAGGACCTGGAATCCAGCGGCCCGGACGAGATAGAACAAAAAGAAAGGCGTGTAACAAAAAGAGCTGATGAATCAACAACCGAAATAATAATAAAAAAAATTAGGGAAAGGAAATCCCCGACTGCCGAATATCATCAAAAAAATCCGTTCGCGAAGAGGTGAAGTTTTCCGGGCTGCGTGCATTTTGCGGAGAGGGACGAGGTGCGGGTGGGTTGGGTGGCCAAGTGGAGGTGGGGATGGGAGAGAGAGGGGCGAGGAGGCGGGGGAAGGGTACGGATGTACCGACGAACGCGATGAGGCGGCGAGGCATTGGGGAGATTACGGGACGGCAAGGGAGATTGGCGGGGAGGGAGGTGAGGGGACCCGTTTGTGTGTTTGTGTGTGGAGTCCAAAATTTAATAGCCTCCACCGCACTCTTATACGTACCGAACGCGTCCGGAAGGAAAGAGAGAGGGGAAAAAAGGTGGGTGCGGAGCTGTGCGGGGGCGAAGCTCCCTTGTGTGTGAGGTGAGGAGAGAGACTGGGATGGGAACGGAGGTGTAGGTGAGGGGGCGAGAGTGGTTGGTGTGACTGAAGGGGGGAAGATTGGAGAAGTGTTGGAGGGGAGTGGCGGGGAGTAGTTCGCCCGCTTCCCAGAGGCGCCGCGCGGGAGTGGCATAGCCATAGTTACAGGAGAGCGGAGGAAGAAGGGCGGGGAGGAGCGGGCGGGGAGAGGTGAAGGCGCGAGAAGAGTGAGAGCTTTTTAGACGGACGGTGGAATTTAATTTGGGGTGAACTCTCTCGCGAGGGGGTGGGGCACGGCTCGACCCACCTCCGCCCGAGTGGTTGGGGGGACGGCGGCGGCGGCTGCGGGAGGAGAATGGGGAGGGAGGAGAAGGAAAGGCGAGAGGAGAGGGGGGGGTAAGAGAGAGAGAAAAGGCCGGTCATGAATTATAAGGGCAGCCTCGGCATCGTCGGATCACGGAGGTGTAAAGATCTTCCAGAAAAGGGAGTGTGCTGGGTGGGGGGGAGTTGGTTTGAGGCCGTCGGTGGGAGGAGGGAAAGGGTTGCAGGAGGGAAGTGGTGAGGGGGCTCTTGCGGTCTCGGAAAGCACGCCCTGGGTTTAATTCTAAAGTCCCCGTTATTAATCACTACTATGGGAGAGCGGGGAGATCCGCGGGGAAAATCCCGGAGGAGGGATCGGAGTATGGGTGGATATAGGGAAAGAGAGTGTGGAGTGAGTGTATATGTGGATATTTGCGGCTGGGAGGAAGAGCACCGGGTTGGGGGGCGGGGGGAGTGCACAAGGTGGCCGGGAGGGAAGGACGGAGGGATGAGTTAAAGAAGGTTCCGAGGAGAGAAAACGAGAGGTTCTGGATTCCGAGGAAGTTTTTTATTCTCTCCCTCCTCTTCCCTTCCTTCTCTCTCTCTCTCTCTCTGTGAAGAGTGAGAAGGAGGATGGAGGATATCTGTTCGAAGTTCTCTTCCGGGGATGTAAAGGGGGGGAAGTGAAGTGTAGGAGGGAAGAAGATAGGAAGTTGGGGGCCGGCCGTACGATAGGAAAGCTATGGGGGGAAGGGTGCGATGGTGGGGGGGGGAGACGTCTGAAAGGGCTGAGGGGGAGGGGAGAATGATGGCTCAAAGAGATTGCCTGGGATGGAGACTAGAGGTGGTGGGGGGGGGTTTGTGTGGGAGGGGTGGGTGGTGGTGGGTGTAAGAAGTGGCGTAGGCGTGCGATCCGTCCAACCGGAAAACAGTCGGCATATGTCTCATCAACGCGTTGGTTTCTCAGAAGTGGTCGCCGCTGTGGAGGAATGCGTTTAATTCAGTTAACCGTATCATTCGTGCCCGCTTTTTATCTACTCTCTTTCTCTCTCTCTCTCTCTTTTGTTTCTACCCTCAGTCTCCGTGCCCAGCCTCCCGCGTGTTTCCGAAAAGCGGGCGGAAAATAAAATAAATATCGAAAACATTCGGACTTATCCCGTTTATGTGACGTGGGAGGGGGGGGGGAGGGCGACTCCGGAACTAGTTTTCTACAAAAAGTAAGTGGTGATAATAAAAAAGAAAAAAAAATTATTTTGCAAACGGCGGGAGAATCCCAGGAAGTGATATGGACCATTTCGATGCTCGATTCCAAAACGCGAGGAATATTCTGGATTTTCGACGCCCTATTTGAAAATGGAATTCCCCCACCACACCAATCGTGGATGAGTGGAGTTTGGGAATTGCATTATGCTACTATATGACTTGTGCTTTGTGATGCAGTGTTATCTGGTTTTCTAACTTTCCCATAGAATTAAATGCCAAGCTTAGCGGGATCAATCTAATAATGCCCGCCAGGGTCATTCAATTAAGTTCCATTCCCTTTTAAACCTCGAAAAGAAATTTCGCTGGCACATCAAGATGAGAACTGCGGCAGTGCATCCATTAGTAGCCGAAGTACCTTCTCAAGTGTCTCATTTTCGATGACTCCAAGAATTTAATTCATGGAATTATGCATCATAAGATTTTCAGGTATTAAGTAGAAAGCATGCATGCTCTTACAGCGTGATCATTCGCTACTTAATTCGACTTAGGGAACTTAATTGGGGTAAAACCACGCCTCTGATATACCAATTACGACGAATTGCCTTTATTATTATTATGAATGCCAGTGAGATCACATGATGTGATTAATTCCAATACCTTACAGAACACAGGATAACTAGAGCTCCTTACATTTAAAAATGTAACACTGTGTTAACCAAAGGATTTATCAAATAAATTATTATTATTAGGTAATCTACCGTTTAAGGTAGGTTTTTGGATGGACACAGCTACTAAATAACTATTTTGTGATTTCTAACAAAACACAAAATCCAGTATCCTACTATATATCAGGTCCCTCTTCATCTCTGAGTACTATTTTCCTCCCTTCATCCCGACCTACAACCCTATCCTGCTCCTTTCCTTTCCTCGTTTGCCTAGCATTCTCCCCTCAATTACAGTCTTCAACATCCCACTGCCGACCAATAACCCCTTCATCCACTTTTCCTGCCTCCATAGGATTTCTCCCAACAAAACCCTCTCTTCACCCACCATACTAAGTACTTCCTCATTTGTTTTTTTCTCGGCCCATTTCACCTTTTCCATTCTTCTCCACACCCACATTTTAAAAGCCTCCAGTCAACGTCTATCCTCCTGCTTCAATGACCACGTTTCCTCGCCGTACATACCTACGCTCCATATCAAAGTTTTTACAGGTCTTTCAAATAAATATGAAAATTAAATATTACCAACATAGGAAACATGGTTTTATCTTTGGCTTTAGTAACTGAAATAATTCATTGAGCTAGCCGAATGGGAGGTGTTGGGTTCAGTGGGTAGAGCTTTGAACTACAAACCGAATGGTCTGGGTTCAATTCCCGGGAATGGTTCTGGGTACCTACAGCTTCACCCATGCTGTGTGAACTAGATCTTTCTGGGAAACAATACGTAGCATAGGGAAACGTACTGGCCAGATTTGCGAATTTCACACGCCGTTGGGATTAGTACTAGGCGAGCCCTTACCTAACAAACTGACTTTCGTGGGTTAACTGTGGTTGTCGCTAGTCGAATCCTTATGCATCAAGTGAGAGGTCCTCGTTCGGATTCCGGGTGTGTTATTTTTTCCTTGTAAACCCAATTATTTTTTCAGTTTTTCGATATGTTTCCCAATATGCTTTCTCTGTATCTAATGTGAAATTAAATTGCCAATTACGTTTGTCGAAGAGTGTATGCATATATGTAGGGACATGTATGTCTTTCTGTGTATATACAAATAATGTTATACATTTGCATATGTGTATATGTGTGCATATGTATATAATTTTACAATTGTACATGTTTATATGTAATCATGCTCAAACAAAGATAAATTCATATCTTCATATACTTGAAAAGAAGCATGACCGACACACACACGGTCGCACACATATATATCTTCCCCACCATTCCTGTGTTCGTCTTTAATATGTGTTCCCACTTTTCCATATATCTATTTCTATGTGAATGAATTGATATATATATATATATATATATAATATATATATATATGTATATATATATACATGTATATGTATACATATACATATATATATATATATGTATACATATATATATATATATATATATATATATGTATACATATATATATATATATATATATATATATATATATATATATACTAGCTGAATACCCGGCTTTGCACGGGTTAGGGAGAAATAGTAATATAAATATACTACATAAATAAAAAAAACAAATTATAAAGTATAATAATACACTACTTCATACAAATTTAAGAATCTTTTTTATTTAACACCTGTTTATAAACTACATTTTTTGTTTCATATCCAGGAGAAATAACATATAAATTTTTAGGCGAACCTACTCTGGAGCAAGCAACATAAAGTTGCCCGTGGCTAAAACTTGGCGATCTTAGATCAACACCACAAAACTTTAAAGACTGTCCCTGTGATTTATGAATGGTAATTGAAAAAGCTACCCGGACTGGAAACTGTAATCTTTTAAAGTTGAAGGGAAGATCAGTTGGGATTAGAGGTATCCGTGGAATAAAAATTATTTCACCTTTTCCTTTTCGCGTTAAAATGACTGCCTGGATTATTTTTCATCAATTCTGTCACACACAATCGTGTCCCGTTGCAGAGTTTTGGTGGATCTAAATTTCGTAATAAAATGATTGGAGATCCTACTTTAAGTACAAGGCGATGTTGTGGCAATCCAGCTGGATCAAGTGAATTTAGGAATTCCGTTGGATAATTGACGGCTTCGTCAGCATCCACTACGGTATCAACCGATTTATATTCAATCACGTCTCCTGGCAGCATGGTTAGTATCTCCTTGTTAATTTCATTAACATCATCGTTCTTAGGAGCAAGAATGGCTCTTTCTCGCAACCATTCTAAATTTTTATAATTTTGATTAACGTTGGGATAGACTGCTTGTATCATATCGCGGACAGTTTTCACCGATACACATAAATCTGATGACAATTTTATCATACCAGATGCTTCAATAACTAATCTATCTTCTCCAATCTCCAAAAGTTTATTTGCAAAATTTTGAGCATTCCCATCTCTTAAGAGGATTCGCATGTTTTGTTTAAGGCTAATTTCTTGGACATGATTCCATAGAACAGAATTTTTTAAACAGGCATAAATTTCATCGGTTGGAGTCGATTTTGGAATGACAGGCAGAGTTTGACGGAAGTCTCCACACAGGAGTACCAGAGCTCCTCCCATTAAACTGCAGTTTCCTCTAAGATCTTGAAGTGTTGCGTTGAGGGCCTCAAGAGATTTTTTATGAGCCATCGTACACTCATCCCATACTATCAATTTACATTCTATAAGAACTTGTGCCTGGCCGCTTGTTTTATTTATATGGCATGTGGGATTTTCTTGTCGGGAAATATTAAGTGGCAACTTAAGGGCAGAGTGGCCTGTTCTTCCTCCTTCCATTAATGTCGCTGCAATACCTGAAGATGCAACAGCTAGAGCAATTTCTCCATGAACCCTGATTTCAGCGAGAACTAAATTAATTAAAAATGTTTTTCCCGTGCCACCAGCAGCATCAAGAAAAATGATACCTCCTTCTTATTTATCTACTTGATCCATTATTGTTTCGTACGCGAATTTCTGATCTTCATTAAGAAGTGGCTTTTTATCCGCGATGTATGCTTCTGAGTCTAAGACATTGTAGCTAGTTTCACGTATATAATCTGGATAAAATACACCCTGTTGATCTTGTACAGGTGCAAAAAGACCGAGTTCCACTAAAGTCTTGTTAACCATGGTGATACACTTTTCCTCCAAAATAATCAAAGTTTTATTAAAAATGTCGGAGTTAAACGTAATATCCAATGTAGGATTTTCACTTCGAACTTTAGCCAGTATATCCTCACTCATGGATTCTTTATATATTTCCCATAATGTTTTTGGGTTAGATGGATTACAGGAGGTTATTATGATGGCAAACAAAATTCGGATTTGTCCTGGAAGAGAAATCAAACTGGCCTCTCGCAATGAGTCATCCCAGTGTTGATCTCCTTCTAGCAACCCTAAATTCTGGCAAGCTTCTCTGAATGTCTCACATATTTCTCCGTTTACCGTTCTTAATTCTGCAAATGAGCGAGGTCCTCTAATGGTATGTAGAAGCATTCTTAAAAAATAACATTCGGCGTTGTTTGGAGGGACTGTGTAGACTCGGCCCAATGCGTCACATGAATAAATATTATTCTCAGGATCAAAGTTGCCCATTTTTCTTCTGCAAAAGACATTCCTTGATGTATTCCACGTATAATATCTCGGCAATTCTTAATACAATAGTGTTCTTGCAAAAGTATCCTGCTGGCATAGTTGGAAAAATGCTGTTTCTATGACAGCAAAAGAGTAAACAAATTACATACATACAAACAAACACTCTCCTTTATATATATATATATATATATATATATATATATATATATATATATATATATATATATATATATATACCTTAGCCTTATTTTGTCCAGGCGTCTGTGATAATACGTAAGAGTATGTATCATACAGACAGATGCAGGTACAGTAATTACTTGGCTTATGTGGATTCATGCATGCTCAGGTCTTAGGAGAAGCTCAAACAGTTCACTATCACATGTAGACAATTTTCTTCGCAGTACAGAAAATTAATTATTCAGGGTACACGATGAAGAAATAACGGGTTTGGCCAAGGAAAAAGTTGGCATTCACATCTGCCTGGGTAAAATTTTAAGAAACCCAACCACTTTATTCATCAAGGATATGTTGATGCATGCGGTGAAGTTTATTTGTATGAAGTAGGAAAATTGGGAAAGACAGATAATACCAAGGTGTGACAGAGCACTATAAACAGGGAAATTACGCATGGTCGCCGTTATCAACTTCCGACTTGCATGCTCAAAAAGCATGCGGACGTAATTATGCAAGATATATTTGTTCTTCGAAAAATAAATATTATTTTTTCGACGGAGACAGAAATCAGTTAACTTACGTTCTTACTTCACTCCTTATCATTATTAGTCAATGTTGTGTTTCTCAATTCATACATTTTTTTTATCTTTCTTAAGCTTCTTGCCTGAATTTCAAAAAAGATATATTTTTACGGTCATTAAATCAATAGATAGTGCGTATGTTCGCCCCTCAAGCAGGGCTTATCCTGGATATGATCAAAATGAATGATTTATGTATCTCCTCTAAATAGGTAGCCGAATATTTAATTATGTCGCTTGATAATTTCTATGATGGTATAATTATACACGCTCAATGTAGATTTGTCAAAGCTACAAATCCTATGATAATCATAAATAATTAGAGTTTCGAAAAAATATGTACACGTACAAATTAATGCTCATTAAACGATTAAGCTTTATTTTTAAGCGAACTTCAGGGCCTAATATATTCAGCAATTCTCTCAGATATATAATCTCAAATTAGTGACTAAAGTATCAGTAATATTCTTGAATTTGAAATATTTGGAAACGCTGATAAAGGCTGTTCCTATTTCGTTTTTTCATTTCAAGAAAAAAATATTCTCTCGATTTTAACAATTAATAATAGTTTCTATCATTAAGTTCTTCCAGAATAGTCGCTCGTGGAGAAATGTCTGATTTTCAAATTGTTTTCATTAAAAATTCTCAATTTCGCTATTACTCGGAATTTATTTCCTCAAAGGAAGTAATGATAGAGATTTATGAGAAGTCTCCAATTTTTATGAGTCTATTTTCGGAATGAATATAGTAGATATCCGTCCACATCCACGGATACAGGATTCACGGAAGGACAATACAAGTATACATGCTCCGGGCGAGCAAACATATTCCAACCCATATTGCAATCATTGTACTGGACCGACTGTCACGAAAATTCCATCTTTCGACGAAAATCTATGGGTCCGCGGTGTTTTTATTTCGTCATCGCGCGGTTTTGGAGGGGATATCGCTCATTTGTTTTGCTCGAACGTCATCAGAGCACCACTCGCAATTCATTCGTCCGCGGTCACGTTTTCCGCGGGGTCCATATTTGGGTCAAAGAGGAAAGAGGGTGCGGAGGGTTTGGGGAGATTGGGGGATATCGGTATGTGTGCGTGGATATGATACGCGCGCACACACACACACACACATAATGTATGTATGCATGTGCATATGTGTGCTTGTGTCCACATACGATACATATGTGTGAGTCGGCTCGTGTGAACGCATAATTCCAAACGGTTGAGTTGATATGAAGCGAACGGGCGGCGGTTGAATAGGAATGCTGTTATGTTTACCGAAACAAAATCTACCTTCACTCCCGCCCATTTTTCCCGCTCCCCACCCCCAATGGCTCACCCTGCTTCCCGTGGAATCTGAGGGCAAAAGAAAAATATAATTGCGCATCTCCCCGGACTATCGGGGATGGACGTATGAACTCCTCCGCTGTCGCACACAAAAATTAAGCACGTACGCTTCAAAAGCGAGCGGTTTTCATTTTTATTTTTCAAACCTCAGATGAAACGAGAATTAAAGAAACTGTGATGAGCTTTTGAAGTGCCCTCACGGAAGAGCGTGTACGTGGCGGAAGTATGAATCTTTTTGAATACAAAAAAAATAAATAAATGAAGTTGAAGCAAAATATAGGAAAACGAAAGAAATCCGGCGTTCAATCCCGGGCGAAAAAAATCTATCATTCTGTAACACATTTATCGTGATATTGGGAGCTTTGACAGAAATCTCAAACAGGGATGAAACATTCCATATCCAGGCTCTGAATGAGACTTGTGGGGAAAAAAAATTGACTAGTCGTATTACCACAATATTATTCACATTTCCAACAGAGCAATATTTCTGCCTTTGATGCAGTACTTTTTTTTTATCCACCGCTCTCTGCAGCGGATGGCAAATCGATGACCTCCATGAAGTTCATTTCAAAATAATTGCTGGCAATCAAAGAGTTTTGAATCTCTGATATCGACTGTGAATTCATTTTGAATATGAAAGCTGCGTCAAAAATGTATGTAGATAAAAGGGTTTAGCGAATTAGTAACACGTTGTTAAAATTCAAAAATATTCTTTTTGAAAAGTGGCCTTTAGTTCAAGAGGATACCTAATATATTTGGCGATTTATTTCTACGAAGTAAAATAAACGATTATTGATAAAAAGGCGGTAAGAACAATTGCTAAACACTCATGATGATGACTACTTCAAAATACTGCAAGGGTTTCATTCAGGTTTCAGTATTATGAATTTGGATTATATACCTTATGTCAAAAACGATGGGAAAATAATAGACACCCTGGAAATATTCATGATACTTCCTAATAATAAATGGTTTCCACAAAAACAAAGCCGAGTTTTAGGCGTCTGGATGAAATAGAATAGTGACTGCCCGTTGGATGAAAAATAAATTTAGACTGCAAGGTTTTTCGTGTACTATAAAGAGAGTATCACATTTAAATGACATAAAACAGGCTTCCATAGTGCCTAGGAGCTAGGAGGATTTATATTATCACATAATTGTTTCAACTTTTCAATAACTACATTCTAATAATTATCATTTGTTCGTTAGTTTCAATTGCCACAGAAGTATGAATTATTCAATTGATGAAAAGTAATACTTATTTTTAGTGCCTATTAAAAGAATCCCATGGAAGATGTATGTTTTAAATTAATGGAAAAAAATTGTCTAACGATTGACTATAATTACATTAAACACGATCAATTACCATCTTCCTCAAAGGATTGCTTTTTATCATCGGTCTGAAGGCAATTATATCGCTTGCGACATTTAAAATTGTAACATAAGTAGGGTTAATGTTCATAGAAATGAGAAAAAATTACAATAGGGCCATAGGATTTCATTCCAATGATAGCCTTCGAAGACGCACAAATCGAAAGAAAGAGACAGATGGGAAGAAAGAAACGGCGATAACTGAGGAATCCTTTCAACTGGCTTTTTCCACCTCGTCACACCTTGGCGGGGAGTTGACGATAACAGTTTGTTTTTCGAGCCGTCGCATTGATAAGGGCGTGACGTGGAGTGTGGCGAATGGGAGGGCAGGAAAGGGATGTCGTGGGAGGGTGGAAATGAGAGGGAATCGTCAGAAGAGGATTCCTCTCACTTCTACCTCATTATTTCCCACCAATCCCATCCCGTTCTGACACCCCATACACCAGTCCGCCTCCCCTTTTTTGTCACCTGTCTCTTCCACACCTTTCTCTCGCTCACTAACCTTCCTCACAAAAATTCTTTCATCCTTGTTTTCCTTATATGAGCATCATAGGGAGCGAGATGGGAGGGTGGGGTGGGATTTGGGGGAAGAAAGGAGAGGGAGGCGGGCTTGACGGAGGCCGTGGTAGGTAGGCTACTTTTTTCCCTCCCTCTCACCCTAAGTGGTCATCTCCGCATTAATGGGATGAAAACAAGTCCCCTCCCCATCTCCCTCTATTTCTCTCTCCTTCCTCAATCTCACCCTCTTCCCAGGTCCTCCACTCCACCAACCCTCTCCAGCCGGCGCCCATCAGCGAAGGAACAAACAGGTGCCAAAGCGCTGCTTTTGATGGCGTGTAAGAGGTGACGCTGAGCTCGCTGGCGACCGTCCGCTGGCGCGGATGATTCACAATGTACGAAGTCGCCTTTTCTCTCTTTCCTTCCCTCTCGTGACAGCTCACAATGTCTTCCTTCAGCCCACGGTGGTATGACTCCCACATCTCCGACATCTCCCAATCTCTTAGTGGATATCCGTCGCGAATGAGCACTGCTTTACTTGCGTTACATGGCTCCGACCACGTTTGGTGGAAGAATGGGTGTTTTCGTTGGTGGAAGTATGAATACCGGATCGGCTTATACGCCTTCTTTCAGACCAGGACGTCAGAATCGACTATTGGTTGTCTTCCCATGGCGTCAAAATCGACTTTGTTTTTCTTTCAATGATTCAAAAAATTGTGCCCACTTCCACTTTTTCAAGATTGATACCTATTTCCACTTTACTGATTTCGCTTTGATGAACCTTCCTCCGTTATTTAAACTTCATCAGACCAACGTAAAAGCATCTCAGTGTGTTTTGATGAATGTTTGGAGGAAGAGTATTTCACCCGAAAACACCTACACCATACAGGAAACCAACATCTTACAGAATTGGTAAAATATTTGGGTTTTACGATAACTAAGCATGTATCCTGGGGAAAAGCCATTCGCCCAATTTCCGGGAGAGCAAATAAAAAGTTAGGATTGATAAAACGGATACTTTGTAAATGCAATAAGAGGATTAAGGAGCTTTGTTATTTTACGATATTTAGGCCACGCATAGAATATGCTGCTAATGTATGAGATTCTCACCAGGCAGTCTTTAGTTTTGAAACCAAATCGAGTGTAACGTAGATCAGCAGTTAGGTTTGTGAAAACTTGTAATGAGAAAGGCAGCAGCGTCACGACACTCTAGGAAGAATTAGTATGGGAGTCACTAGTTGACCGTAGGTTATTGACTTTAGGTTAAATTTACTGCGTAATTTGAGGTAGGTCACTTAACTGAGGATGCTGAAGACATTACATTGACACTGGCTTACACTGACTGATTTTAATTATTATCTTTTGTAATATTGATTCATGTCATGTGTCATGTTATTTTTTTCCCAAGGAAAATTTGATTGTAATACTTGGGACTTGTGTGCCGCCTGACATTGTCTATCTGCACATGTAAGGTTTAATAATAATAATTATTATTACAAATATGCATCTACAAATTTACATTACAGGCCGCCATTTACTATGGTAGATCAGATCACATACAAAAAATAAGGTAGATAGATGAAAGAAGGGATATATTTAAAATTTCGTTCATCGCTCGCAACGTTAGCGATCAAAGTAGATAAGACCGCAGGAGCGAATGAAATAATTAGCGTTGGTAGTGGATATATTTTATCGATATCCTGCATGTAAGTTCCTCCTTTCGTGTAATCACCTATGCTCGAGTGATTTGATATTTGCGTAAATGTTGTAATGGTTGTGATTGTGCATTCATGGCTGGTGACCTAACAACTGCCGTTACACGCCTTTGCGGTGGCTAGCGGGGTATAATGTAGATGTAGATGGATGAATTAAAGAGGTACGATAACAGTTCCCTTGGGAACGCCTGAAGTGACTTCTAATATGCATTAGAGCAAGCACAATCTTTGACTACCTTTTGTACCTGACCGTTCAGAATGCCTTTAACCTAGCCAAAGATATTTTTATCTTTGCCATAGGCTTCTAGCTTTGCAGGAAGTGTATTATGAGGTACTTTGTGGAAAACTTTAAAATCTAGAAAAAACGCATCGATTGGAAAATTGCTCTCTCCCGAACTAAGAAAATAATGAACAAAAAGGGCTGCAAAAGTCGTATCTCGCAGGATTTACCCATTCGGAAACCGTGCTGATTTTTCATCAATAACTTTCGAATATCAAGAAGATAGTTATGGCGTAATGTATAGCGAAGTGGAAGAGAGCCAGAGAGAGGAGTCGCTAGTTCTGAACAAAATGATAGAAGTAGTGTAGAAAACAAAGAACAGGTAAATCCTAGAATACTGTTAGTAGAGGTAAAAGCTGAACAAACGAACTGGGCTATTATTCAGGTCTACCAACCATTAGGCAACCATAGGGAGGAAAAGAAGCAGGGTTAAATGTCAATTAGAGGAAATAATTGCAGGAGTACTTAGAAGGAAATATTTGATAGTGATGAGGGATTGGAACGTGACGGTATCTTGTTGCGGTGGAGGCCTGTCGTACGAATGTAAATGGTTGTGGATCATTTTTATTCCCCTTTTTCGCATAACAAATAACTAATTTATTAGGTGAATTAAACCCTTGTTTTGTAATAAGTCCTCCAGAATACATAAAAATTTGCTCGCTATTTGATTTTTTACTAAATGTACTTTGATGACTGGGTTTTTACTGAATATTTTTCCCTTTTCCCTTCCTCTCCCATATTTTCCCTTATCTCTTACCCACCTGGTGCTTGCACCCCATGCCACACACCTTTTTGGTGGATTTCGGGGTATTTATGTTGATGCCGATGACGTTAGGAAAAAGAGGAGATAATAGTGACGTATTGATTACAATTTAGGAACAAGGAATGACCACAGGGAGAAGGAAATAGGAGTTCTGCAGGAGACAAGGCTCAGTCATAACGAACACTTTGTTTAAGATACACAATGGACATACTAGGACGTAAATAGACGTGAAAATGCCCGGGGTTTCAGGGAGATACTATTTAGACTATGTAATGGCTACACGCAGATAAAGGAACAGCATGATCAATGCACACATTATCCTGGGAGCAGATGAGAATTCATTTCATAATTTAGTACTAATAATGTAACACCAGGAACACGGTTTTGGAAATGGAATTTAGAAGATTTAACGGGGATGGAAAGAAAGAAGTGCCATCAGTCTGTAAAGAAAATTATGAGTGAGGAATAGATGAAATAAGAGAAAAATGGGAACATATACAAAAGGGATAGTGATAGCCGCGTACGAATCTGTAGTAACAATATATAGGAAGACGACAAAGAAACCTTTAATTTCGGACGAGATGCTTAGAAAGATAGAGGAAAATGGAGGAATGCAAACACGGAGTTAAGTAAGAGAAAGCATAAATAGTTGAATACTGAAGTGAGTTGGTAAAAAACAGCGAAAGGAAAGGAACATGGTTGAAGGCAGTGCGAGGATATGGAAAGTTTGCCAAGGGTGAAATTGATGCACTATACAGCAAGGTTAAATCACTTACAGGAAGTAGGAAAGAAAAATTCGTAAGATCAAATCAAAAATAGGTCATGAAAAATACCGATGGAACCAGGAGAGATTCAAGAGAAATGGAAGGAAAATATAGAGTGAGCTGTATGGCGAAAATATTAGGGCACAGTTGATGTGTATTGCAGAAAGAGAGGAGAGAATTGAAGGGATCGGCGACTTAGCCGCAACCTGTACATGTCTCAGGCTGCTCAGATGCGAATGGTGAATGGACAGTCTGAGTGGGCAGTACAGGAGGAGAGGTTAGACAGAAGTGTCCACTATAACCATTCCTTTTCAAGGTCTATGTGAAGTAAATGTGTAAAGAGGATTGGAAAGAAATGGAATACGTAGAGTCGGTAGAGAATTCATAATATCCGTTTAACGAATGATTAAGATTTAGGATACCAGTCATTCAAGGGGCTACAATTAGTGCTCAGCGCATTAAAAATTCAGTGCGATAGGTATGGTAAGAGAATAAATGTAGATAAATCAAATTTTATGAGGTTTTCGAGAAAGAGGAAGGCTATTTTAAATATTAAAATAGGAGTTCTTTAGCTGGAGAAAGTGGAATAGTTAACTTATCTCGTGTTTTGGACCAAAATGGTCAAAGTAGTAAGACCATAACAACTCCCGAAAAAGTAACAATTCATTTAAGATTCCAATAATTCACAATATTTGAAAATATCTCCGTTTTTTCTCTTTACCCGATTTAAGTAAACAGTAGGACTTGGTCGGGCCATTAGCCTGAATTGCGATTCCGACATTGATCACGTACTTCCGGTAAACAAATGAAAAATCATGTAAATATGCGCCTTTAAGGTGACATTTGTTTATTGTCCACTGACAGCAGACAAAGACCTGAGACGGAGGAAAGGCTATGGCGTCTGTATACATCTCTATTTTTCTTTTAGAATATCTTATCGGTGGATTCGTAAGCGCTTTTAAAGACTTGGGAAGACTATTTTGCATCGTTGGAACTTATAAAAAAGAAATCTCGTTTATGCCACTATAAAGCGTGGGAAAAGTTTCTTCTACTTTTCTTCGAAAGATAGCATAAATAGATGTTTAATACACTTAGCTCACCGCGATAGTGGAATTTTTTGGTTGGGTTAAGATGGAAACTTTGCAGGATGGAATGAGGAAAAGAATCTATTCATTTCCTTAATAATTCGGTCGTTTTGGACGGAATAAAATATCATGAGAAGTTGACGAAAGAAATATTATGAAACCAAAAGTGTTTTTAATGCTGAGCTGAAATGCTATGGACATTCTCAGCATTCAAAAATAGTTTTCCGGAATTATTCGAATTTTATCCATATTTCCATCCATACTGATGGATATATCCATCCAATAATGCCAGAAATAAGGGAATAATTTTTAGTAAATGAAAAAGAAAAGCTTTGTTCCAATCCACCACTTTATTTCAGGTCCGACTAGTTTCGACGTTACGGCGTTATCCTCAGGTACCCGCCGTAGCCTCCGTCGCCGCCTGACGCCGTAGCGTCTAAACTAGTCGGACTTGAAATAAAGTGGTGGATTGGAACAAAGCTTTTCTTTTTCATTTATTAAAATGAACTTCCACAAAGTTGAGGCTGAAACTATCGAGATAAATAATTTTTAGTTATTATGGCTTAGAGAATTAAGTACGTGAACCTGTGTCTTTCAAACTCAGCTGATATTTTCAATCATTATCTTTTGCCAACGACGTGATAATTGATGCACCATAATAATTACATCAAGAGTGACTCGCTTGCGGAAATATGCTTTGCATTCCCTCTGCCTTCATTTAAGTAACGGTTACTTTTCCTCATAACACCGCGAAGAGTCCCAAACTCTCTCTCGCTCTCTCGTCAGCCATAAAAGGGGGTACAGTTAATGCTCGGACATAATTACTGGGACGTGTGCTGAAGTAGCCAGTGGCGTGAAATCCTGAATTTAAGATCTTGTCATCCGCAAGACCCTCCCCTCCAATTCCTTGCTTTTATAAGTTCCAGGTTCTTGGAGGTGGAGGCCGGGAAAGTGGAGGAAGGGAGAGGGTGGGGTTGGGAGCATTGCAGGGAGATTGGGTCCTCATGAAGCACAAAGCAGTTAATATGCTTTATCGGGGACAAAAGTAAGTAAGAGCGGGGAAGGTTTGAGGTGGATGGAGCAGGGCGAGGGGCGATGTATAATGCCGGCAGAGGCGTAGGGAAAAAGGGGTTGGGGGTTGAGAGGAACTCCCGTTTACTCCCTCCCTCCCAACCCCCACCGCACACTTCTCGCTCTCCCCTCTATCTTCGTTCGTAGTCAACTTGGAAGTCGGGAAAATGCTTGGAATGCTTTGGAATTCCAATGGAGACGCGAGAGGTGCGGAGCAGAAAAGGAAGAGGTTTCAGGAAGGGTGGGAGAAAGGGTGAGAAAAGAGGAGGAGAGAGGGATATGGCGACTAAGAGGGGAAGATAGAGAGAGAGAGATAGTGCGAGAGAAGACTGTGGGATGGGAAAAATGGAGGAAGAAAAGGTGAGATCAGGGGAGAAGAGGTGGGCTGAAATCGTGTTCTCCGAAGTGAATCGGGTGAAGAAATATGATCGAGGACTATATCCTGTTTTATGTCAATCTGAACAATTTGCTAATTTGTTCAGAGGACGGATACAACGTTTTGATCAAATTAAACTTATGATTAATTAAACAAATTACACATATTGAGCACACGATATATCTTTCATCAACTTAACTATCCGATTTGTTTTATTTTCCGTAATAGTACGTGCCATAAATGGTTCATTGTTGATCCATTTTCCTCGGGGAATTAGGAAAGCATAAAACGAGTCTGTGCACACTTCATTCAAACAAATACATGATCATTTTCGTATATTTAAAGCCATTAATTTAATAATTTTACATCTTAATTGCTAGCTCCTATTACAGACGAATAGCAAGAATGAAACATGATCATAACAGGAAGAGGTAGTTGTTGTTTGTGAGAATATGTATTAATTACCTGAATTGGAAAATCTGGTCTACACGATTCGAGGAAAACTATCCTGTAATTTTGGGTAATAAAAAGAATGTTTAAAGTTAGCTAGTAGTAAAAACAAGTTAACGCATGCTATTTATAAATTGAGTAAATAATATTTTCAATTTAATTCGAAAGATTATATCCAGAATATAATAATACCATTACACGTATTCTTCGTGGCACAATATGGAATTGGAGTATTCAAAATTTCTCTAAGATGGAAAAAGATTCATGTTGATATAAATATTTAAAAGGTTTAGAATACAAGCAATGAAAGTGACCGCAAAAATTAGAAATGTACATCCAGTTGTGCGTATGAAAAATATGGAGTATTAAAATTTTACTCAAATTTATTTATTAAAAATAATTTTAAAATTTGAACTTTTTCATGGGGACCAGCATAATGAAGTACAGAATTTTACAACTAAGCATAATTGGGCTAAATGTTTTCATGACTACACCCGTTTTTAGCTAAAGTTTTTAACAATATAAACGTCGTTGGCTAGTTCGATTAAAATAAATTAAGAAATAGAAAATAAATAGTAGGAATTCGCGTCAAAAATTGGTACGAAATACATAGATGAAACCCTGGAAAACATTGTTTGTACACCGAAGACTTTATTCTTCTGTGTACAAAAATAACAGAAGAAATAAATTTTAAAAAATTACACGCACGCTAAAACCGGACCCATAATGCTTGCGGAAATCGCAGACATTTCAGTCACCGCATTTAACACTCTAAAGGTAGAAGGTTCTAGGTTGTAGTTGCTGACGTTGCCTAGTAAAAGGAAGATTAACCAAACATGTAATGAAGTTAGTTTTCACTTGCGCCACGGAAACAGAATCATGTAGGTTATTCTTAATGTCATCACTTCCAACGCGACCGTGTTTCATTAGTATGTTTTTCTTTAATAATACTTGAGGATGAAGAGGGACTGGATCTAACAGGAAAAGCGTTTCCCATTTAACTTAATATTCTGATTGTTGTCAGCCACCCACGTTAAAACTAATAATATGAAATAACCAGTGATATTTCCGCCACTAAATATGATTAATAATACAAAGGAATCCATGATGCATGAAGACCATAGTCCAACGCATTTGCCGGATGGAAAGCCTGCAACTGACAGACCCAACTAATTTTTAACTCTCATAAAATGTGAAGCAAAGCACATTTGGAAGATTAATCATTAAATATCTAGGTTTTCGCAGTCAAATATCCTGAATTATCCCGTGTGCGCAAGCCATCTAAAAAAAATTAAAGGAAATAATTAGGTTGTTGGAGAATTATTTTTCGGGTACATCCTTGGGAAGATTGTCATTAAAATTTTCATGAGCATATTTGACGAGAGATGAGTATCAGCGCAGTTTCATTCAACTCTTTCCTTAGGAGTGGCTACAAACCCGAAGCGCTCATGAATTTATTAAGATTTTTTTTCTGGTTGCTATACACGTTTGTCCACTTTTTGCTAGCTCAAGTTTTACTTAAATCCGTCAAAATCCTGCTTTTGAGGATGTCTGAAAATAAAGAAAAGAGGCGAGCTCCTGCAGGCCACACATGAAAGCATTAATAATTAAAGTGTATCTCGTAAAAAAATTAGGGAAAAATCTAAAGGGATTTTATTTAGTACCCTTCAACCAATATTTTCTTAATTAAAATATGACATGGATGGTATTATTGAGTGTAATGAAAAGGCTATACATGTCAGGACATTATTATCGATATTCTAAGGTTAAAGAAAACTCCTTTACTATTTTGCTTGCTACTTTTGAAAAAACACAACGCGATTTAAAAGATTCAAATAGGAATTAATATGAATTTTAAACAAAAAAAGTTAATATTATATACAGAACTGAATATATACGAGTACACCTGTATGTGAAGGAGGATCCAAACAGAAATGATGAATAAAACTTTTTTGCAAGAGAAATGATAATTTGACCTTATTTTTGAGGGTCCTTCGTTTAGACGCACAAGGCCGATTACAGGTTATTTGCAAATTTATGAATGCAATTTTAAGAAATGAGAAACACTGACAACATTGCCAAAATCGGAATAAATTTAGCATAGTTAACTATTTTCCCCCGAGTTCCGTTCTGCTATGAAAGATCTAAAGAAAAACTTACCGGAACTAATGAGTGATAAAACTGAAGTGAAAACTGAAGTGAAACCCTTATAAATTAATATATTAGATATTTAATCACAAAAATGAGCAAAAATCCTCTGCTTACCTGTGTTGAAGGAGATGATATTCTGATAGGTTCTCAATCTGAAGCATGTCGTACGTAATGTCGTGACGGAATATCTAAGGGATAATCATTTAAAAAATATCATATCATTAAATTATCCATGCGGCGGAGTCCATAGGGAAGGGAAGAACTGGACATAAACCCGTGGCTGAAATAAAATGACCGTCGACTTCTCTGCAATTTTTTTTCGCAAAAAAAACATTATTCGGAGGAGAGTTGCACTAGAGAGGAGGAGAATGCCGCATCATCGTGGTAGATGAGTTAAGAAGGGGACAGGAGAAAGAGCGAAGAGTGAAGACACGGACGCTAAGGGAAAATGGGCGGGGAGAAAATGAAAGGGAATGGAATAGAAGTTGCGTCTTTATCTGGATGATAGCAAGGGCTTTTAAAAGCCTCTCGCTAACATTCAACCCATAGATACGTACTGAATAAGAGATGAGAGGTTTTATGCGGAGGGGTGGGAAGGCGGGTAATATGGAAAGTGCGCGAGGAAACGCGAAAAAGAGTGAGTGCGTGTGAGAGGGAGTGAGGAGGAGAGAGGAGTAACGGCGGGGGGGGGGAAGGGAGAGTGGGTGGGGGGGCAGGGGGTTGGGAGGTGGGGTGCAAAGAGGGCCCTGTCAGGGTCTTGGCGGAGAGAAGGCAGAACTATACCTTTTAAATGCGCCGGCGAAAAGAGAGAGGAGCACGGGTTAGTGGGAGGTGAGGCGTGGGGAGGGGGGGGGGTTAGGGATGCGGATTTAGGGGGAGGTGGAGGAACGGGAAGGGTGAATAGGAGGGAGGCGGACGGAGCGAACATCAAGGCCGAAAGAGAGAAATAGGACGGCGAATGTGATGCCGAAAGGAGAAAATGAATGGGAATGAATGTCCCTACAAGACGACGGCGCTAAAAAAAATGACAAAGCACGGAATGAACATGAGAGACAGTGAAGTTTTCAAAGTTTCGAGTGTGTGTCAGAGAAAGAAAGAGAATGTGAGGAGAGGACAGAGTATCCTGGATTTAATGCTTTTAATTCTAGGTGGCCAAGTAGCCGTAGCTTTTAGTTTTTTTTTAAGGGGGAAATAAAGGGTAAGAAATGAACGGAAGTGGACGACTGGAAAGGAGAAGGGGAGGTTAGAACACACGTACGGAGGAAGGTATGGTGTGAATGTAAAAACCAGGCTCAGGAAGGAGCCATGATGACTGGAATGGGGAAATTTAAGCCGAAGGAGTTACACATACCTCCTCTCCTTAAAAGAAGACTGTGGACTAAATTTCTTCCTTAAACTGTAAAGGCTGAAAATTAACCGGGAAAAGGAATGAAACGTGTTATTTTTACGCCGCGTTACCTCCAATGAAGTGACTTGTTGTACGGTGAAGGATTGGGCACTCTAAATCATTGCATATAAGGCGTTAAATTTCTCAATTCAACTCCCGTGCATTGTAGATAGACTTTGTAATTTTGTAAATATCCCGTTTATTAATACCTATTTATCTGTCTATGATATTATTCTGTAACTTAAAATATACTTAAACGGAGTCTAAACTGAGTGTTATTTCACCCTTCTTATTTATTACCCATACATATTCAACATATTATTTCACCTCACCATATTTCTTAAACATTCTTTTAAAATAAGGGTCACACATCAATTTAATCGACTGTTAAAATCTGAAAATTTATCTCCTACATTATTCCTTACATACTGGGAAAATTTTATACTTTTAAATATGCATCTTTCAGTATTCTTCTAAAATCATTTTTTCCACCTCTTAATAAAATCTCTTTTCCACCTTTCGTTGAATCTATTTTTCATTGAGATCCTGTTTCTTCGATTTCTATATTTCATTCATCGAAAAATGGCGAGTGTAATAGCAAATACAAGTTTTAGCGATTTATGGATGCAAAATGACCGGAGTAGAATTACTCTGACAGTAATTCCGGGTTTCCGTGGAAAACGGCTGTTTTAATGGGATAATAATGAGAAAAGAATCTTTGAAACCGAGTGAAGTGAGAGTATTACACTGCAGAAGCGTCAAAAATAAGAGAGCAGACCTCGAGCATATAATGCAAAGTACATTCGCTGATACGGTTTCAGATACAGCGAGTTGGCTGTATGATGATATAAACGACCGAGAAACTTTCGCTATCGATTTCACAGATTACCGACACTATAGAGAAAATATAGTAGATCCGGAGGAAGAGTTTTCGTGGCAGTCAAAAGTATTTTTGAAAGCAGACAACGCGTAATTGATGATAATAATAACATAATAAGTGTTTGGTGCACCTCACTGCGATTTAAATAACCCAACGTTAATTTATGCTCCTTCTTTAGGCCTTCAGATTTAGACGTTCAAACTCTACCTGCACTCGACGAACAAATATACCAATTTACACGTAAAAATAATAACAGGATCAACATGATTGATGGTGACTTTAACCTTCCAGGTGTAGATTTGGACAGCAATTGCATCAAAACTCGGGCCCGTGACCGCGACTCTTGCAGAGAAACTCCCTTCATCAAGCAGTACGCATATCCACCCGTGGGAAAAACAAATTAGACCTATTTCTTACGAACACACCAGAGCGTATCAAATGAGTATATCAAATGACCATGGCTCGAGTGACCATAAATCCGTTAATGTGGACTTCGAATTAGGAATAAAAAAGATTGTTAAACCAAAAAGAAAAATTTATAATTACCATAAAGCAGACTTTGAAATTTTGTCAATCAACTAAACTCTTCACTACCCGAGTTCAAAACACGCTTAAGTCATGCCAACGTGGAAGAAGCTTGTACACAACTTGTCAATATTATACAAAGAGGCATCACAGACTTAATCCCTATGAAATGCGTTAAAACAAATCGCAACCCTAGTTGGTTCAATAATAGCGTAAAGAAAAACCCTTCGGAAGCAGAGAATGTGACAATCCATAGTAAGAGAGAAGACGATAACATATATTCCTCGGAGAATAGATAATTATTGTACAAGTATACATGTACATCTTCTAAAATTGAAGCAAAAACAATTACGTTGCGCCTTATGAGACTTTAAACTTGAAGTACTATGTGAGTATTTGGACAGTGACCCAATAGCGATCTGATAATATTTTAGAGAGGTGAGGAAACCGTGGCTTGTTTAAGGGATTGTAATAATTTCATTCACATTGACAGTGAGGGAAGAGGTAATATTCCCAATAAATTCTTCTAAGGCGTTTTCACGAAAGATGTTGCCACCGCTCATTTCCCAGATACAGGACATACTGAACTAATGGCAAATATTACAGCGGGCGAACAAGAAATTATCCTAAAATTCTCGAATAGATTAAACCCAACAAATCTCCGGGTCACGAAAATATACCGGCTAGGGTGTCAAAATATTTGGCTCCTAATATCGCCCCGTATCTCGAAGTTATATTTCTGAAATCCCTCATAAGAGTACACCGTCCCTAAGATTTGGAAAACTGCGCAGATAACGCTTATTTCCAAAAGTGGTGACAGGGAGGACCCCAGTAATTACAGACCCATTCCTCTAACTTCTACTCACATGTTACAAAATTTTGGAACACATTATTGTCAGTTCGATGATGGGACACCTCGGTAGCATTAAATTTTTGAGTAACAATCAGCATAGACTCAGGAAAATCCGGTCATGCGAGACCCAATTAGGATTGCCTTCCCACCTTGTGCTTGCACTCCCTACCACAGAGCTTTTTGGTAGTTCGCGGGGTAATTATATCGATGTCGAACAGGGTGAACAATTTAAAATATTTCAGCGTGTGCGTGAATGAGAATCTCACCTTGTCATATAATTTTATATTTATCGATCAACATTGTAAATTTTCAAAAGTTTATTGTCTCTTAATTCGTCACTGACGTTCATGGTGTAATTATTAATATCTTCGGAAAAAATAAAGAAATATTCAGCTGGATGGAAAGCTCGCAGAACCACCACTGAAATAGCGATTCAGAAAATTATTCTCTAACCATGCTTGGCGGATGATGATAACGGAAGTATTCCTAAAAATCCCAGACTGAGAAAATATGGTCACCTATTTTTAACGCTATTTTATCTGATCACTTTTAATAAAGTGATAATGCTAAATTACAAAGATTTACATCGGCTAAATAAATATCATTCTAGTGCCATATATCAACTCACTTAATGGCTGGCGTCCTACGCCCCCCGCTACGCGCTCTTGGGCCGGTTGGTGGGGTATAGTGTAAATACATTTTGGATCTACTTCTTTGGTAAATCACCCGTCCCGAATGAGTTAAATGCTCCCTGATAGTTGGTTTCCGCTATGAATATTAGTCCTTTTTTTAATGGAAATCCTTATTTGTGTCCTTATTGTAGTCAGTTGAGTGATTACTAACAATACAACAGTTGTAATACGTGAAACGGTTGTTACATGAATGATGTGTGGTGTGCCCCGTCTACGTGCTTCTTAAGCGTAGTATTGGATTGGATGTAGTACGTCTGGTGAACTAAGATCCCCTGCCACCCCATAGATGTAGATATCTACAAAATAGTCCTTTTTTTAGGGGAATGTACCTTAGTATCTTTATCAATCATTAATAGACATTTTCGAGACTTGTAATGAGGGTTAATATCTTCAGATGATCATCTAATGAATTCTCTATTAATGAGCGAGTACTCTTAGTGTGTTCTTGCGCAAAGTAAATCGGCCGTGTTTATGGTATCGATGAAAGCTGAACTGCAGCTATGCCAGGCGATTAAACTTTCTGTTTGTCATAAGCATTACATGCAAATACTATGAAGCAAATATTATTAATGGGCGTGAGAAAGTTCGTGAGATCCTTTTCAATTAGACTTGTACACCACAGAAAGAGTGAAATGGCCTAACTTAAATCGTCGGCGCTCAAATGGCTATGCAGAAGGAAACATCAAGAGAACGGAAGAGATCCATACCAAGTTAATCTTCCATTTTAATATTAGGACTGTCCCTATCACGAAATGTACGACCGAACTAGATGGGATATCCGCCGAAATTCTGCTTTGCACCACTGGTATTTACTGCAGAGTACCTCTAGCTATATTCGAACGGGACAACTTTCTTATCGGGCGCTGAATTCTCGCCGGAAACACGCAGCCTCCCGCTGAGAAAATGTGAGGGAGATTGAGACAGGGCAGACACGTTATAGTGAACTGGGTTGGAGCTTGGAGTTTTGACGGTGACCGAAAATAGTTTCCATGACGGCAAGGAGAAAAATATCAAAAACGTAGGAAAGAGACCCGTGGCATTTGGAACGGAACGAAACCAAATGTATCCTAAATAATCGCTACGGAAGAAAATACTGGATTAGAGGAAGGAGTCGGAAGTCGACCCAAGAGAGAAAGAGAGAGAGAGAGAGGTTAGGCGATAATGATGAAGACAAGAGATACGGGAACGTTGAAATTAATGAGAAGGATCACTACTAATTAACTAATGTCAATAGTAACTAAAACTGATGTTTATCTTTTCATACTCCTATTTGAAAACTTCGATAGAGTTATTTTGCTTCTCTGACTCCATTCAATTCATTAATTAATTTAATAAATTAAATTCTGATCTATTTTCAAATTAAGACTCAAAACCACCAAAATGTGTGCCCTCAAAGACAATCCGGCAAATATTGACCATAGCAAATTATTACCTATGGCAACTATATTGTCAATGTGACAGGTTATTTGTTCTAAAACAATCATTTGGTCAATGCATAAAATATTTATTTAAAAGCTCGGTCTATATTCCATTGCAATGGTTATAAACGTAACTGGATGGAGAGCTAAATTTATCAACCAAATAACGTTAACAATACTTGGAACGTGCGGGCAATCAATTAATAAGTACCCTTCTCCCTTTGATTTTCCCATCTTTGGTTCCACGATTTCAATATAACGAAAGGGTATGTTCCAGGTGAAGACCAAAATCGGTGGTATGATGTTTTCGTCTCATTTTGCTCCAAAGAAAGGTTTATTCACATCTTCCTCCGAGAAATGGAACTTAGTCCCACACACCCTTGTCTCCTTGTCCTTTAAGGAATCGCTCGAAAACAGAGAGCCTCGCTTGGACGGAGAGGAGGGGTAAGAGAAAGAGTTGAGCCCGCAACAGACATCGCGGGTGACCTCCATCCGAAGAGGCTGGACGGAGTAGGAACAACGGGCAGGCAGTGGTGTCTCAAGCAGCGGACGGGAGAGGGAAACGCCGCGGAGGAGGCGACGACGCAGCCTGGCGAAGGCAGAGGGGAAGGGCGAATGGAGGCGGAGACGGCAGTAAATCGAGAGGAGGATGGAGAGGAAGGGGGAGAAGGGGTTTGCAGGAGGAAGAAGCTAAGGCGACGGAGAGTGAGGAGGCACAATGGTGTCTGCGACGGAGGTGCGCCGGTGGGCTGAAGACGGGCAGGAGACGTGTCAGGCGGGGGGGACTCGAGTGGGGGTGAGTTGGACGCGTGGTTCTCCGGGGCGATGAATGCAACTGCGAGGTGTTGAAAGCTATTAACCAAAGAAGGAAACTTGGCAAGGAGGCCGGAGGAAGGCGCGATGAAAAAGAAAGAAAAGGAGCGTAGAGAGAGGCTAGAGAATAAGAGAGAGAGAGAGAGAGTGTGTGTGAGAGAGAGTGTGAGAGAGAGATGAAGGTGAGGAGGGAGAGGGGAACGGAAAGAGGGAGGCCGAGAGAGAAAATGGGAGCAGTGTTTGTGTGTGTATGTGAGTGGGGGGAGGTGAGAGAGAGGAGTTTATCTCCTCGGAGATTGGAGGAGGGAAAGAGGGCGAAACGAAGGGGAAGGATTGGGGCAGAAAGAGGGAGAGGAGGCCTGAGTCTTGCTTCGGAACGTTCCGAAGGTGTTAAGAATGGGTGAGGCTGATGGAGAGTCGGGAAGGGGGTGTAGGGGTGCGTTGGCGAGTTATGGACTGGAGTGGGGGTGGGTGTGGTGCTTGGAAGGAGGCGGAGGACCCGGGTTTTTGATGCGCGAGGGAAGTGGAGTGAGCGGGTGGAGAAAGGAGGTTTTTCAGACCCCTCGGAGAAAGATTACCCGGAAACTGTAGGACAGCGCTAAGGATTGTGCTACGACTCCCCCTCACAATCCCCTTGCAACCCTTCCTTCCTTCCCACCACCCCCAGAAACTCCGCACTTTCAGAAGTAGCGAGCAGGAGGGAAAAAATAGCAAGGAGAGAAAAGACTTCAGGGTGGGCGAGGATGGGACCGGGAAGGTTTATCTCGTGTGCGTTAACTTTTCCTACTTTTGTAGCGATCTTCCGTCTCCTCCTTCCTCGCGCGTATTTTTTTCCCTCCGTCTATTTTTATTGTCCCTTCCAGTGCCGGCATGGTGTGTTTAAACACCCTTTCCCCTCACACACACTCCGTGCTGACTCGATGTGATTTATGTGCACGTAGAAAGGGAGAAATTCATGTGGACAGAGAGGAAAGTGAGCCAGTGGATTGTGCAGGGTAGGAGATAAATGAATCGGGGAAGGAAATTGATGCAAATTCAGGGAAGGGAATCCGTAAAATTGAAATCTGAGGAATAAAGGCTCGGAAATATAAATATGTAGCATAAAGTAAAAAGCGCATAACACCAACCCAATGCCGAGCCTAGAAAAAAATCCTAGGACGGTCTAGGAAGAATCGGATTATTTGATGAGTCATAATCCAATTTACTTGTTCTTCTGATATTCTCGAAATAGCGTAAAAGGATTCAAAGAGTTTGTCACTGCTTCAATCAGTAATAATCCAAGAGACAACATTTTGTTGACTTCCAACATAACATAAGGAACATATGATTTAATGAAGATTACGGGGTGAAGATAAAGGGTGAAGGAGAATTGCTAGGGTAAACGTAGATCTCGTCTTTCGATCTCTGATTTTGATCCATTGAAGAAACAAAAATCCCGTCACTTGATGAAGGTTTGGCGGACAATCTTTAATTCCCACATTAAACTTAATTACGCAACTACCAGTTTCGACGCATAGGCGACATCAACAGGTCGTATAATGGTGTCACCAATACGTCAAAAGCGGTAGTATAGTAATAAAGTTTAGTGATTAAAAATACAATGTTTACTTATTCAGTAATCATGAATTTTCACAAACTACAGCCTGAAACCATTGATTTGAAATCTTGTCTTGTGTTTTAGACCAAAATGGTCCAATTAGTGGGGACATAAGGAGGAGAATTACGTTAGGTAAAGAAGCTTTCAGTGGAAGAAGAGAATTAATGAGCGGTATGTTGAATGAGGTTGTTAAGAAATGGCTCGTTAAAACTTGTATATAGAACGTAGGTTACGTACGGCGCGGAAACATGGTCATTGAAGCAGATGATACCCGTAGATTGGAGGTTTTTGAAATGTGGTGTAGAGATAGATGGAGAAGGTGAAGTGGACCGATAGAAATAAAACGGGGAAGAACGAGACATAGTGGGGGAGGAGAGGGGATTGTTGGAAGAAATCATAAAGGGATTTGTTTCGGGAAAGTTGGAAGAAGGGAAAAAGGTATGCGAAGCATGTAGATTGACAGTTGTATGTTGAAGACTATGATAGAGGGGAGAAGGTTAGGAAAATGATAAAGGGGAAGGAATAGAATGGGGATGTTGGACGGAATGAAGGGAGGAAGGAAATATACGAAGACCAAGATGAGATTGTTGCAGAGTAGGATGTTGGATTGTGTTTTGTTAGGAGAGACAAGAGAAATGTTTGATGGCTTGTGCCCATCCATAACCTACCTTAACCGTTAGATAACCTATATTAAAATATATATATATATAAATAAATAAATAAATATATATATATACATATATATACATACATATATATGTATATATATATATATATACATATATATACATACATATATATACATACATATATACATATATATATATATATATATATATATATATATATATATATATATATATATATATATATATATATATATATATATATATATATATACATATACACACAAACACAACGAATAATGTTACCAAAAACATGAGGATAATGTGAAGCAATGCTCAAAGACACACTTTAAATTGAAAACAATCAAAAACTATTTTACTAACGGGTTTATTTTAATAAAATCCAAATGTCAACGTCCTGTTGCATTTTATATTACCAAATATCTCCATGAAAATTAAACAGGACATTTTCCTAAATGTGAAAATTTTGAAATGGTGTTTTTAAAGATATACACGCTCATACTCGTATTTACAGACATTTAAGCGTGCTAACGATGCTAAAGGGCAAATAACGTAAAGAATTTGAAGAAACAAGAGGAAATCAATTTAAATATATTATAATACGTATTATCCTGCAAGCGTAAAACGGCATCTACGTATCTCATTTTCGACAGATGGTGATTTGCTTGCGTAAGCTGAATTAATTAATGTTTTGAAAAGGCCAAGTGTGCATTATTTTTTCAGGTTACATATGATGGAAATGTTTGATAATTAAAATAATAATGAAATAATAAATGGCTAATAAACAACACCATAAATACTCAATATCATTGGAAATAATGAAGTGAAATTTTCGCACTAATTAATTTAAAAACAAGGTTGTTTAATCACACAATTAACTGACTACGCTGCGGATATTTTAGAACGTAAACAGCAAAATTTGCCTTGGTAAAATAAATAAACGAATCTGGTTGCTTTTCTATGAAAATTTAAAATTAATATAAAGATTCATTTGGTTATTAAATTAGACCGTAAAGTCTCGTGAAAGAAAAAGTTTACATGGGGAAAGCGAGACAAAAGACTCTCAAGACTCTGATTATATACTAGATCTAATAATGCAATGATTTTAACTGTGAATAGGGAATCCTTAATAAACCATTACTGGATATACGCATTACAGTAAAGAGTAAAATATGTAAATACCAATAACGATGACGGAAGGCAGAGGTGTAAAGTAATTAAAAAAATAATGGACTCCGCGACTTCACATTTTTCCTCGAAAACATACCCATACAGTCAGTTTTCGAAGTCAGGGAGATAGTTAAGACCATTCCGGTCTGGAAGGACTCAAACGATCACCAACCGATCTCACGAACACTTCGGTCTCAGATATTAAAGCCCTTCATTGCAAGCAAAGTTATAGCACTAACTATTTCCAGCACGGCTTTAGAACATATATAACATGCTTACAAACTTGGGATGGGAGGCTCAGGAATCTATAGGGACACAATACCCTGCAAGCCGTCTCAAGAATGTGTGGCGGGGGTTGTTAGCTCTCCACCCGTGATACAGAATAAAACCACATGAAGCCCCAACAAATTCATGCCGATATACACCCGCAGGGGCGATATATTCATGTAAAAACCTTCCCGACTCAGACACAAGCAAATACATATACCATCAACTAACATACACATGTAGCCTCCTCGTACTTCATGTGTACGTAGCCTTCTATCTTGTCCTGACTTGTAAATCGAATATCTTTACTATATTTCTATAATAACTTTGACTTCGTACTACAAGGACTCCTGATAATCCGGGGAAGAACGAATATTTGTATCTATCAGTACTGGAGTCTAATTCCTTCATTATTTGTGTTTTATAATTATTTTCTGATTTTATTATTGGTGTTATTAAAAAACTATAAACACAGAATCAACCCGAAGGTCGGTTTGGTAGGATGATAGAGTTCACTCAGTAGCTAGCCCGGTTTCCCAGGAAGATCTGGTACCAGAAAAATCACATTGTTTGGGTGTAGCTGCAGTTTCCCAGAGAGGCAGTAGTAGTAGTTTTTAGGGGATTGCGCGGGAATCGAACCTGGGCCCTCCGGTCAGATCAACGATCTACCCGTGGACAACCGTGACCCACATTGGTGTTACCATACTTACCCAAATAGTATGGGGCCATAAACTCATTTTTTCTGAACCTTGCCAAAAATCTCTAAGCTCTCGCTAAGTCTCGCTCGTTCTCGCATTTCAAACGGATCCCAACCCAACTCCTTCAAAAGACCACACTCGTCCTATCGTAAATATTTTTGACGAATCTCGCGGATTTCCTCTTCACTTCATCTTATTCCTTTAGCAACACTTTATTTATCCCAAGGAACCCAAATACTTGCGGCACATTCCAAATATGGCCTTACTAGAGAAAAATAGTAACACCCCTCTTTAACTTTCTCATTACATTTTCCCACCACCCGATCAATGAAGGCGAGTGTCTTTAAAGCGAATCTGCATATTATCCTGATATGTGCTCCCCAGGAAAGGTGTGGTGCTAGGACAACCCCATATGTTGAAGACCCAATCCTAGATTTAGCTTAGCGCAAATGTATCAATTTGAGGTTTTACTCGAAGCACGGAGGAAACAATACTAGTCTTGCACAACATTGTCACATCGGGGAAAGACCTAGAGAAATTCGAATCGAATAGATGAATTCTAGTATTCGTTTTTCCCCACGCACATGATCGAGTAAAAAGAAAATTACGCCAACAAATTCATATCAATCCTACTTTAGCAGGCTTCTACCTCTACATTTACATATTGGTGTCCTGATATCTGCCATGCATGCCCTCGCAGTGGCTTACGGGTTATATCGAACATGTAGATGTAATGTCGCAAAGCAAGTAAAAACCTGGAAAGAACGGATGAGAAACTTGTGTGAAGAGGTGAAAGATAAAACGCCAAAGGGCAGCAGCAGCTAGTATGTACGTAAAATGCAGGTTGGAATGGAAAGGGAGCAATTCTTACGGAATTGAAGATAAAATAAACTGATTGCCGGAGGAAATTTAACGACGGGAAAGAATTGAATAAAATAACACTGAGCGATGACGTGCTGTTCCCGTTGTAGACGAGAAGGTGGCCCTATTTTGAGATCGGGATTTGATGCTGCAGTGAGGGATTTATGGTGTGGCAAGGCCTCCAGGGGCTGTAGTCTTGCTTCCCTGTAATCTCCGAGCACTAAAGCATGCTGAATAGAACACTCTGATAGATAAAATAACATTATTTCACGTACGAAATTTAAATAATTAGCAAAATACCAATGGATTTCGGGAAGAATTTGATCGTATTCATACCCAAGAATAAGATGGCAAAGAAATGCAAAAAATTGAGAAAACTTAGCTTTCCTGCGCTCTTGCAAAAAGCAAACTCTCAAAAGAATTATTAAGACACAAAGATTGAATGAAAGCCGAGAAAATATTTTGACGAAGATCTGGTAAACTTTGAGTAGAGAGGAGGAACGAGCAAAGACATATTAGCTATGAAAATTTCAATTTCCACGCCTTCATCGATTTGAAGAAAAGATTTGATAAAGTTTATGTAGAGAGAATTATTAATTTTCTCAAGAATAAGGAAATAACTTACAATTTTAAAAAAGGGATATTTTATAATTAAATAAAAAATAGAAAGCAGTAATCAAATACTAAATCTAAAGTCAATGGGAAAGAAAAGAAATGAGTGCGAAAGAAAAGTACTTTGATCATCTTTAAGGAAATATTGCTAAGTCAATAGTAGAACAGAGAATGGCCTGCTGAGAGAATGTTTTGGCGTCGAACGTCATATTATATTGACTGAGAGTAATAATGAAAAAGTATGGACCGTATTGGAGAAGATTTCTAATATGAGTGTGTTTTAAAGCTTGCTTGAATATGTGTCTACCTCAATCGTTATTGACCTGCTACACCAATACTTTTTATACACTATCACTAGGGCTACATATACATAAAATCTATACTACTAAATACATGAGTAGTATATTATTCTAAATATACACTCGCAGAACACATAATATCTTTCAAAATTGGGAAGATTCTTTACTACAGGGATTTTGAATGCTTGATACCCTAGGGGTTAAATAATATTTCGCAAAACCGAAATCATGATGATATGTTCATGTTATTTATAATTTTTCATTCCAGTTATCACTCTTTTTATCCATTGCTAACGGAGGGTTCATTCGGGAAGAAGAATTTTTCATCTTAAATTCACTGTAATGAAATCTCCCGGCCTACGAAACTGCCTTCTCAAGAGAAGTTTCTTCGTTATAGCTCCTCCTATGGCTTTTTAACCCCTTCAATTCAAATCCTCTTCACTTTCTCCTATCTCTTTCTTCTCCTGCCTCATCACCTTTATTCCCTCAGCCCTTCCTCACTTCAACGTTTGCCAACAACTTCCCTCATCTCCCACTCTCTATCCTATCTATCTTTCAAGTTCATTTTCAATCTCATCGTATCTGTGTATTTACCGACGACGTTACGATTGTCTGTGCTTGCTGCTGTCTCACCACTGGCAACCCTTCACCTCACTCGGTTGAAAATTGTCTCCACTTGCCTGCTCAACGATCAATGAGACCGTTTGGACTTTCGCAGTTTAGACCTGCTTCAATATCGCAGTATTCATGATTTTGTCCAATTGGATGACCACTCTACCAGTTGTTAATTGTCAATAATTAAATTTATTTCACCGAGAATGCATATTCTTTATAATGCTCAAAATATGACACTTGATATTCATTTTACCTCATAGACATACTTTCATTCATTTTTTTCAACATTCCTTTTGAGGCTTTCAGTTTTCCGTAAATCATTATGTAAAGCCATCTAAGCATGATCTAAGTCACATCTAAAGACAAAAGCATTACCTAGTCTATAAAATAAATATGAGTCGCGATGCATGCAGTATATCTCTATTCTATGCCAAATCGACCCTAGTTAAACCTAATTCGCTTACTACCTGCACCTGGCCCAACTTGCGCATTCCAATCACCGAGGATTTTTAAGTTGCCTTCTACACGGCGCGGCAATATTACTTCCTGTTTTAAAGGAGTTTTGCTTTATAAAAAGGAAGTTATGTTGTGTAGTTTGACGTTCTTTTTCAGTTCCTCCCCAATAGCTCCCCCTGAGGCCCATCTTACGTAAAAAGTATATAGGCCCTACTCTTATTATTTACGCTTTCAACTGGATATTTGTACCCACTAAGGTTTTTGACGCGTTTCTCAATCAATGACATATCTCTAGAAATCATTACAACGCGCGGTTTAAAAGCTAAGCAACAGAGTCAAATACTACGTCTCGGTTCGTCTCGTGCATAACGTCCCACAAAGAAAATGGGGTTTTGTGTATACTCTCAAGGTATCTCTGGGGAACTTGGTGATGAGTCACATATGAGCATTTTGGGATTCCAGACACACACGAGGACATGGGCCGCGAGTGGCGTTCAATAGGGGTGACAATCCGAGGAGCATGAAAAAGCCTCCAAGCTTCCTTTCTTTTCTCTGCACGAGAGAAACGATATGAGGAACAAAGACAGCTATTCTCGAAGTAGGCACAAAGGTAAAATGACTATAGACGGGTTTCTGGTAAGTGAGAGAATATAGAAGGGCAAAGGACGAAGGGGTCAGACTTGTCAGTAGAACTTCTGCGGTAATCACTCTTATCCATATGATAAAAGGACCACAGGAGGACATCTTATGCATGGGGATAGGCTGAATGAGAGCCATTATTATTTCGGGAGAGAGCAACGTTCCAGTGGGCATGATTTTCTGGATTTTAAGAAAGCATTCGACAAAGTACCCCACAGTAAACTACTCGCAAAGCTATGTCACAGTAAGCTACTCGCATATGGCATAGCTAAAAATATCTGGGGTTGGCTTAGAGACTTTTTGAATTGCCGGGTTCAAAAAGTAGTGATAGATTGAGTTAGCTTGAATATAGTAGAAGTTACTTCAAGTGTTCCCCAGGGAACTTATCGGACCTCTTTTATTCCTACTTTACGTTAATGACATTGACTTCGTAGTCACTAGTAAGATACGCTTATTTGCCGACGATGTCTTTTGGTGCTTGGTTTTTATCGTCTTTGAGTGGTTTCCCGTGATATCCGTGATCCTGGCGACACAGCAGCTCTGCCATATGATCTTAATGCTACACAACGCTGATGCGACTCTTGGCAATTAGAATTAAAATTAAGAAAGTGCGTTTTCATAAATTTTTGGAAAATGAGTAATTCCCACCCGAACGCCGACTGCATTGGGAATACCAAAATAGAATGTGTAGATTAAATACCTGGACGTTACCCTCACTCCCGATCTCTCCTGGGTGAAACACAAACCCCCTGGGGGTATATGTGGACAAGCTAACAAAAAATTAGGATTTATTAAAACTGCACTGGGTAAATGTGATGAAAACGTCAAAGAGAAAGGTTATCTGTCGTTGGTTAGGCCTCATTTAGAATATGCCGCAAGCATATGGGATCCTCACGAAGTTGGATTGATTGCCGAATTGGATCGCATGCATCGTGGAGGAGCTAGATTTGCAAAACGTTGTTATGATAAACTCAGAGGCGTATCCATATTATTAGAGGAGCGAGGCTGGGAATCATACACATAGCGAAGGTTAAAATATAGATTGAAGCTTTGGCATAAATTGGGAGTCCCTTTGGCAGTAATGTTAAAAATGAATTGTTACCCCCATCGTACTACGATAGGAGAAATCAAGCTAGTAAAATTAGTAAGATTAAGTGTGGAACAGATAGATTTAAGGTGTCATTTTTTCCACGAACGATAGGGTATGCTAATAAAATTACTCGACCGCGGTGGAGTCATGTTCGGGTAAAATTATTCTGGTGTGCATTCACCCCCTGCCACACACCCTCGCGGTGGCTTGCCATGTATATATAAATAAATAAATAAAATAAATAAAAATAAATAATACAGGGCTCTTTAAAGGAAGAAGTTAATTTAATCTATTCTGAAATTGTAAATAATTTATCACAAACCACATCGTATCACGGTGAAAGAATAATATATGATATAAGATTACCGAGATCACAGAAATGAATATTTTGAGATTTCACATTTCCGTGCAATTGTGGGACCAGAAAATAAGTCATCAAAATCATCCTGGGGATAATAATTCAGGTCTGGCCTCAAATATATAGCCATTTTTCAAAATAAAAATCTAACTGCACACAATTATACTCGATACCCGCACTTTTTCTGGCACACTTTGTACCAGTTTCAGCATATTGAATGTGATCCATTTTTGTAAAAATGTAAAATTGATCGTATCCACCTGGTATCAGACCATTTCATGACAAATACCTTTTCGATGGTTTTTGAGGCATCATATCGATGGAAATGAAACGATGTAGTCCCATGGATGTAGATTTAAAGTCATCTCAGGGAAATATGGCCACTGCCTCGACCGAGGGGACGGAGTGAGAACGCGAGTGTTTGAATTTTGGCGGAAGGGTGGGAAGGTGTATATATTCTCGGGTGAGAAGAGCGAAGCAATCGAGGAAGAGTATAACTGCCAAAGTAAAAGGCTTGGGCACGAGTGCGAGAGAGCGAAGGGTGAAAACTTTGGACGGGCGAGTCGGATCAATGGAATCATCCCTTCTTGCACCAAGTCCTGGGATGGGAAGATTTGAGAGGGGTCGGTCGGATCGTGCGCTCAAGGCGGAGATGAGACGGCGGAGAAACGTCATACGACACAAGCTGAGCGGAACGAAGTGCTCGTGCACGTTTTAATGCCTCTTTGACAGCGCTGTTTTCGTCCCGATGGGCGAGAACGGGGAATAGAGACGGAGAGATGACGTATGTGGGAGCGAAGAGTTGATTTGAAATTGTTTATGCAAAAGAAAGGTTTAAATGAACATAAATTAGATTTTATTAACGCCACAAAATTCTCGGATTCAGTGAGAAACGACAGAATGTCCACACATACAATCTCAACCTCACCGATTTTGTTCTTCCCGTACTATGTTGAAGAACATGACACTGGAAGGGTTTACGTGTTCTAATTGCCCTTAGGGCTGTGCCGGCGGCAGCAATGATAATTGCACCTTATGGGGTCACCCATGCCACACATAGGTCGAATGGTAGGAGCCAGACGAAAGGTATTTCTCGCAGCGTCTATTCCCCAGTGAAGCGTTTGACTGTTGATGCTTGATTCTAACCGGGAGGCTATTTAGGAAGTGATTTCACGTTTGAGCAACTTCTACCAAGACAATGGGAAAACACCTCATTTTTTTTAATCCAGAAAATAATTGCGGACAAATATTTGGAGTCCAAAATAAGTGTTTGTAATGCATGGTAATACGGTATTTTCTGTCGTATTAGGTGGTATTCAGAACCGCTTGATGGTGAACCATAATAAAAATCGAAGATTTAGTGATAAATAATTGTTAAGCGCTATTATAAATAATTTGAATTAGCAAATCGAAGACCTTCCTATATTCATTAGGTCCATAATATTCATGAAATATTTACATATGTACAATTGAAAAGTTAATAGTATTTTGGACCCCAATCAGCACCAAATTGTTACAGAAACCCTTGAGCTAAACCTAAGCTAAAAGTAAGCAAAGGAACAAAAGGGAACCCAATATGAAAAGTTATTTGACATGTAACTCTTAGCAGTGTTGAAGCTGATTCCTGAAGGACTGGGAACCGCGCCCTTATGCCCAATAATAAACACCCGGCCATTAGTGGGGCCATCTTCTATGCCCATTTGAGCTATTGGGGAAGCGTGTGAGACGCCTCAATGAAGGAACAGACGCCGCGCGGACTACCGTTCGTCTGGCTTCTACTCTTCTACCTACCTGACCTGGGTGACTCTACCAGGACCGATTATAAATTTGTCAGTAAATATTACTGAAGTAGAATTGGAAGAGTGTCCTTGAATTATTCTGCTTAGTTTTAAGCTTTTTTGATGGAGGTATACTCTAAAAGGGTTTCATCCGACGAATGGTGTACAATACTTATTTACTCATGCGGCGTCGAAATCGGGATAGGAATTCTACCGAATAAACTGCTTCTGGAACTCAATCATGGCACCCCGACATTGGAAGCCAGGTATACTAGCTATCGAAACAAGTCCCCCACATGACTGTGCAGTGAAACTTTGAAGTAATTAATACGACTGACGCCGACACAAAGGCAGAAAGGGGGAACATACATTTTTACGAACGCCCTTAGTTGTTTGTATAACGGTACGAAGCCACTGTATTCCGCAACAAGGATGGTAAAATATCGATTTTCAATGGGCATCGCCAAATCACAGGAGAGATAAAGGATGGAGAAGAGACTTTTAATGGCAGATCATCAGCTGCAATTATGCCGTTTTTTTCAGATGCAAATTGTACAGATTTATGTAGGGATGAAGAGGAATTTAGTTTTATTCATAAATACATAATCCTCATTTCCATATCATATCTATTCGCATGAGGCCCAATTATAGTTTCGGTAATTGATTTATATTCGGTTCAATTCTTTTAACCCTTCCTTAATATTCTGCAATTTCCCCGTGAACATTTGAAATAACATGTCGAAAATCGTAAAAAACTGTTTTAAATTATCTGGTTGATTATTTGATATATAAATCGTGTAACTGTAAAAATTCATTTACGCAGACACATTATTAATAAAATTAGCTCTAGTATTAAACGCGTTAAAATCCCACTTCTTCTTCAATAAAAAATAATATGGGCATTTGTTTGGTGCACAGAAAAAAACGGATATCCTCTGCGTGAAATATGGGTAGCTAAATTCCTCTCGAGTTTTACAGGAGTTAAAGAAATAGAAAATCGTTCTCCAAAGAAATTTCACATTTGAAGATGTTACATATTTATTTCCGCAGAGTCTACAAGTTTCTTCGTTGAGATGGATTAAGTCTGACACCTGAACAACTTGGGAAGCAATAACCTTGTTTCGCTGAAATACAAACAGCTAACGTGAAGGGCACTGAGGGATAACAAGTAAACTTGAATGAAAGCTTAGTCGTATTCCTTAATTAAGAAGTGTAATACTTTGTGATATTCTCTTACGGTCAAGTCGATTCCATGCCAGAACTTAAAAGAGTTTAGGTAAACTTTAGCCTATAAACATTACATGGTAGTGAGGGAATTACTGGAATTCGGTGATTGTGGCTAATTCCATCGTTAAAAGGACAAATGAGTATTTTGGCAAAATTATGACGTTCTATCGAATATATATTATTATTATTATTAAAAATACACATGTGCTAATATATATATATATTTAAGGGGCCTTGTTTTAAGTCTAGTACAGTTGCATTGCTGAGATGGAGTTCAGTGCAACGATAATATATTCAATGTGAAGAATATTGGATTCGCTTTCTTGAATTTCCGTGTTCTCGATGCCTTTGATACGAAATAATTTATTATTCAAACGAGATATTTTTAAGAAGATGTAATTTTATCGCTCAGTCGCAAAAATATTGCGCGCAAAAGCGTAAGTGGCGAAAGAGCGAAAGGCGATTTGGTTATACTTCTAATAACACAAAACACTATCTTTTTAGCATCTTCATCAGTGTTTCAAATTTAAGACTCGCACACATCCACTCTTCTCTTTCGACTTTTAATCAATTGCTCCTTGATATGCTTCACGCATAACATCCTTCTTTACTATGCCTATGTATTTACACCTTGGTCTTCCTCGAGTTAACTTTCCTTTTATATTCCCTACTTCTATGACGTTCCTAACATGCCAATTATGTCTCTAAGTTTGCCCAATCAAGCTAATTCTTTTTTTTCGTCGTGCTCCATATTGTGTTTTACTTCTCTACTCTTCTCCACGCTTCATTTCCTATTTTATCTAACCACTTGATCTTCACCATCCGCCTGGAGCGCCAAGTTTCGAAGGTTTATAATTCTTCTCTTGACTGTCCTTCAGTCAAGAAAAGAATATTTTTTCAATGTCTCCGATCCATTGTATTGCTATACTCGATACGAATGCTTTGACGTAATGCTTCCTTGTTCGTAAAATTATCTTCTCTCCGCATCGCGGTTGTCACTTCGTGGCAATCGTCTTCTGAGCTTGGGATATTCTCCGCTTGATTTCCGTCGAGTGCCTTTCATCCCATGCATGCTATTCCCAACGCAGGTGAAATATTCTACTTGTCTATATATCTTTCCTCTACACGTAATGTCAGCCAGCCACGTTTCTCTTCCGAAAACAAGGATTTTCGTTTTCTTTCTTGTACGTATGCAGTTTTTGGTCATTCCGTGTTTGGTCATGTCATCAGAATCCTCATATACAATCCTTGTATTTGTGATGCCATATGGGAAAGAGAGAAAGGATGTTGAGTTCCTCCATGATCCCCTTAATTTCTTCAAGGAATATTTCTGATACCTTTCATTGCCTCTTCCAAAAATAATTTGAATAGTCCTGCTGAAATGTTGCAAAATCATGTAGATAGCTCCTTTTTTTAGCTTGTAGTGTTATTCAATCTTTCATTTACATAGTGGTTTTGTATAATTGATTGATTATTCCGTTATCGCCATGATATAACTCTTCAGCATAAACGGACATCGTTTATGAGCAGAATGAAGAGATAAGGGAAGGTATTAGCCCCCCCACGAATGCCACGTACGATTGCTTGCTGACATGCACTATCTTTTCGATTAGCATCCTGTTTCAATCTATTTTCCGGCTGAGTATTCGTGCTGATTAACAGAATTCCTACGTCTTCACTTCCGAGGGCCTTGATCACTTCTCCCCGGAGTGAATCCGCTCCGGGATCCCAGCGCTACTTCAGGTCTTTCAATACCGTCGATTTCACTCCTCATTATACATGGGCAATGCTCACCCTGCTCTCATCTTTCGAGTCCTTCTTCAAGAGGTTCATGGTCTTCATGTATTCCCTCAGTTAACTCCCACCATCTGTTTCCTGTACCTTCATCTTCTGCGTAATAGCACGTTTCCATTCGAATCTCAGGGATTGTGGTCTTTCGCATTTCTTTCTCTCATGTGACTATTCACTGATACGTAGGATGGTTCGTCCTTTCCCTTCTTCATACTGTCGTTTCTATCTTCAAGGCTGCTTTCAATCTGTTTTGCCCTCTTAAATATTTGTAAAACTTGGCTTGTAACTTGTTAGACACATAAGTCTTCTTTCTCTTCATTTCTTGGGTTTTTATTTCGCTTTACATTTCGTTATATCTTTCATTATGCTACTACGATGATTCCATGGTCGCTTGGTAACAGCTCATGTGCTGCCTTTTGATCTTCCCTGATCGTGTGCCTTCACACTATCACACCTTCATTTTGACCTGATTTATTTTCAATTGTGATTCATGTTTTACCATCTTCATATTTTTGCGTTGCAGTTTGCTATCAATGGTGACAAGGCTATGTGTGGACACTTTTGCTCACATTTTGTCAAGCACGGAGAGTAGTCGGAATTGCATCAACTCAGCATTAACGTGAACAATAACATATCAGGGAATCGAAGGATAAAGCGCACTTACGGCAACACTATTTCTGTTATTTCTGTGAGGACTGACTTGACAGGAGGACATGAAGGTGACCTGAAGAGATTTTGAGAACTAAGGGCTACCGAATGACGTCCCGAAAGGTATTGCAGGGTAAAGGTAGGAGAGGGAGTAAAATATTACCATTATGGATTACATGAATGGGAGATATTGCATTCAATTAAACGCTGGAGTAGACAATCGCATGAGAACAAAGTCGATGTTATTACTTCAGATTTTTTAAACCTGCCGACTAACTTTCATGGATAACCAAATACACGCTTCCACGCTATGCAATGATGACGTTGCTGGTTTATGATGTCCATATCTGGAGGCGGTTGAGGATGGTGAATAGGAGGCTTTGGTTGGGAGATATAAAGGGGAGAGGCGGTCCAGGGTGATTGTATCGCGGGAAGAATCTGGTTCTGCTTCCTTCCCAACACCACCGAAAAGGAGGATAGTGAGGGAGGAGTGGTGAAAAGTTTTTGAAAGTTCCCGTGGGTGGAAGAAGGTGGGGAAAGGAGAAAAAACATTGTTCAAGTAGAAGAAAGTGTTGGAACGAATCGAGTTGGCAAAGAGTTAAAGCCGCTCCGCTTTTTTCCTGCTCTTTCGATTGTGAGGTATTCTCTTTCTCTAGGAAACTGAAGGCGGTGGAAATAACGGGTGTATAAAAGTCGTCCTCCTTTGAATAGTGAATCAAGGAGGAGGAGAAGAAAGGAGTGTTTTACCGGGAACATCTCAATGGCCCTCCCCGACGAAATAAAGGAATAAAGGCAAGAACTTGGCGAGTGGTGATTGATTTAACGAAAACCATATATATATATATATATATATAAATTTATATATATATATATACAAATATATATATACACACATAACTTTATAAATATATATACAATAATATGCACCAACATGAAAAATATTAAAAAAATACATATTACTTAAAAATTAAGATAAGTAAAAAAGTCAAAGTTGAAATACTCTCTTAATTAATTAGAAATACAGTTAACAACAAGGATTTTTTTCTTTAATAATTAGCATAATATGAGAAGAGAAAAAAGGTTGGATGTCATCTACATTTTTATTCGCACTTTTCATAATTCTGTAATCTAAAACCAAACATAGCTTTTAATGGTGTTTTGAAAAACAATGTAAACACCTGATGGAAATCAGAAAATATTGATTATTGAAACGTATTTTGTCGATGTCAAAGCGCAAAAAACACTCCGCAGTGGACGTGTCTGTCTGAGGGATTTCTTTCATTATGTTAACACAGTCATTTTGAAGAGTTTACTTGTAAGTAAAAAATCGACAAAAAAATAAAGCGATCTTCCCAATTATAGAATTAAATTATTTGATTGCTAACAGAAATATTTGCATTGACAGTATTTATCCACATATAACATCAAAGATATTATTTAAATAATGGCGTTTTGTACCTGACTTTTGTACGCACCAACCGAATCAATTTCATTAGGAATCTAAAAATCAAATAATTTAAATATGAAATTATCTTCAATATTAAAATGACTATTCGAAAGCGATTTTAAAGCATCTAATATTTTTACAAAATCCAGTACTTATAATAATATTACACAAAACCCATAAAAATATGTTTTCAGTCATATTGCATTTCAACCCTAATTCAATGCATGTTTGGTTTTCCATATTTTATTCACAACTTATACTTTTTAAAGCTGGTGTATTATGATGCTCTCGCCTGAAACAAAGGTCGTGCTCTCCTCCAGTTTTGCCCCAGACATTGTATTGGGGGTTCATTTGCTAGATGACGGTCAGTTAAATGTTTGCATGTAATAGGAAAAAATTTCCTCAGGAAACAACTTGATGCAAATTGATTGCCGTGATGAATTGATAGAGAAAATGTAAATATTCCCACGAATGATTTGGACATCAACTAAGAAATGAAGATAGCGTTTTGACGATAGGAAAAACTAATTTGGCATCTTTTTAGGAGGGGTGAGAAGTTCTTAGGAGTGATATCTGAATTCAGTTACACGCATTTAAGCTAAATGAATTAATGGAAATTGTAGTATACATATTACAAAAAAGTAGCGCGCAATATCAAAATATGCTAATCGGATCACACAATATACGAAAGAGGCTTGTACTCAGAAACATATGAAATAGTACGCGAACCAGGTTCCAAAACCTCTTCTCTCTAAATCTTCCATTGTGACAAGGTGACAAGGAATAAGCCAGCTGTGAATAGTCTGGGAAACTTTCCCAGACGCAACAGAAGTCGAATCGAAGGCCACAATACTAGCACACACGTCCAAGTGGGCTCAACACTCGCCACGCATGAAAAAAGGCACTTCATCCTGTCTCTTCCTCTCTCCCGACTATCTTTCCCATCATATATTCCCATCCCTCTTCTGCTTTCACTCAGAACCCTTCGCCTCAGTGTCGTCACAAGCCCCACAACACCGGGCTCATTCCCGCCGGCTGCACGGCGGGCTAATCGGTAAACAGCTTCATTCCTGAACTCCTTTAGACTTTCGTCCATCCCCGAAAATGTCTGGATTCCATGGTATGGGGAAGTTAAACGCCTACCCTGGGGAGTGGGCCGGTTCCCCTTAGACTCGGGAGAGGAAGAAAACATTCTATGGAGGTGTGATCAACTCGAAGGTGAGATAGAAGGCCCAGGGGACGGAGGTGCTGTAGGTGAGGTGATAAGGAATGTTTTCGCCTTGTTAATTTCGGATAATTCCTTAATAAAGACTGCCGGTCGTCCTCTTTTCACTGTGGCAAGGGCAGGGAAGGTTGCCTGGGTAAAGGAAAATCATTTCGAGAGGTTCAACCAGTAGGAAAGAGATGGCTCATTGAGACGGCATTTCCTTTCTGAATTTCTGGAGCATTTCGCCAATAGTTTCTCGTTTCTTATAGGAAGCAATTGATTGCTGGCTTTTGTTCGCGTTAATGAATTTTAACTTACCTTTATTTCCCTCCTGGATCACTTTAGAACATGGGTTCTTTTTGTTCAACGAAGAAAATTATTTCGTTTAAGTTTATAAATCAAGCAAAACAATGTAAAAAATAACAAGAGAACTGATTACCTCAAGTATTTATATTCGTCAAGACAAAAATAGATGTGGGTCGAAGTTGCCAATAAGTTACAGTAATTGACTTTCTCAAAGCTATAATTTTAAAAAGGTTAAAACGATCCGCGGCGTGAGTAAACACTTGCCGTGAATGAACTTTAATTGTACCATAAGAAGATGACAGAAGGGAGTGAGTAACTGAGCCAGGGTGTGCAATTTTCCTCATTATATTTAAGATCTGCACAGAAAGGGAATTCAAAATATAAAATCGTAAGAAACACTGCAGCAGTTCGGATAAACGTGAGAAAAACTGTGGTGCTGCGGTCTACCGAAGCCGCAATATCGATAGCGGAGGGAACATGGGGATCTGAAGAGTGAGCGTTTGACGTGAGGAAGGGGATGAAAAAGTGCATCTCGGGGATAAAAAAGAATCCATGAGAATGGTCTGCCGCAATAGAACATGAAAAACACAAATTCAAAAGTGATCGATAAATAACTTAAAGAGGTGGACGAGTTGTGCTCCAGCACGTCTGTTGAAAAAAAAGGGAAAAAATTGGGCAACATGATTTTCATCATAAAAAAAAGTGAAGCTTTTTTTATAAAGACGTACATGCTGATTCTCTTTTGCAAAGAATGTGCGTGAGAAGAGACGAGCCGATATTGACAACATTATGAGTGAAGACAATTGGGACGGGAATAGTAAAAATACGGAGTGGACATTTAAAAAAATGGAAACGAAAGATTCCCACGTAACCATATGAAAAATAAATAGGAAAAGAAGGAGAAAACCATGAATTACTGAATAGATGATCGGTAACAGATGAGGCAAGGAAATGGAAGAGCATCAGTACAGTAGTAGGAATCTGGGCAAGGAGATAGGTAAAGAATCAAGACAAAAATCAACACGGAAAAGGAGACGAAGTAGGAAAAACTGTGTGAGGATACTGAGTTTACAGGGTCGGGAAGAAATGGGCGCGCTACATACAAATGCGAAAGAACTCTAAGGAATAAACGAAGTAAAACTCGCTAGTAGTAGTAGTATTTAGGGGAGGCGACCGACAGCTGAGGTCATTTGCGCCATAGGGGATGGACAGGAAAGGATGAAGGGTAGAGAGAAACCCGGCGCCATTACCCTACTCTTTACGAAAGGCGCCAAGGGGTCCGCAGCGTAACGTCCCCTCCGACAGACGGCGTACTCACTCAAAGGGCCCTCCAAAAAGCACCCCATGTAGGGATCGAGACACCTCTGAAAAATATTCACCGGGATTTGAACCCGGGCCTCTGGGTGGGAAGCCAGTACGCTAGCCCCGGCACCATCTCGATCCCCTAAAACTCGCTCACACAGTTTAAGTTCACAAGAAGCAAAGGTAGTATTAGAATCACCAATATTAATTTTCCAGGAAGGCGAGTGATTATTCCTGGAAAATGTCAGTAATGGTTTAGAAAGGTGAGATGCATTCGTAATGCCGTAGTAACAATGCCAGTAATAGAAGAGAATATAGATAACAGATAAAATGGATTTTGGGAAGGCACTCTACGAAGTAGATTTGGGCACGACTAATGAAAATTTTCTAGAAGTTAGATGCATGAAAAAAGATAGAAAATAACCAGGAAACTATTCAAATTAGTTCAGTATGCGGAGGACTCAGCTTTAGTTCGGCGGTCAGCTAGGGGACTGCAGACGTCGCTGAGTGCATATCTGAGCTAATTTGATAGCTATAGGAGGGGAATCAATGATGTGAAAACGAATGCAGCGAAATCCTCAAGAAATAGAAAGACTGAGTTAAACATGAAAATTAGAAGGCATAAACTTCAGCAAGTGGAATGGTTCACCTATTTACGGAGTGATTTAGTCGCGGATGGGAGAAATAGTAAGGGTATTGAAAGAAGAATTGCATTAGGTAAGGAGGATTTTACAAATAGGAGGGAGTTTTGGACTAGGACCTTAAGTGATTTTGTAAAGAAAAGTTTCCCGAAAACTTTAATGCATAACTTAGTACTTTACAGCTTTGAAACTTGATCAATGAGTCAAAGGGATATTTGAAGATTGTGGAATCTTTGAGACGTGGATGTTGAGCAGATTAAAATGGACAAAAAGGAAACACGAAGAAGTTCTAGCCTAGGTAGACGAAGACAAGTTGTTGGGAGAGGCAGGTAAAGTGGATGGAGGGCATAATGGATTGCAATGGAATTTTGAAGACAGTGAGAGGAGAGAGAACGTTTGGTAAGCGAAGTAGAGGAAGGAAAAGATTACTGGTGAGCATGCTGACTGGAACGAAGGGAGGCATTTCCTGTGTCCATCGAAAAACTACCTTCTATGGTAGCCCACTGTTAATAGTTAAACTCACAGCAACACCCCAAATGCCTTATTGCGAAGTAAAAAAATATGGAAGTTCCAAAAATATTTAATTGTAATTGGAATAAATTCGCTTAATTACAGCCAATCATGTGATTATTTCACTTATTAAATAGTTTCTCTTGCCCGTTCAAAATTGTTAATTAAATATTCAATTGAAATTGAAAAATAACCAACTTGGCTTTTCCACGTAGAAAATTTTTATTTACGACCTATGTTTCGGTTTAACATCTTCACAGTATTTTCAAAATCTTATAATAGCTGTGTGAATTTGTATACACGTATGAGCCGTCATTTCTTGTGGTGTGCTTAGCAAAATAAATGCCTTCGAATCCCTCTTAGATGATGACGGATCAAACGAAACTCGGAAAATGATTTTGCACCAGGGGAATTGTCATGCGATTTTATCATCAATGAATGCATTGATGGATTTTAAAAACTTTAAGTTCAATCTATGCAAACTGACAATCTTTGAGTAAATTTTCTAAATATGCGTAAAATATAAAAAGTAGTGAGTCACGATATCCATCCTTAAAGACATCCTTGGGGACATGGATGGCGTAAAGAATGAAGTACAGAGTTTCAAATGTTATTTTAGACAAGAAATTGCTTTCCGAAAACAACAGATAAAAGCGGTGTCACGCTACGAAAGCCGCTCTTTACTTTTACGACACTGTTGCCTAGGTCACCAAAATGCGTTGCTTGCACAACCATTATTCTGCACTAGCAAAAGAGATAGGACGAGACTTGGTTTGCCCAAACACTGCGAGACGTAAACAGAGTAATAAAATACAAGTATAACGCAGTTTAATCGTTGAATCTCTCATATGATAGCAATGATGAATGCTGTATCTGACCTCAAGCAAAAGTTTAGGAAATGAGAATACAGCATGTTTAGTGCGTATAAAAACTAGCAAACTTTTCGAAAAAGTATTAGCAGATCATACAAAAATATGCACGCATCTGCAAGCAAATTTTTTGTTTTATAAATTTGTCAGCATAAGTAAAAGATATTAAAATGAGAATGGGCAGAAGTAACTATAAAGATTGCACCCCTTTTCCACCACTGCATTCCTTTCTCTAGCTGATAGCCTCGATTTTTCATTTTGCCGTCCAGAATGCCCATTTTCTCCCAATTGTACACCTTATTTAAGATTTTCCTTTCTCAGTTCTAACGTTTAATATAATAAACTATATTTATTATATAGTGAATATATTAGATTTAGTGTTTATCTCGAGGGAAAAGAAATGTGAAATTACATTTATCGTAACATGACTCTCGATGTACACAGCTAAAGTAGGCTTTCGATATTATTTTTATCTTCAAATTTAGCAAGCTATCGCGCACAGTATTTTACAGTTCAACTGGAGAAACCATATATCTAAATAACATTTTTAACAAATAATTTTTAGAAAATCTCATTGGTATAAATATGCATGATGGGATAAAATTAACGTTATACTTATCAACACAGTAAAATAAACAATATGACTGGTAAAAAAAGACTAAATAATTATTTCCATGGATATAAACTCTAGAGGTTAGTTGAACTTAAAATAAGCGAAGGATTTTTCGTGCAACTAAAACTGGCGAAGTGGATTATTCTCAAAAATACTATCTCACACTCGAAGAGTGTGTGTATCCATTTCAGCGTGATTCTTTGAGGTACATTAATTTTGATACATACATGAAAAGCGGAATTGCGGAAACGTTATTTAATCTAGCACACACTACATGAATGTCATTTTTTCACATCCCAAAAGTTTCTTTACGAAATTATGAGTCGAAATCGAGGAAAAATGACACTGCACGATGCATTTACTGGAATGGGAAGGAGGCAGGTTACAACCACGAAAAACAGTGCAAAAATATAAGTCATTTCACTATCGGAAGGAACGTAATTCGTTCTCGTTATATGTGAGTTGGTGTATTACGAGTTCGTGACAGTTCAGGCGACAACGTCGCCACCTTTTTATGATACCCATCTATAATAATGCGTGAAGCATTCAACTCCACCTTCCGGTGAATCCCCTTCGAATCACAATTAATATGTCATCGGATCATAGGACGTGCACACGAAGATAAAGGCAAGACAGTCGAAGGCGACCGTCGGAGATGCACCTAGATAGCACTCGGGCGCGGCGTCGTTCGAGAAGGGCAGGAAGTTATGACGCTCCCTGTGGTATGACCTTATAAAGCGATCCCTGGATCTCTTTAAATTGGAGGTTCGGCAGGGTCATGGGCGACTTGGGAGACTCCTGGCGTCCTGGAGGGGAGTGTGAGGGGTGGTCACCTGGGGAGGAAAGGCGACGATGGCCGCCCTGGGATACGCTCCCGTGGTGTTTTCGGTCTCTCCGAAACCGATTCGAAGTCGTTCTGAGCAGATATTATGGGAGCATTGCCGTTTGGTTCGATGGGGCGTTTGGAAAGAAATACGGAGTATGTGGAGGTAGCGGGGGTTGGTGCCCGGAGGAAGGATGGGAATTGCCGCCGCGTAGCTTTTTGCTCAATGATCCCTGGAGTGAATTCTGGAGGATGGCTGTTGGAAGGAACCCAATGGCCGACGGAGTATGAAATGCCCTAGCTCTCCCCGGGGATGGGGAGTCCGTAAAAATGATTTTTACCCGCTTTAGTGCCGGCAAGAATGTTTATCCTATACACCCTACGATGGGGTGTCATGAAAAAACATGGAAGAAACCTCGGCATTTGAGACTCATTTTAAAGCCAAATATGAGCAAATCCCTGTCCGCCCTGGAATCTTGCTCTAAAAGATTCCTCGATGGATGAGGAAATGGTTTTCGCGTTCTTCTAAATAGGGAATTGCGGAAATATTGGGCTATTATATAATTGAATAAAGAAATATATATTATATATATATATATATATATATATATATATATAAACACACATTACAAAATGAGATCTATTTATATAATATGCAAGCTCAAAATTTCAGCTTTACATACAATTTTAATATTTATTTGATAACTATAATTATAAATATATATACCCATACATAAACATATATATCAGGTGTATCTATATATATGTATTTAAACTTATGTGAAAGTCTCACGGATGTGAATAATAACATATATGAAGTTAGCACTATCGGACAAATACACAGAAACACACAACAATGAAAAGAAACTCACTAGTTTTCGAATTTTCGGTGGTACAAGCCACCTTTCTCAAGGAAGAGAAGGGAGGAATATATGAGCATATATATATATATATATATATATACTTGATCAGTACTTCTGTTTCTTCCAAGGAAGACGGAGCTAAATTCCGTCGAAATTATTAAGAAATAACGTGTGAGCGTTCTTTTTATGTGTTCTTATGTTGTTTGTTGCTACGAAAACGAATGATCTCCATCGATGTTATAAATACATGTATACATTCAAACAACCTAGCGTCAGGAATATGGGGCTCCTAAAAACGAATGGACTCAACGTTGGAAAAAAGGAATATTTTATGACTAAGTATGGAATATAAAAAAAGTTCCGTCATCGGTAGGAGTAGAATGGAGTAGAAGATGTTCAAATGTTCAAAAGGAAATAATCGACATAAACATGTGGCATGGGTGGGAGAGAGGCATTCTTTGGGAAGGGCATGTGTACATGGACGCCATGTTAGCTTCAAATATGACCATATACGAATCCGGAGGAGTGAATTTTGTCGATTCAGGAAGTGGAATTCGACATTCAAGGCAGATATAGATGCAGGAAGATGGGTAACGAGCTAAATTTGGAAAGCTGAATTTGGCAGAAAAACTGAGAAAGGCAGTTACGAAATTACACAACGGGTCGACAATGATTACTGGGTTCGTGGATTATGAGAATGGAGCTGTTGGGTCCCAATTACTCGTATGAGGGGAGGAAAAATAGAATTTCAGATCTGAATTAATGCCCTGGTTAACCTTGGCTTTCTAAAGAAGAATTCGATTTCTTTTGGAGGGTTTTACCTTGGGACATTGGTGATCACCATTAGTTTTCAGAAGCGTAGTAGTACCGATTAGGATTTTGAGGGGTCTGAAAGTTATTACGCACCTGTGTGAACTTCGGAGCATTCATTCACAACTTGGAATTCCATTTGATCTGCATCATTTCGCTCTTCCACTCTAAAAGACTTAAGCCCAAGGCATATTCTTTTCTCTCTCTTCTCAACTTACCTGACAATCCCGTAGCCCTTTAAATCCCGCTATTTATCCATCCACTTTTTATCTAATTTTATCTCACTAACCCTCTGTCTTTCCAAGCTATTCTCAAATATTTCTTCGTTCACTTCCTATTTTTCTCACTTATTTTCTCTGTTTTATATATGCCTACGTACTCCAATATAAGATTACGGAACTGTTAAGCGGTACTCAACAGGTATATCGATTTTACTCCACCATTAATCACTGCCCATCCCGACTCCACACCGTTAGTCTATATAGTGTGCTATCCGATTCAAAATTCGGTATTCGAGTAAGTCCACTCTTCCTCTATGTCTAGTCGTAAATTCAACAATACTTTCATGAACTTAATGCATTCACATTTGCCGAACACCAGCTTGGATCCAATCAGCAATTAGAAAACTGGGGAGCACAATGAATGAATGCTTTCTTGAGCATTATTTCCACAGTTATTTATTTTTCAATTATTTTCTCAAAACAATTTTGCGTTCCAGTTCTCATTTTTAGGTGAATTATAAGAATCAAAATGAGCAATTGAAATGGGAATATTTATAAATCACTGAAAAGGTGACATTTTTAGGAATACTTAATTGATAAAATCAATTTCGGAAGACGAATACACTTCACTGTTGTCAATATGGCTAATACCTGTGCGGAGTAACCGTCTTAACTTGACTGGGACACGTATCATACACCGGGACAGCATCCGCATACGACCCATAAGTAGTAGTAGTTTTAAGGGGAGGCGACCGACTGCTGAGGTCATTTGCGCCATAGGGGATGGAGAGGAAAGGATGAAGGGTGGAGAGAAACCCGGCGTCGGCATTAGCCTGCTCTTTACGAAAGGCGCCAAGGGGTCCGCAGTTTAACGTCCCATCCGACGGACGGCGTACTCACTCAAAGTGCCCTCCACAAAGCACCTCAAGTAGGGATCGAGATACCTCTGAAAAATATTCAACACCGCCGGGATTTGAACCCGCGCCCTCAGGGTGGGAAGCCAGTACGTTAGCCCCCGCACCATCTCGATCCCCACGACCCATAAGCTGTAGGCATTGGAATGATGTGAAAACTATAAAAAATTAGCATATTTTTAAATTATGGGCATTATTTCACTCCAGAGGCTACCGAAATACGGTACCTCATGGCTCTTGATAAAGAAGGTGGGATTCACTTGAAATGAATATGAGAGAATTTATGAAAGATTAACTAGATATTGGAAATATTTTAACGAGGATTAAATTAAAACTATCAAGTTAATTCAACAAGGAAATGAAAATCGTACAGGGATCTTGAGAATTTAATTTCCAATCGTTCATTTTTTAAAAATTTATTGTCATTGATATTCTATCGTTTAAGAAAGGCTTTGGTTGGACACAGACTAAGCATCATTTAATTCATTTGTCTCTCCTAACAAAAAACAACCTGAGATCCGACACAACATTAAACCTTTAATCAAATCCGTTTACTTGCTTCGTCCTTTCATTTCGATCAGTATTCCTTTTCTCTCCCTACCCTTTCCTCGCTTGCCTAATGCTCGTATCACTCTTCAACATTCTACAGCCAATCAAAAGGATTTGTAACTTTCCTGCCTATTTCTGCTTTCTACCACAAATCCCTTAATATTATTCTTTTTTCATTAGGTCCATTCCACCTTTTCCACGCCCACATCTGGAAAGCCTCCAATCTAAGCTTAAAATGAATTTTGCTTCGAAGACCATACTTCCGCGCCGTAAAAAAATACACTCCTTATCAAAGTTTTACGAGCGACTTCTTAACATCCTTAATCAATGTCTCTGTCATCAATTCCCCCATTCTTGAGGAAGGTTCTTTGCCTAACGCTATCCTTCTTCCTATGTCCCTACTACTTTGACCATTTTGATCCAAAAAATTTCCGAGATTGGTAAAATGTTCCACCTGCTCAAGTTGATTAACTTTTTATTAATGTTCCACCTGCTCAGGTTTACAAACTTGAGCAGGTGGAACTATCTATTTTACCATTTAACTTAGCTTTTCTTCATTTCGAAAACCTATTGACGTTTCTTTGTTTACTTTGATTGCCATCCCGTACCTATCTCACTGACTTTCCAATTCACTCAATAATGCTTGCAACCCATTGGCTGAGTGACATACTATAAAACATGATTATCGACAAACCTAACCTATTTAATGCATTGTCCACCAATTTTCATTCCTATTTCCGTTTCTCCCTATACCTTTTAACCATCGCCTCCACATATACGTAGAAAATCACCGGTGATGATGGACACGCATGTCTTACCCCTTACAATTACTTAATAATCTTCAAAATACATTCCTCCTGCATCGATACACTTAGTTCGGCGCGTCTGCCACTCGTCAAAAGCCCGCTGGAAGTCGGTTTCCGGAATATTGTTGAGAGCCTTTGTCGTCGCCGCTTGAACCGCCTAGATTGGGTCGAACCGATATCCTTTGAGCTCCTTTTGAGCTATCCTTCTTGAGCTTTCTCTGTCGAGAAAATCTTCATCTTCCTGGACGCAGTCCAAAATTTCTTGCGAAATTTCCACCGGTGACAGTTTTTGTTCCTCGCTCAAGACTTTCGGCACCAGCTTCGCGCACCCTTTCCTCATCGCAAGATCCTCTGTTACAATGGTGTGGACGGTTCGAATGAAAGCCGGTCTCCTTACTGATTAGGGCGATTTTTAAAGTCAAAAACCTTTTTCACTTTGGCCACCTGAGCAGGTTCGAGCGGTCGTCGGGCGTCCGACGCGGTGCTCGTCTTCGACGAGCTCCCGGCCTTCCTTAAACATTTTGTGCCACTCAAAAACTCTTGTGCGGCTTAAGGCATCATCCCAATAAGCCTGTTTTTGATGAGTTCAAGGGTCTCCAACGCAGATTTCCCGAGTCTAACGCAAAGTTCACAGCGTAGCGTTGATTGACGGTGCGCTACATGCTGGCGCGACAACACCACAAACAATCACACGTCACAAAAATCCACCTACTGTCTCAATGTATGTCCGGAGGCGACGGAACTAAAGTGCGCTTGAGTGGTGGGGGACCCCTCTACCGAGCCGACCGGTCGGACCCCCATCCACCGCCCCGGCTACAGCGAACCAGTCGCGATACTTGCTGTACGGACCCTGTACATATTGCGTTCCGAAAGTAATGCAATTGAATTTCCCGCTTCGCTCTTATTGGTTGGGGATGGAGTAGGTGGGATGGACGCTAAGCTTTGCCGCGAAACCGGTCTTAGTGATCTCCAAGGTGTGGAAGCGCCAGGACGTCAGTTATTGAAAACCTCTCCGCGCAAGCCGTGTCGCAAAAAAATGGGATCGACGATCGGGCAACGTTACGCAATACAGTTATGAGCTAAACTGAAAAAAATAATCTGGGAGTACTCTGAGACGTTCACGGGTGGCCTATCCCCCTTATTTTCTGCAATATATTTATTACTTTTACCAAATTCACTCCATAAAACGCTTTTTCTAAATCTACGGAATAGATAAATACATCCAAATTGTACTCTTGTGTTCCTTTCTATTAGTGACCTCATTATCGCTATGATATCATGCGTGTCTCTCCACTTCCTGAGCCCAAATTGATCCTCCCCTGAGTATTCATTCGGCCTCCGGTCCACCTTGTAATGATGATCCTAAGTATTACCTCAGCTTCTTGCTAAATCGAACTACACTCCTCACATATTGCCGTATTTCCCTCTTTTGGGATTTGAACTTCCATTAATCTGACAAAATCTTCCAGCCAAATTTCTTCCTCATAAATCCCACGAATTAGCCCATAGAAGTCTGATGGCATAAAATCTATACCATACATACCCTCTATTTATTCTATCTATCTCTCTTGAATCTCTCCTAGTTGAATTAATACTTTTCCTGAGGTATCTTTATTAGTGTGCAAAGATTTTCGATTCTTACTTCCTGATAAATACGTAACCATTGTATACAGACCACCAATTCCACTCATCCCTTGTAAAGTTTTCCTTTCCTCGCAGTGTGTCTCTCATTTTTCATTGAGAGAAGAATTTCTTGGATTAGACCGTATGCATTAATTGACGAGAATATATATTATGCAAGGTGCTAGCCATACCTACATTACACTCCTACCATAACTGTCAACCCGATGATTGGTACGGTAATTGAGACGGCGGAGATCGGGTGGTAGGCTCAATCCCTGCGGCAATCACATTAAGGCTAGGAGACTGGTCACTTTCTGCGGTCTCTCATACCCAATATTCATATGGTCACATAAATACTTTAAATGGCCTTGGTAGTAGAAGCTCGGAGTCAACACCCGAGTTTCAGCGTAGGTAAACCCGATGAAAAGGTAAATGGTCTATTCTAAAGGAAACGGCACTGTTTGCGCTGTAATAAAATAGTACCTGATGAGATATAGCAAGAATTTTTGCTTAATTTAGCGAGGGGAAGGCTGAAGTCAAGAGAAGAAACACGTCTCTCGCGAGGAAGACGTAATAAATGAACGATGCTAGAAATAAACTTTGTATAATACGTTATACGGCACTAGATGAATCTGGTTGGTTAAACATGCTTTGCCTAGATCAAATGGGAGGGATTCGCCGTCGTTGAAGACAAGTGAACGCATGAGCCATCGCGTAATTTCACTTCCGATACTAATGCAAGGTGAAAATCCAGCTTAAAAATTACGTCTTTGACAGCGTTGCCAGGCCGCACTCAAATGGGAATTTCATGAGGCCATTCCCGTGAACGTACGAAGTTAATACCGCGCACTCCCGAGGAGGAAATATGGACCACACCCACTAATTTCAAAAAGCCTGGTTTTCCTCCCCGTCTAGTTAATTATTTCAGTCCGAAAAAAGAAACGGGGCAATGAAATCGAAAGTAAGTACTCCGCCCCTTACAAGTGGGGAAGGCGGAGTGATGCCCGGTGAAAAAGCGGCGAGAAACCAATGAACCGAGAAAAGCCAGAATACGCAAAAAATGATGCAACTCTTGGGAGCCAACGCTGGCAGCGAAAGAAAAGGCTTCATTAAAGCGAACCGGTTTCTGAGGGAAAAATCACTTCAGGGGAAATCTCTCTCTAAACTGACCTTTTCTTACTGCCGAAGGTGTCTGAGTGACACTAACTCCCAAATTGAGTAACATGCAATATTTAGCCGGTGCACTAATTTATTTCAGCGGCATCCACTGAATTTGCGAGTACCCACTCCAAATACTTTGAACTCCTTTATATTTTTCTGTGGATTCCACCTTTGATCTTAAATTAAAGTAAAGATGAACAGGTATTGTGGTAAATATAGAATATTTTATGGGAAAATATGTGGACAGGAGTAATTATTAGGAACAAACTCAATTATAAGAGAGAGAATAATAAAAGGAAGGGTTCTGAGCTACTCTGAGTTTTGTTATTATTAAAGTTTATGAAAATTGGAAAGCCGTAAAATTCATCTTGGAGACTGCGTTACGCCTAAAGAAGGTATGGCAACACAATAGATGCCAGAAATATATTTTTTGAAGATCTTACTGGGATTGCTAGTGAATAAATATAAATTGTGTAAGCTGGTCCATTTCAAATGGTCAAATTTAAAATTTATATGGGAATACCAATTTTTTATCACCAATTCAGCCAATGAAATTGAATGCACGTAATAAATACTGCACAAATGGTTTAATAGGTATTATAATCTTATTGATAAGCTGCAGAACTTAGGTATACTGCATGTTAATATTATAAATACAGCAATTTTTCATTCATGATGTTATTATAACACGATTTTAAGGGTGGTTACGATGAATACCTGGGCAGTGGAATAGGACAGGAATCAATTCCAAATTCTAGTACAACCTCTGTAGTAGTTCAAGAAGGCATTCAAGCAAACTATATTTTTAACTACTTAAAGGAACTGCTTGCCACGGTCGAGTTATTTTATTGCCATACTGTTTCTTACGAAACATTTAAGAAATTGATACGCAAAAAGGTTATATGGAGAGAAGGAGATATTACTAAATAAATAAATGAATGAGTAACTAAGTTACGCAGATCTGATCTATCTAAAGTCAAAAGATCTATCTATCACGATCTAAGGAAGTTAGCGATAGACAGGAGAGAATTTACGAATTCATTTAACCAACCTTTGGATTCAAATAATGCCTATTTTTCCATCGCCATTATTATGAGGAGCTATGAGCTTGCATTCTAATTAAATGCAATGATATTATTCCATGAGCTCTACACATAATTTACATGTTACCAATAGTCATGAGCACATATTTCTCTTTTTATGAGAAAATCATACCTGTTTATCACAAAAAATTGACGTGGCGAGGTGAAAAAATTACTAAATCCAATTATCTTGATTTTTTTCACTCATTTCCCTTGAACTTATAGCTTAGGAAATAAAATAATGAGTAAATAAAAGAAGTAAACATTTTTTTAGGGCACGGCGAACTAATTTAGAGGTTCGGATAAGATTTTGCTCTTCGATTGAAGATGGGGCTTTATTATATGGAATGCTTTTTTCTTAAGTTTATGTCCCCAAGATCATAGTACCTCCAGCAAAATGTAGATCCAAGCAACATTTAATATGGTTACAAATCATGACGTTACCATTAAACCGACGACTTATCTACTGTTATGGCTGCACACTAATTTGTGATACACCGTTTTAGGTAGGTTTTAGTGGGACACTATTAAACATTAATTCAAATTCCTCATTGGTCATTCTTCTTAACAGTTAACGGGTTGAAAATTTACATTCTCACGGACATTTATGCATAATATTTTTTTCCACATCTTTTCGTGTAACTGATTAATCAAAATCAACATTCAGGCCCTCATTAATAACTCTTCCGACATTTTTAATCCTTCCGGGTAAGTTCCTCCTTCCATGGGTGTTCCCGGATAATATACTCAAGTCCATCCTATTCATTCAATAAACAGCACTGACAATTTACTCTTATTTTGAATTTCTTCGCGCGCACGTTTACGGTGACTCTCAATTTTGATTTTTGACTGCCCGAAATATTTCTGTGAACTTAAATTTGGAAACCACTACATCGACCAGGACCGCGCCAATAATATTATCATTTCCTATTATCTAACAGACTATTATCAATTGCCCAAATCACGCTTTGGGTATGAAGGCTATAATTTCTTGAAGGTGTTATTTCGTCATATATGCAACGCACAACATGCTCACAGAAAGAAAGGCTACGAGGATCTTTATAAATTTGGTTTTGATTTATATAAAAATTGGAGAGCACATAAATAGAGCAGTTTGCGTACAAGGGAAAATGTTTAGACAAAGAAGGTCTAAGTTGTAGTTAATACAAGTAGATTTACGTCAGGTAAATACGTGATGTCAAGGACCTGGACTTCAGATGTGAAGAAAAGGTTGGTACAAGCATGTTGAGTGTAGTTTTTTTTACGGCGTGGAAACTCAATTTTGAATGCAAAAGGATAGGCGAGTAGAATGGATGATTTGGATATCGGGGTGGACATGTGGAGAGGGATAGAAAAAGTAAAATGTACCGAAAGGAAAACAAAGTCCAAGGCATGGTCGTGGAGGAGGGAGTGTTGTTGAGGGAAATCCAAAAGCGGTAGGAAAGTGGTGGCAGAAAATTTTGATCGGCGATGAAATGTTGAGATAGAATGTTATGCGAGGGAGGTAGGGAGAAGGAAGTAAAAGGCATTTTGCACAAATTGATGGGTGGCAGAATGTATACTATATTGAGGAAAGACTTATTATTGGATATTGTGTCAGATTGTCTTGCTAGGCGAGCCCTAGAATGGGTGGTATCAGTATTTAATCAATGAGTCCCTACGGAATCTTCCTTAACCTGAAGACTACCATAGTATAAAAAACAATGCAAGGCTCTTTCCAACTGTTACAAGATTAGAATTGTAGCTTACCTGATGTACGTAGCTCAATAGAGAATAAGCAGTCACTGTCGTCACCTTGCAATGGAAAGGACTCCATTCTCTTGGGCGTTAAAATTCCGTTCATAGCACCTCTTGCCTCTGGTGAAAGAATTGAGGGAAGTCCGTTTTCGGTAGTCCAGTTCTTCAAACACATCCATCACCTCCTTCCTGGAACCATTCTTCGGTGTCAAATCGTCGCCCTTTCATGCGAAACTTTTAGTACAGGAAGAGGCCACAGGAGAACTAATGAGGATGTTGCCATTTTTCCTCCTGTCAGAATTCGCTTCAATGGCCGAATGGTGTGGAACTCGAGATTTTCTTGGTGCAAGAGTCAGTGACCCCCCGACCCCCGCATTCTATGGTCGTTTCCGCTTCACCTCCTACCTCAGACGCATCGGTATCAGCACGTAAAACTCTGATTCATTCCGACCTTGAGGAGGAAACTCATTGCGGACAATGACTCCAATGCGAGAGAGGTAATTGACGCGCATTCGACACCGCCCTTCTCATTGCTTTCCTCCCATCGCCGCGAATGTGGATTCTTCCACCGAGGAAAACTCCTGCGCAGATTCAGTCTGGGTCATAACCATAACTCCAACTTCCGTAATGACCTTTGAAAGGGAACTGGAGTCGTTTGTGACGCACTCGTCGGGTTGCCGACACCCTCTCCCAGACGAGGTTGCTTCTGCTACAGAGTGAGTCGGCGGGGCATGAATTTTGATGTGAGCCGCCTCATTTGGGTTCCACCGTCGATATCCGTTGATAATTACGTATACATCCGACCAATACACGGTTGATGACCATGCGATGATATGTTGAAAATTTATTCCCGCACACACACTTTCGTCTGTCGTGACATTTGAAAATCTACCGAATATCCAGCCAATTTGAAACCCGCTGAAAACGAGAGAATCACTCGATTATGCGACATAAGACGACGTAATGTTCACAGATTATTTTGTTTACATTTCTTGAGTTAGTGAGTACCGTGCCAATGATTTTCTAAAAATAAATATATAATTTAGTGTAGACAAGTCGCTCCTTTTCGTGGGAAGCACCCACGGGCGCGTAGAACCCTAAAACCTCACTCCAAATGGAGGTCGATAAAGCATCCTGGGGTCTTAAGAGGCACTACATCTAGTCTTAGCTTCATACTACCAGTCTCTAACGTATGAGTTGATTCATATTCGATTCTTTGAGTTCCATTACTTTGCCAATTGAAATCGTTAGTACCCGTTAATTTACTAATATACAAATACCCTTTTTAAAAAGTGATGAGATATTCCGAGTTAGGAATTGCTGCCATGGTTAAATATTATATTTAGCACCAGTTACAGTACGCTACGAGCTAGGTCTAAGAAGTTGCGAAATAGTCCTAATATCGTCCTGATAAAGATTTTAAATAAATAAATAAACTCAATGACAGCTTCTCAATGCTAACTCTATGTCCTAGTTCTCAGAAACGTGTGAAGAATGTAAAAGAATAAAGTCATTCTAATCAACATATGTATATATGAAAATGGAGTAAAATGTGAATAACTATCACCAAGGAAGTTTATATCAAAAGCTCTGCAGATCACAAGTTCAATTTTAATGGTATGGTTACAATTACATTTAGAACACTTTATGTTACCCTGAACTATGTATATCTTTGCATTACATTCAATTTCAACCGAGGTTAACAGAAACTCCTATACGATGAAGGGCAGGGGCATGCAAGAAGCTAGAATTGGGTAAAATCGCGAAAGATATTTGTCTTTAAATTTCATTACAATCATCTTCGATACATTGACTATCGAGAAACTACGGACAGTAACGGTGTTACCATTCATTTAAACTAGCCAGGACCTTTAAAAAATGACCTTTTACGGAAAATCTTTTTTTAAAGAGCAAATCACTTGTTGGTCGTCTGAGCGTATGCGCAACAACAAATCATTTCGAATGCCATGTTAACGTTTGTTTTTGTCTTACTGGGAGTCACAAGAGGCTGAAATTTTTCTTTAAAAATATTTTCTACAACATAATAAGCACTGGCATCAAATCGGGCGAAGAAAGCCGGTAAAGACTGATCCGGGTTGAAAGTTTTCCTGTTTGCAAAAATAAGAAGGAATGAAATACTTTTAGCTATTTATTTCCTCAGCCTGATGAACTTTCTTTCAATATTAAAATGAAGAATTCCTATGGGAGACAAAAGAATGCAACATGCTGGGAATTCATGGCTGAGAATAATCAAAGATACTCTTAAGAAAATATAGGTTAGAGAATATTCGTTTTTCAGTATTTCGGGTACCTGGTGACCAAATTTAGAATATGTGGAAAATTGACCGAATAGAGCTATGATGATAAACATCACATGCTGAGTGAGCATTTAGTGTTAGCATCCGTTTCCTTGATTACGTTCTGGAAGAATTGCTAAAAACTGAAACGAGGAAAGATTGTGATAGACGTTTTGTCGGAATGCATGCCACATTATCTCATATAATTTCTTATTCTATTGAACGAATTAATAATGCATACATTTTCCCTTACTTAAAATAGCTTCGGAAATTCTTTAACAAACATGAATTTCCAATGGCTCGCCTACATCATTTCATGAAAGTAGCCACATATTAGTGATTGTTAATGCAATCAAAAACCAATTTAATTTTTATCCTTAAGGTGGAGTATTGCACCTTCACATTTCGGCCATTTCTGCACGACAACGCACTCCTGAAAGACTCCAACAAGTTGAGCACCGAATTCGCTAACCTGGACAAGGAGCATATTACCAAAGGTCAAGCCAGGATGCAAGCTTCTGGAGAAATAAAATCATGCAAATCATGCTAATGGGATAGACGTTAGTTGTTCCCCTCTTCTTTCTCATGGTTTGCTTCCCCAGGATCCGACGTCTCTTACCCTCGTATCAAGGGTGAATGGGATCAATTGTCCCGCCCCCTTTCCCTGCCCTGGATCTCCCATACATTCACATATTCATGACATGGGGATGCAGAGAGGAGACCGGGTAAGCCAGAACTGCGGCGGGTTGCCCACTCTTGCGAGGGAAAACTTCCCCACTAAGGAATCCCGAGGGAGCAACGACTCGAAATTGCGCCTCCCCTAGAGCACTTCTTGCTGGAAATATCCCAGCAAAACTTCCTTTCCTTAAAAGCGGGCAAGGAGACTGCGCAATGTGATTTAGTGTCCATGAAAATTACCCCTTGAGGAATTTCATAGCTGAAGCTTTGGAATCCAATCTGCTTCGTTCGTCGTATTGGAATTAAATTTACTTTATTTTTTTTTTTGGAGTATTGAGGGTGAAATAATTTCAAGATTTTGAGTCGTTTCGAAGCACGGAGCACCAAGGACAGCGGTGAAACTATTCAAAAGCAAGGCAGAAGCAGTTTCACATCTCTTCATTGGTAAGAAAGATGATTGGAGAAAGATACAAATTATTATAATGAAATATATTATTATTATTAAGTAATCTACCGGTTAAGGTAGGTTTTGCATGGACAAAACTACCAAATAAATATTTTGTGACTCCTCACAAAACACAATCCAGAATGAAATACGAGGGTCATCCGGAAAGTAGTACCCGTTCGTGAAATAAAGACACAAAAGTAAATATTAACAAACATAAAAAATTTTATTTGAAAGAGGATACTTTAAACTACTTCTCAACATAATCTCCAAGCAAATTAAGGCATTTGTCATAACGTGTGACAAGTTTCTGTATTCCTGCTGCATAGTCCTTCGCCGCCAGCTCATTGAGATACAGGGTCACTCCTTCTTTAAGTTCTTCATCGCTGTCAAATCTTTTTCCTGCCAAAAAGTCTTTAAGCTTTGTAAAGAGATGAAAATCTGAAGGGGCCAAGTCCGGGCTATACGGTGGATGGTCGAAAGTTTCCCATTTGAATTGCTGCAAAAGTTTTTGTGTTATCCCAGCTGCATGAGGCCTGGCATTGTCATGAACGAGAATGACACCAGTAGACAATAGACCTCGCCGCCGATTTTGTATTGCCCGCCGTAATTTCTTTAATGTTTCACAATACGCATTGGCATTAATAGTGTCTCCACGGGCCATAAAATCAATAAGCAATACACCTCGTCGATCCCAGAAAATGGTTGCCATGAGTTTCCTGGTGGACAGAACTGTCTTGAATTTTTTTGGTTTGTTTGGTGAATGAGCATGATGCCACTCCATTGACTGTCGTTTACTCTCAGGTGATGCATAACAAACCCATGTTTCGTCACCAGTAATTATGCGAGTCAAGAAAGAGTCTCCTTCATCAGAATAACGTCCCAAAAACGTCAGTGCTGCAGCCATACGCTTGGTTTTGTGCTCATCTGTAAGCTTGCGAGGGACCCATCTTGCACAAATTTTTGCATAATGCAGATGGTGTTTAACAATTTCATGAACAATTGTTCGAGAAACATTGGGAAAATGCTCACAGATGTCATCAATTGTGACGCGCCGATCGTTCCTCACGAATTCGTCAACTGAGCTCACCAGTTGGTCTGTAATGACAGACGGTCTCCCCGAACGCTCATCGTCGTGTGTGTTCCCCCTCCCCATGTTGAAGTTGCGACACCACCGCCGAACAGACGACTCGTCCATTACATTGTCTCCATACACCTCCTTTAATTGGCGATGAATATCACATGGGCGAACGTGTCTTGCATTGAGGAATTTAATCACTGCCCTCACTTCACAACTGGCGGCGTTCTCAATTTTTTTAAACATTGTAAACAATCACAGAAACAACACAGGCAATGCTAGCGTCACGCAACTTGGCTCAGAGAAGGCAGACAAGCCACTGAAGCTATCTGACCTCGTCCAGCGGCTACTCGCGTCGTCAGCACTTCATGCGGCACGAACGGGTACTACTTTCCGGATGACCCTCGTATATACGAGGGTAATTCAATACATAACTCGCAAAACTTGATAGACGCGATAAATACCAAAGTAACTTCCTGAAATTTATTTAAATTTAATGCATATTGACCCTCTAAATTCAAACACTTATCCCATTTCTTTACAAGTCCTTAATAGACGGCAGCAAAGAAGTACTGTGTTCGACTGTCGCAGCTACGAGTAACCTCTCGGACTTCTGCTCTATTATTTTCATAACGACGGCCATCCGAATGATTTTTTTGGGGCCCGGACGGTTAAAAATCACTGGGGGCTAATTCGGAACTTAACGGTGGATATTTTAAGCGTTCCGAATGAAATATTTGTAACAGCTTATAGCAATTTGTAAGATATGTTTGCGACTTATATATATTGATTTACCCTCGTATAATGAACTACATTTATACACATCTATTTGGTAAAATGATATATCTCGATATCTGTGGCATTCGCAATAACATTGACCAATACGAGCCAGAAAATTGTCCATTTTTACCCATAATGTCAGTGGTAAATTATTGAGTACTTGGTAAGATACATCTGCCGAAGGACGTAGACAACATATTCCAGCTTTATAAAGTTAGACTTGCTTCCAATGAAGCGGCTAAAACGACAGACTCCTTAATGGCCACCGCATCATGCTCCAGTTGTAACAGCGCCAAGAATCGCAGAAGAGGTCCATTACTTCAAATCAACGCGACCCTGTTTAAACTAAAATTGTACTTTTCAATTAGTTATTCTTAAAATTCGTTAATTATTAATTTTGAACAATTAAAAATTAATGAAGGTGCAATACGGTTTTCCGAAAAATCTTCCATTTTTTATTTCATCTGAATGCTAAGTGATAAAATGAGATAACCAATTTGTTAATAGTTTCAAAACAATTTTTTTCCTGATGACATTTTGAATTCACTTAACTATTTATTTATTTTGTATTAGCCCGAAAAGAGCATTTCGACCTTTACACCAGACTTGGAACATTAATGTAACAATTTGACAATTACATGATATATTTAGTTTTCATGCCTCGATTCATTGTCTTCCTCTAAAGTATTAATTTCCTTTTAGGTTATAGCCGATTGTTCAGCTCTTGAAATTTACCCAGTCTACTAAAGTTATATGTTGTTATCATATTACATTAGTTTATGTCCAAAGAAAAATCACTAACATTTATTAATTAAGGGAATATGTTTCATAATCAATACATTTAGACGATATTATATCATAGACTATGCTCAACCGTATTCCAACTGGACAACTGTACGTACAAGTCATAATTGGAAATATTTTTTTCTGGTTGAACAAATAACTGAAGTAAAATTGAAGACAAATTTTTAATTGAATCTAAGACATGATTTCTAAAATAAAAGCCGGTATAAAAATCAATGAAAAACTAAAAAAAAACCGTATGTACCCGTATAATAAGCTTTTCTCAATTAAAAGCCTTTATATCGTTGTTTCTACATAAAATATGAGGATTTTATGACAGTTAGTGAGATTGTAATTAAGTAGCAATTTAAAACTTTCTGGTGCTATGATCCAAATATAACAAGTAATTGTTTCTCATGTTACGTCCATGAGAGAGTGAAGGGTATGTATGGGAGAGTAAAAATAGACGAATCGATACACCAGAATTCACATGGTTTATATAATTATTATTCGCTAATGATACCGCTTACTAAAACGCGACTAGTTTGGTTATGGCTTCTTATCTCCAAATGTATTCCAACCAATAGTTCCCATATATTTCCCATACTCCATATTTCCACATAACCAATATTCTTTTACGTTTGACAAAGATAATTTCATCTGTGTGGATGAAGAAATATGGGAAAATATAATTTTTTTAACATTATGCGCAACATGTATAACACTCATTCTTCATTTTTATTCATCCCTAGTGATACAAAATCTTTCCACCTGAATTCCAAATCGATAAAATAGAATACATAAGAATGTAATATCAATATCATTAAGTGGGGAAACTTGGTATTTTAGATAGTAGAAAATGCTCAGAATAATGTAAGATAATTTCAATAATTTGCATTTAGTTATGGATACCATTTAAGCCACTGGAATTTCAAAGGGATCGCAATAAAAATATGCTCCCCCAACCTTATGGAACGTGTTCGCTTGTTAAAATAAATTCATAAACTCAACTCAGAATCAATGAAGAAGAACCGGAGGTTATTTGTATTAGTTTGTATTATTTGTAGGTTGTATTATTTGTATTGTTAAGAGTAATTTTAATGTATTCCTTTGAGGAAAGTCACAAAGTGACTCGTAAGGCTTTGCGGAAGAGCGGTAATTCCTCCCCCGAAGGATTCCTTATGTGTTCGTCTAAGATGGAGGAAAACAAAAGGGCGATAATTCACCGATCGATTCCGTTCTAACACAAGCAATCGGACAAGTGATTGGAAATGTTTCCCGGGGAGGATATCCCCTCTATTTCGACTCTCACTATCTTTCTGTATTCCCTTTCCCCCCCACTTCATTGACTCAATCCACCACTCGTCCCTCTAGACCCATAGACTCCAAGGAGAACCAATACCTTTTCCCATCCTCTTTGCTTCTCTGTTTTGACCGAGCTCCGCCAGAGGGAAATTATTGGGGGAAAGGAGAAGGAACATTTGGGAGGAAGGGGGATCGCTTGTTGGGAAGTAGAAAGGGAGGGAGGGGAGGGAGAGAGAGAGAGGGTAAAAGGAAACTACAGAGACGGGGAACGGCTGGGTTGGGCATTACTTCTTGCGGCGTGGGATGATCCGCTCGCGGGGACCTCTTTCCCATTTGGGGGAGAATAAGAGAGGCATTTGGCCTAGGTACTGAATTCTCGATGATTTAGAGGGCAAACGAGATGTGGTGTGTGTGCTCTTGTTTGGTGAATTTGTACAATTCCATCAGAGTGCAGTCTTTCTTTACTAATTGGCTCAATTTCCTTTCCTGGGAAATTATTTTACGATATGCGATGAATGGAGTGTCGTGATCCTTCAGCCAAAGGACAAGCGCACTTTCGTCTAATATGGAGCACTCATCCAACAAACACTTTTGTACCGTTGCTTACACTTTAATAGGTCTGATTTCTGTCGATTTCTTGGCCAATGAAAAACAAGTCAGCGTGGCAGCATTCAAGCATAAAATTTATTGATTGCACATCGCGGCTATAGAATAATTTAAATTTCAAAGAAGAAAGTCTCGGCACAAAAAGTTGGGACATCTAGATTTATCACCATACATTTCAATGACATGGTCAGAAAATATGTTCTCCTGGAATTCAGACCCTCCTTACACTTTTTATGTGTTTATTCCGAATGATATCCTGCAAACCCCGCGGAAAGAATCGAAAAAACAAAGAATATTCTGTAATCAACGTGTAACTGAGCCAAAATAATTGTGTTGAGAGATCGAAAAAAATGGCAAATATACTTGGAGTACACATTTCACATTACCATATGAAGCGGGGGAATGCTTAATTTTAAATTCATAATAATTACGTGTAGGGTGGCAAACCAAAAAAATTGCCTTAAGTGTGTACTTACATGTCAGCTCATTATCTTCACCTTTAAGTCCATAGTTTTATTCAAGCTTCCATGAACTCTATTCAACCTAAAAAATGGAATAGACAGAGGTATATGAAAGTTATGTGTCTTTGCTGAACTCTATATCATTATTGTCCATTACAAGATTAAAAGGTCAATTTATTTTTTAAATAATCGCGTAGTTTCCTTTAAATGAGGGAAATAAAAACAAAATTTACTGCGATCACATGAAATTCACACCAGATTGTGACATTGGACGTCTCCATTTATTTATTTCGTTTTCGTATTGGTGGCTCCAAAGAAGTGTTGTTTAATTCTATGAGCATCGTACGCCCGTAGGCAGACAGGTAGACAGGAAAGAGCGGGGAGGCACCCAAGGCCGCCAGGTTGAAATTTACGACGGAGGAGGAGACCTGGGAGAGATTTGTGGACGCTGAAGAACCCTCGTTTTGCACCGGGTACTGGAAAGATGGGTGAGATTGAGAGATGCGAGCACCGCAGAAAAAAACAGTCGTGGTTAGGATCGTATTTATGCATGAACATAGTAAGTTGAAAATTGGAGAATACGCGTCCGTATGTATATTATTCATATCATAAACCATATATGAGGGTTATTGGGGTAAAACTAAAGGAATTTATGCCATTCACTTAAAAAGAACGTTTCTAGAGGTCTGCAAACTAATGATTATTGAAAATAGACCATGAGCAAAGAATAACTTAAACAACTTGACCTTTGTGAGATTGAAATGTATGTTCCTTGGTCCTGCATAGTCATTTTTTAATGAAAAAAAGTACACACTGATAGAAATAACTTATCCAGTGGAACACTTCAGTCTTGCGGTACGACTCGAATTTTGGTGCGACCTAGTTCGCTCGAGTGCTTTCATATTCTCCTTAAATATCTTATCATCTGTTTTCCTTCCCTTTGGAAAAAACCAATTGATAAAATTTTGAGCTAAAAAAAAAGATACATCCTTTTATCCCGTATAAAGACATACATACATTCTTAGATTTCCAAAATTATACGATTCTTGTTCCATGCATAGTATATCAGAATACGCAAGAATTTTACATTTTTGTTTCATTGTCATTTAATTGTCATTGCCTTTTGGCTGAACATTCTGACAGTAGTTTCTTCTTGAGAGATTCGATCTATACATGTCCAGTCACTTCAGTTCGCTTTAAGTAGTGTTGAGAGAGAACCTTTCATGTGTGATAATGCTGATCGCAGGAACCTATTCTTATGTGTTAGCAAAGGAACAGAAAACCGAATGCCTGAGGGAAATGACATCTGGATGGAGAAGAGAAAGGAAAAATGGTCCAATTCGCAAAAGACCTTGGAAATGACTGGGGAAAAAAGGGAAAAAAAATAAGGTGGACAATACGGGCCTGGGTGATGCTGTGGAAATGTATATCGCCCTGAAAACGATGGTAAGATACCTATCTCGCGTAAGGTATAGTGATGTGTTTTTTCATTCGTGCAGATAAGTTCTTAATCTTCGTTACATTTTCGATGAAAATCCATGCTTAAAACCAAATTTGTAATTCATCGTCTAAAAAGTTGCATCATGAAAGTAAAAGAGGTTTATAAAGATGGTTAGTCCGTCTAGAAAGATTCCTTTTCATGAACATGTCCTCCTCTAACTGGGGCGAAGAAGTTGAAAAATGACAGTAAAAAGGGTGACTCAGGATGAAAATAATGGCTGCAGTAGTGCTTGTTATAAAAAATAATTATATATATATTATATAATATGTAATTATATATATGTATATATATATATATATATATATATATATATATATATATATATATATATATATATATATATATATAATGGGCTGACACAATATAACACAAATAGAATAGAATAGCAACATTTAAAAGGACACTCACACGGTAAATTGTTCGAGCTTTCGGCCCTCTCAGAGGCCTTCAAGAGAGACTCTCTTGAAGAAGGCCTCTGAGAGGGCCGAAAGCTCGAACAATTTACCGTGTGAGTGTTCTTTTAAATGTTGCTATTCTATTCTATTTGTGTTATATTGTGTCAGCCCATTATTGTGCCGCTCGTGTGAGTTTTTCCGTACAATCGTTATATATATATATATATATATATATATATATATATATATATGTATATGTAGTTAATATAATAGTGCTTGTATCATTGCCTGTAAATTACTCTTCGCTGAATGACGAATTTCAATTATTTTTGGAGCGTCATGATAAATTATCTATAAACTTTTATGTGTTGATTATGAAGAAAAAAATTATTCATCAGTCGAGTTGTCAAGGCAGAAGAAACGGGATGATCTGCGGAGAAGGAAGCAGGCACCGTAAGAGTTTCTGGGAGCTGCGACGAGAGGAGAGGACACTCACTCTTGCGACCAATTTACGGAGAAGCTGAGGTTAATCCGAAGGAAGGAGGCTGTAATATTCACACAAAATTACGATTATCTCCTTAATCTCGAGAGTTATCCCCGTGCCAGGAAGTTCCTTCAAGTGCACCTTGGCGCTTTTAATTACGCTGATCTTGTCTGCGAAATATAGCCCTGCTGTAACTTACGGAGGCGAGAAAAATTGAGGAACGTCGGTTTTTAGCATTAAGTGAGCCTCTTACACAATTATGAAAACTCTGTAAAGGCTCTGATGCTTTATAAACTTTGAAGTGCTAGATAAATAGTTGATGGCGTACAGGTAATTACACCGGCAATCACGAGTTCAAACATTTTTATCACTAAAAAACAGGGACACACCCAAATATATAATGCCATGACGGAGGAAAATTCTAGATTAATGCAAATGGAATGCGAACTGGAGTAATACTACGAGGATCGCCTGGATCTTTAAGTCTTGAATAGAGTGTTAAAAAACACAGAAGTGTATGCATATCGATAACCGAAAATTGGTACTGTAAGTATCGCAAACCAATCAATTAAAATAATAATTTTGTTGGTCTAAACCAAATATTAGAGGGCAGGAGGTCATTATTGAACATAAGCATGCTTTATTTTCATTGGCCTAGAAGCGCACATGCAATATTTGAGTCCCTTTAAGCACGTGACATTCCAATAATTTGCACACAATTTTTAAGGGAGGCATGTGCGAAGAAGAATAGTATCGCTAATTAAAAAAAACATTAAAACTGCGGATTTGGATGCACAAAACCATGAATCAGTGCTGAAAGGTTTATTGAATGGTCGAACTAAGGATTAGACGGATGTATATATTTGGCGAAATTCAAGCAGAAAAGACGATCTCGAAGGAGTAAGTAGAGTGGCCCAAGAAAAATAAATTGACGAGTTAATCTACAAAACCTTGCGAAAAAATTGCGAGCTTATCACCGTGCCTTGGGTGGAGAGTGTTAGAATGAATTTCGGGGAAGAGGAATAATAATAAAAATGAGAAAGACCGAGGAACGCGTGAGAAGGGAGATGAAGGAAAAGGGAACGAGTTAGGGCGGTGGGAGAGGTGGGTTTCGGGTGGCATGCGGGAGGGAAGGGGAGAGCGGGAAAACGGGAGAGGGGAGCAGAAAGAGGGGAAGGGGCGCGTGAGGGTGTGAGCAGGCAGCTGGAAGGAGGGAGGGTGGCTAGGAGGTCTGGGTGGTGATGAATTGCAACGAGGGATAAAAATGCCTCGAAATGAACGTAATATGTCAGGTGAGGACTGAGACATGAGATGAGGACGAGGAAACGGGAGGGAGAAAGAGAAAAGGCAGTCGAGGAAAGTAATTACAGGGGGAAATGAGCGGACAGGAGGGAAGAGAGAATGGAGGTGGATGGGGGGAGAGAGGAGAGACGGTGGAGAAGGACGGGGAAACCGGAGCGCGTGGGTGGAGATGAATAAAGGAAGAATGGAACCAGGGACAAACGACGCACACAAGAGCGACAAACGGCGGCGGCAATGCGAGAGCATATGGCCGCGCATATCTTCTCGCACGAATTTAAAGGCTAACAGTAGAAGTAACAATTATTATAGTAAATGAATTCGGAACTGAGTTTTTTTCTGCGGAGAGATAAATTGGTTTTGAAAAGAAATTCTTAGTCTCTGAGCAAGGCAAAAGTTTAAGCCAATGATAAAAAGCTTCGAAGAAAGGCGAAGAGTGGAAAAGGAAATTTCGTTTTGGTAAGGAGGTGAGAAAATCCCACGAGAATTCGGCAATGAGCTTTATTCGCGTAATCCGCGCAGTATGCAGTATATTTATTTTCCAAAAGAACAACTCACGGCATTCATTATAAAGTCGTAACTGTAATTTTTTTCGTTTTGATTTCATATGGTTTAAACTAAGTTTCCAGTAACAATCGAACATTTCTTAAATACAGTACGTCCAAGAACGGACGTTAAAAAAGTTGAATAAACTAGAGCAATATCTAAAAATCACCTATATGCCGCCACCACTTTTCAATTTTTTACATGTTTTTTTTCCAATCATTATTTGGGGCCAAGAGGTTTTGTTAAAGTTGCACTAGAGATTAAATAAATAAAAAAAATGTTTTGAATTCGCAAGGCAGGGAGATTTCCTGAAAAATAAATACTTCTTTCCAACTTTGTTTAAATCGTTTACTATCTGTTCTTTAAAAATGTTGTGTTTATTTTCAACTTCATGAGAGAAAAATGAGTTAAACTTTTTAGAGTAAAGCTTGAAATTGCTATAAATTCTGTTGGAAACCAAATTTGCAATTCATTTCCTAACAGCTGTTACATAAAAGTAAAAGATGCTTTTTTTAGAGTAGTCAAACGGGTTAAAAAAGATTTCTTTTCACGAACAGATACTCCTCTAATCGTGGTCGTCATCACTTATGGTGATGAAGTCAGATTACTTAGGATGAACATATCGACTGCGGATTCACTACAGCTGAAATTCGTTCGAGCATTACTCTTCGCTGTTAATGTTTCAAAATATTTGACGAATTATGGTTAAAAAAAGAACATGATATCTCTACGCACTGCTGTATTCGTAAATAAAAAACCTGGAACTAAAAATCTTCAAATCCCAAACAACATATGAAAATAAGTCATTCCTTTGCTCTGCATACGAGCTTCCTCATTTCTATCCAAAATGCCCATTCATATCCTCCCCAGGTATCGTTTTCCCTATATTATACCCTCTATTACTACGGATCTTTAAGTTTAAATCATTAACACAAAGCAACGAAATGCATCACTGATCTGCATATCAAAACGGTCGACATCATGCTTTTACATGCGAAGTACGACATTAAATTTTTACCCTTACTCCGCAGGAATAAATGTAGATTTGCGAATATCAACTTGAAAGAAAACTTTCAAAAGTTGATGAAGGTCCTATTAAAAAAAAAGATATCGACAATCAAAATAAAATGATTGAAATTTTTTTATCGCTAAATCTGCCGAAGTCCTTGCAGGGATCTTTAAACATTAATTTACTGATGTCTGCCACCCCTTCACCCAATATATCCTTGGGTCAGAAATCTTGATTCCCAACAAGGTATGTGTAATTTTCAGACTTACTGACGGCGATGAAATAGTGAGTGCTCAGGAGGCAAATTTCATTGCTTGGACTGTGTAGTGCCATTATAGCCGTGACTTTATGCCGCTCGTACTCTGTCGCGACTAACAATGTCAAAGATTACTAAGGGTAGATGGAGACACCATACGTTACTTAACGTTAAATTAGAGGTGTGTATCTAATGATAAATATTATCGAATACAATAAAATAATAATTTTCTCGGAACGAGGATGAGATCTCCAACAAAACCGATAAAAAAATAGTTACCTCAGGGCACGTTTTCTAAAGCCAATTCTTTAAGGAAAATCAAACATTGAAAAATCGTTTAAAAATAGTGATAGGATAGCTTTAGGATGAGAATTTTGAAACGTTTTCATGTTGAGAAGCATGGTAGCCAAAGTGGCCTGATTCGTTAACTTTAGGTGAAAGCACAAATATTTTTCGAAATAAAGTCATCTGAGAGTTGCGTCTAAGAATACTATCATACGATAACCATTAGAAAATGAGTCACACAAGAAAAAAAGAACTTCTCCGATCGAACACACAATTGTGCATGGAAGAAAAAATCGGCGAAATGGCTAAGCCGGTACTTCTAGCGCCAAATATATGATAAGCATGTGGATTGCCCTGTGACATGTGGTTCCTTGTAGTATTGTGTGCGTATCTTTCGCCGAAAACGGTTGATAACTACATGATTATGTTGCGCTCTGCAAATATAGGTATTTAGGGAAATTCAGCCAAACCCACCCTTCGTGGGAAAAATTACTCCATTTCACCCGAACACGGAATGGGTACCTGCAAGGTCGAAGGAGTTTCGAGGGGCGTGCGGGGGGTCAGAACGCGAGATGGATGCGAGCTCGTGGCGAATTGAGAGAGGTTAGTGGAACGAACCGCCGGGGGAGGGAAAGGAGAAAATTGGAGGGTGGAAAAAGGAGGGTTGCTCAAGGAGTTGGGGATGGGGGTAGGCGAGCGAGACGGGGGATTGTGAGAGGGAGGAGCCGAGGGTGGGGGGACGGGGACGATTGCCAAGGTAGTGGAAAGGGCAGTGGGAGGCGGCGGAGGGGAGGGATGGGGCAGACTGGGAGGGGATGGTGAGATAAGAATTGTGGTTGTGTGCACTGTGTTTTCGGGGAGGGGATTATTTAGAGGGGGTGGAGGGGCGGCGGTGCAGCATTCTTTATTGGGAGAGGTTATGGGCGGGAAGTCTTTGCGTTTCCCTCACTCTCCTCCCGTCCCACTCTCCTATGGACGCAAGTTTAGACACAGCGGGGGGTGGGGGAAGGGAAGGGCAGGGGGGAAATGGTGCCGGAGGTGGGTGGGAAGGGATGAAAAATGAGATAAGGAGAACCAGGGAAACAAAGATTTCGGGGTTGTGTGGGCGCGGAGATGTGTGGGGAATGGCGGGGTGTGTAAGGGCGACGGAGGACGGGCAATGAGAACGGGAAGGGGAGCCCAGTCTCCACCACTTCCCCATTCGCAGTCTCCACGGCTGCGAAAGGGGAAGTGTTGGGATAAGGCGTCGGAGGCGTCAGAGTGGAGACCGGGAAGGGACGGGAGCCGCGAATGGGTTGTGGAGAGGGTAAGTCGGGAGTGTGTGTGTGAATTATGATGAGGAACGAAGCGGAGAAACAAGATATGGACATTGTCGGAGGAAACGCTGGGTTGAGTTCCGGGAAGAAAGTCAATAAAAGTTTAAAGGTAAATAAATAAAGGATTCAGAATGCAAATGGACCGAATAGAAAGAACAAACTGGATATCTAAGGAGATTCAGAGAAAAAAAGGTGTTCCTGGAGAAAATTGGGTTAGCGCATGATAAATAAGTGGTGGATAAAGCACTCCTCAAATTTCTTCAAATAACTGAGTAGTTCCCGAAAAGCCGACTTCATTGCTTTTTTGCCCCCTTAATGCCAGTTAGTATGAGTCCATTTGCGTTCATAGCTCATCTTTTAATGTGAAATGAGAGTAAAGAGTAGGCTACGGTGAAATAAACAACACTTGCGAAAATGCGAGGTTGGTGAATTAAGCTCAAAATTATTTTTACAGTTCTTGTTAATTGTTAACGATGTGGAATAACATGCCGATTTTTTTTGCGTTTAACGTCTAGATTTTACAGTTTTATACTAGAGCTAATAATAAGTTTCATGGTATTGGTATTATTTTCTGCCATGAGGTCTTAATAAAACGATTTCAGAAATCAAATTGCCTTAGGTGAGGCGTGGTAAATAAAACTGAGTTAGGAGAAATATCCTGATAGACATACTGTACAATTAAAAGAAGTGTAACTTATTCTATCCAAAACTTTGTCTCAAGGTAGAGGTTTTGTTATTGGTCAACTTATTTGAAGATTTGCAGGGGGAGTCAAATCTGTCTTTTCTATTACGTAGCTTGTAAGTCTTCGACGTAGACGGTGTCATTTTTGTATATTTTTCTTGTAACTTTTTAAATCATAAAGGAGAAATGTATTCTGTAAATATAATTAGTCCATTTTATTTCAGCTTCATCTTTTGTTGCCTCCTCCTAGCCTTTTCATATCATTCCCATTGAATTCATCGCACAAAATCAAACAAATATGGCCAGCTGTGTTTAATATTCCATATGGCGGAAAAACCTTACTCCATTGATTTCACGATTTCTCGTGGTATGCTTCCCGAGATAATTCCAGGAATGGAAACGCAAAGCACTTGACTAAACAAGAGACAAATTCTTACAAAAGTAGAAATGGAATGGACAGTGGAAAAAACGCTGATGGAATGCATAAATAAGCCCGGAGGAAATGCTGACAGCAGGAGATGGACTGAAAATTTCGCGGAGTGTGGAAGCAAAATTTAGCACAATTGAGGGCGAAGCAAGCGTGGAATAATTGAAATTTTTAGGGAATGAAGAAAGGGGAGGGACGGGAGCGAAAGGCATATCAGATTAATAAGGAAGAGCGGCATTCGTTTCTGGGAAGAGAGGTGATCAAACGAAATCGAGCCTTGGGGATATTCGCAGAGTTTAGAGAGTGCGGAAAAGAAGCCACTGGAAACGGGACAAGAAGGGAAGCTTGAAATTTCTAGCGAAATGAGTTTTTTAAACTTGTTTTTTTATCATATCCCTAATTCCTGGAAAGAGAAGCCATAATATTTAAGCTAAAGCATTCTAAAATCTCAGTGACGGCTGAAAGTATTCAGTAGCATATTAATTATTTGGATCTTTTGACCAATGTGTACGATTGACAGTGAGGACGGATGCCAGCAAAGGCAATTAGTCAGGAAAATTGGTCGAAACTTAACTTCTCCAAAGTTAATTTTGGTAAAATCGATTCTGGTAACTATGATGACATTTTCACTGTCATAAAATTGAAATATTCAGTAAATTTATCCGTAGATGAAGGGTTAAAAATACATGTTTTCTCAAATGTGATGAATGTTTAAAAAAAACAAATATAAATTTATTCTCTTTAAGCAAGCTAAATAAGTAGGATAAGTCTGGAGATTTTTCTAGTGTCGGTTGAAAATCACCTTCCTAATTCCCGACGCCGCGCGCTTCCTTCAAATGCTTTCAGAGCCGACAAGATTGCAAGCAAATAAAACGCTTCGGTAGTATACTATGCGTCAGAAAGAATGAACGAGAAATGTGTGTTTCGGAAAGCCGTCACGTACTTTAGGAGACCATATTAGTGTGTTTACAAAAAGTCCTCTCAGGTTGTACATGACAGCAAAATCGAAATGTTCGACAGGGCGTGTGCTTCGTATACGTGCCACGAAATTAGTTGACACGGCTTGGGAAGGTGCTGCCTTTTTTCATACATTGTTTTCGAGTAACTTGTTCCGCGGAAGAAATTGTTATCGGGTGAGTGAATGAGGTGACCAGTAAGTCCTCACTCAACGTTTGGAGTGAAGCAAAACCATATTTTATACAACTTTACGTTCCTTCACTTCGAGATTGAAGCTTTTAGCGTGAAAGGCGTTAAGAGTGGAACTAATCAATACAATTATCTTGAGTATACTTGTAGATTGAGCGTACATAATTTGCAAAATAGTCGCCCGTATGTATGGTTATGCATTTATAACTAAACAATGACTTAAATAAAAAAGATATTTAAATTCGCTATTACAAAAATATTATACTAAGTATGCATATTCCCCAAAGGCAAAACGCGTATTCGTTTAAATCATGGGCTAAGATAACATATCTACTATTGTAGCTTTTTAAGGTGGAACTTAGTACAGTGCTATTAACTTTGTGTTTTAAGCAAAGTCGTTCAGGCGCTTAAGTTAGTTTTAGGAATGAATAAAATACTTCCGACGCATAAGAATTTGTAGCCGAGAAATACAAGGTGTGTACCAAAAAAAGGACTGAGTCGATTACAAAAATGTATCGCCAGAATTGATACATTCACTCAAAAAAGCCTTATCAGTTAAAATAGCACCTTTGTGCGGCCACACACCGCTGCCAAAGAGTTTTCCACGCCTCGTACGCCATCTGGAAGGCGGCGCCTGGAATGCTGATAAGCACCCTCGTCACGGCCTGTTGTATCGCTTCCACCGACCCGTGGTGAAGCCCTTTCAGCACGGATTTGAGGTGGGGGAAGAGGAAGAAGTCTGGTGGGGCATTGTATAAAAAATGTCGACCATAACTTACATGGTGGAGAAGCTCTTGGTAGATTCGCGTGAGAGTTTCGTTTTGTTCGTCCGAGAGCACTCGCGGCACCAACTTCGCACACACCTTTTTTATGCCCATGTTTTCAGTCACAAGTCGATACACATCACTCTAAGGGATGCCAAGTTCATCAGAAACCATGCGAACAATTAATCTGCGATCCCTGTCCGACAAATCATCATTCTTGCAAGATTTTCATCACTTTTTGAGTTCTAAGGGCGTCCTGAACGTTCGGCGGTTTCAACATCGTCTCTACCCGCTCGAAACAATATGCGCCACTCCAGAACACCTGATCTACCCATGGCATTATCACCATTAGCTGCCTTGAACATGTTATGAGTCCCTTCCCTGGTTTTTTCCAGTTGCACGCAAAATTTGATGGCGTAGCGCTATTCCAATAACTGGTTCATGACGGAGTGTAACGAGGTCACGTTATAGAGGTTTCGCAAACAAAATATCCGTACTCCGCAAAGCCTGGGACCCAACTGCCACCGGCTTCCAGCCTTTCCTGAGACTCCCTTCCCTGGAACCCAGCCAGAGAAACCGCCGACCGTCTATTCGGGAAAATATAAGTAGTACTACTTCTGAGACAGACCATGTAGATGAAATTTCAAAGAAAAATTTATTGCTTGACAATAAGATCTCTACTTCGAGTAATTTTCATGAACATTTATTCATTTGAACATTCCGCCAAGGCCATAAATGCATCGCAGCCGGAACACAAGTCTGTGTTCACCTAAAATCTGTATTCCCATAATCTTTGCAGTGTTCCGATTTCATTTCTTTTTCACGGTCCCTGGCACAGTTATTTGATCACACCTAATTGTTTTACTTTTGTTTTAGCTGTTGGCGAGAGTCACGAGGCACTGCAATTCGCTTTCTCCACCCACGGAACGAATGACATTAGAATGGGAGTGGCAGACAGGGAAGACAAATAACCGGCCCCATTCCTTTACAGCGAGGATGGGGAAGAAGAGCTTCGGCGAAAGGCCATCGGGGATGTCATTTTATTTACTCCGTGCTACGTCCCTTGGGTGGAAGGATACGCCTCCCTCTGAATGCACCCTGGGGTGGGAAGGGGTGAGCCGTGTGGAGCGGGGGGGTAGGCGTGCGGAGATTTGCGAATCAGACAAAGGAGGCTGAAGTCCTCAGACGGGCGATGGGGCGAGGAGGAGGGTGGCAACGCTCCAACTGACTCACCTAGCGATTTCCCCGTCAAGGTCGGAGCGAAGATTTTGCGGCACTTACGCGCCTGCAATCCATAGGGAGGGAGGAAGAAATATGGAGGTAAAGAGGAGGGGAGAGAATAGGGTGGAGGCCAGGCGGGAGAAATGATGGCACCATGCCGGTAAATACTGCACCAAACTCCCCATCCGACTCCCCCCGGAGTCCGCGGGCCCTGCCGCGTCTGGTCCGAGGAGGGGACGCGGGTCTGAGGTGGGGGAGAAGGGATCGTAACAAAACCTCGTCACCTCCACCCTCTTCCTCCCACATCCCTCCAACACCCAAGCGACACCGCCCCACCCCTCTGAACGGTTGGCGTGCGGAGAAGGTTGCCAAAATGATACCATCGATTGGACACCTACACGCAATCACACATATTCTCGCGCGCGCTCGCACGTATAAACCGAGCGAGCACCACGGCGACTCTTTCTCTGGCCGCGAGGGCGGAGCGAGGGGTTGGGAGGGAGGGAGGGACGGTGTTACTGGGATGGGGGGGTTTGGGATGCTCGGGACGAGCGAGGGAGGGGGCAGGATGCGACGATAGGGCGGATGTCCGTCATTGAACGGAAGGGAAGAGAGAGAGAAAGAGGAAAAAAGGGAGAAGGGAGAGAGAGAGAGAGGACAGGGATGGTGGAGTGTGGTAGTAGGCACGAGAGTGCGGAGGAGGAGGTGGAGACTGATGGGAAGGGGTGCAATAAAACCCAAAGCCAAACAGGCAGGGGCCGCGGGGACAAGGTGGGGTTACGGAACGTAGTGGGTGGTACAGGGGGGTTGGGGGACCGTACGTGAGAAAACAATCGATGTTTGTTGCCATGGAAACGGATGTGGGGATGCCCACACGGAGGAGTGGGAGGTTGGTGGGAGAAGGAAATGGAGGGAGACAGGCCGACGAGGGAAGGAAGGAGAGGGGCAGGGAGGGAGGGAGGGACGACAGAGGGAGAGGGACGATATAAACGACTTTGTCCATGACGAAGTTGAATCCCCGTTCACCCCTTAATGACTGACATACCATATAATAATTTAAATGCTGAGGAAATATCACGAATTAACCCAAAGAAAACGATTAGCATTTCCCAAGTCTTAACCTTTCGCCCAAACAGGAGTTCTAGTGTTTTGGGTATTTTCGAAAATATACATATATGTGTCTCTTTTTATATATGTTTAAATATTATTCATTTATTCATATTTCGATTTCGTATTTATGATTGTAGGTGTATATATATATATGTGTATATATATATGTGTATATATATAATATATATATATATATATATATATATATATATATATATATATATATATATATATATATATATATATAAGGAGGATGGATAGGAACATATATAAAGGACGAACACAGGAGAGGTGGGTAAGGCGGAATCAGGCAAATGACGAATTCTACTGTGTTCGTCCTTCATATATGTTCCAATACATTTTCCTTATATCTATATCCTTATGAATGAATATTTGTTCACCATATGGCGGGATTTCGTTTTTGTATATATACATATATAAATAAATAAATAAATATATATATATATATGTATATATATATATATATATATATATATATATATATATCCCATAAACACAATAATCAACTCGAAGATCGGTTTGGTAGGTGATGGTTTAGCTTAGCCTTTTTCTTTCTAGAAAATCGCATAACCTTTGTTTTATTAATATTGATTCGCATCCCATACCTGTCGCACTGAATTTCCAATTCACTCAGCGAGGCTTGCAACCCCTTGGCTGACTGACAAACTAAAGCTTGGTCATCAGCAAACCTAACTGATTTTATGAATTCCTCGCCCACTTTCATTCCTACCTCCAGTTCTTCCCATCCCTCTTTGATCATTTCCTCTGCATACAGGTTGAACAGCAACGGTGATAATGGGCAACCCTGCCTTACACCTCTTCCTAACACTGCCCAACCGGACTCCCCGTTCCCCACTCGCACCTGAGCAGTCTGAGACATGTACAGGTTGCGGATCAGCCTCCTTTCCCTCCAATCTATTTCTATTTTATGCAATATACTCTTTAGTTTTTCCCAATTCACTCTATCAAACACTTTTTCGAAATCTACGAAACAGGCAAATACCTCCTGGTTGTGTTCTATATTCCTCTCGATTAATAATCTCATTACTGCAATGGCATTACGCGTACCTCTCCCCTTCCTAAACCCAAACTGATCATCCCCTAAGTAATCATTTGCCCTACTCTCTATCCTTTTGTTTATTATCCTGAGAACAACTTTAGCTGCGTGGGATATCAAACTTATTGTCCTGTAGTCCTCACAAGATGTAGCCTCATTTTTTTTCGGATTAGGAACTAAAACTGACACAAAGTCTTCCGGCCAGATTCCTTCCCCATAAATACTACGAATCAGCCCATATAGCCTCTTCCTCCCACATTTTCCTAAACATTTCAATAGTTCCGCGGGAATGTTATCCACCCCCACGGCCTTATTTAGTTTCATCTATATCGATGATGTAGATTGTAGACACACGATCAGTTTAATATTTAGACGGAACAATAAAACTTAAATAAAATAGTAACATTTAAAAGGACACATTGTAGAGTGTTGAGTGTTCAAACTTTCGGCCTTCTCCGAGGCCTTCAAGTAAGACTCTTGAAAAAGGCCTTCTCCGAGGCCTTCTTCAAGAGTATATATATATATATATATATATATATATATATATATATATATATGCACACACACATGTGGTGTGAGTAGCGGTAGCATAAGAGTAGAGCGTTGGACTACGGTCCGGAGGGCCGGGTTCGTTTCCCGGGTAAGCCTTCCAGGGCAATCTCTGTTCCACCAGAGCTATGTAATTTTTCGGGTACCAGATCTTCCCGGGAAACCATAACCGGCACACGGAAAGGAACTGGCCTCCCTACCCTGATGTGTGAATTTCACACGCCGTCGGGCTTAGTAGTGGTTGTACTCTACCATCACCTACCAAACCGACTTTCGGGTTAATTACTGTCTTTATGGTGTACGAGTTACTGTCCGGAGCACCTGGGCTCGATCCCCGGGGATACCTCTGAGCAACTTCAGCTTCGAACAAGCTGTGTAATATTTCAGGCATCAGATCTTCATTGAAAACAACAGACGACTTAGGCATGGGAAATGACCCTGACGAGTGGATTCCCTACTCTAACGTGTCAATTTCACACGCCGTTGGGCGTCGTATTGGGTGATCTCTGCCCTCACCTATCAAAACAAACGTCGGGTTGTTAACTGTCGTTGGTTCCCTGTGTTGCCGAATGTTACATGCATATGTACTCCGGGCCCTGCAGCCAGCAGCCCAGCGTCCCACTGAACTACCACGTACCCCTCTCTCTCTTACACACACATACAGACATTAATAATTATATATAGTCGACGCTTATATCCAGGAAAATATAACGAGTCATTTTCCTTCTGTACGTTCGGAGTAAAGTGATGAGAATTCCTGAGTAATACTTTTATGATGGCAGTGCGAGGCATTTTTTGGAAGGATGTCATACACAGAGCATAGATTGTGTGGGAAATCCAAAGGGCTTTAATTTTTCAAAGAAATGAAATATTCCGTGTGTACGTACTATGTACGTGTTTCCTTGCCTTGAAGAAAAAAAATCCATTAATGAGCTCCAATGTTAGTATTTCCCATTCCTGTAATTTTCATTACTCTTACATATACATAGTGAATTTAGGTCAGTGGATTAATGAAAACAAAGCGATATAAACGCAATATCTAATTATTACAAAATAAATGGAGTGCCAATCAAATGGAATACACCTTGCGTTCCGCGAATTCGTTATAAAACGATGCATCTGGTTGGCACTCCGTCTCAGAATGAAATCAAATTTCAAAATTTTCCACCTCTTTAGATATGTTGTTTATTAGGGGAAGGAATGAACAGCTAAAATAACTCCTTGTTAAATGAACTACAATTTTTCTCTGCATATTTTATTTCACAATTTAAGCTTCGCTAAAGGGAGATGCTATCCGAGAAATAAAAATGAAGATGCATAATTTTAACTCAATTTCTTATCATACTCCTAAAGTAACAAACATTTTTCGTTGCTGAAACGTAAACCTTTTGATTTAATGACGGACGAAATACTTGGGAGGCACTACTTTTATCAGACTATTGCAAATATTAAATCTTTTGTTCGATGAGTTCGTCACAATGGAAATAATTGCTGTAATTTTGCGAACCTGTTTTGTGATTACTTTGTAATATTATAAATGTTGAAATTTGTTTCAAATTGTATGAATTGAACCTCGTTACATATCACAGTGCATTGAAATTCAAGTCCTGCCATTAATTGGCACGTGATTCGACTCAACTATTTTCATTAACTAGGAAGAAAATGCAGAGTTCGCGAATATATTTCATAGAAACATTGACCAGAATACAATACAACAATAATCATCGATTTTGTCAACTTCTTTTGATGCTGACCACGGATATTTGTGGAAAATTTGCAAAAAATTACACCTTTACAATGAATAGTCTATCAGGTTTCTAATTGATACGTTGGCTTTGACATTTACGTATTATTGTGAAGTAAAATATTTACTTCACAATATTTGATATGATTTTTTTAGAACCAGCAGATTACACTCGTTTCATAACTCGAAGTGAAACGTAAAAATACAAAAAGACAATTGATCATCTGTTCGATATATTTAATTTTGAAAATTTTAAGAACATTCTTTTCGGAGATAAAATGCCGAAGTTTTCTCCAATGACTTTTTCCAGAGTTACTATTACGCACGGCGTGAGAATAAGAGTTAGGTGCCATTGTAATGTGTGAAGTATGCCTTTGAATCACAACATGAATAAAAGCAATATGATACCAAAATCTCTTCAAACGGATTGAATGTCAGAGAAAAATTGGCACGCTCAAATTGAATTCACGTAATTTCACCCATAAATTTACAAATTTCATTCATATTTATTGGAATTTTAATCGAGTGAGGACATTTATCTAAAAATAAGTAGCCTGTTATGGTACCTCAGATGGTTCTCAACGCTACCATTAAATGAAATCAACAGTTGAACATCTCATGTGCCTGGCGTGATATGAAATTGGCTTCATACTGACTTCAGGTCAACGCAAAATAAACAATAGTTTTCACAACTTTATGAAAGCATAAGATTTATTCAATATCCGCTGCATCCTATGTCTTCAAAAACCTCTTTCTTATGGCTTCAAAAAGAAGTTAATTGTTTCTCAAGCAATATCAAGTGGTATTAGGTTCATGACCATATTTGTTAGATCTGCGCCTTAGCGATTTATTGCAAAGTGATTTTTATGAACTTAAAATCAGAAGGCTTAGGATAAGAAAAGAGGCGGAGGAAGAAGAAATATTCAAAAAAGTGAGAGGCGTTACCAGAGAGGACGACAGAGAGGTGCCATCGTGTCAAGTCGCCTGCTTGCTGGTTGGAGCAATCGAGTATAAACTGGTTGCGAAATTGAGGGGTATTGTGATAAAGGGATGGGAAGGTTGGTAGGACGGGCATAATTTGACAAAAGCGAAATAATAGCGTGTCCACACATTCGTTATACACCGATGAAAACCGCGAAAACACTGTTGCTCCTCCATTTTACGCAATGGTGCATTTAAGATTGTCGTCATCCACTGTTTATTTTTCAAGGTCCCGTTATTTTTCGAGGCCTCCCATCGTATTTTATTTAAATGGCGATTCCACTCTTACTCCGTGTATATTTTCTATGAAACTACGACTGACTTAACGGCAATATGTTTTCCCAGACGAGCGTGAGCACATGGCCGTTTCATCACACATAACGTTGCCAACACTCATAGGTATAATAGGCAGGTGGATTTTGCTTATAGCGTGATTGTTGAAGATTTAAGCTATTATTCACTTGTGGGGAGACTTGCGAGAACAGCAATACCCGGAAGGAAAATGGTAAATAAAAGGGGAGGTTGTGAGGGGCTGGTTTCGTGAATGGGCGACTACAATAGATCTTTGATGCTCTAAATAAATTTTATGACTAAAAACGTGACACCGATAAAAAATATTTGAGAAAGTTCTTTCGAGATTCTTGAAAATCGCCTCGCGGCACCGTTTTTTGGCGGTGAGGTGCGTCTCCAGAACAGACAGCCCTCGAGAGCCTCAGGGAAATAGCAGTATAATTTCTTTCTTTAACGTATACTTATGACCATAGTAACTAAGTCCAAAAATAACAGAATGTTGAGGGTATCATCATTAAAAATGTTAAGGGATATAAATATGGTATCCGTTGATGTCATTTGAAATAGGTCATATCAGTAGCAAATATCATTTGAAAATGTTACAAAAATTGAAAAAAAATATATCAACGACTTAAACAGAATGAACTAACTCCCATATGAGAGTGTTTCATTAATCAGAACTATTTATTTAATAACCAACCTTTGCGAATAGCATACGCAATGAAATAAATACGAGTTCAATTGAGGCAATTCCATGATTTTATAATGCCGAATGCTAATCTGGTGTGTCTAGCCCTGAGAGTAAATTTCTCCTAGTCAACGGTCATTAATGTTAGATTAATAAATTACGTATGTGTACAGTTTAATAACTGCTATAGACAGTACTTCTGGTCAAAATACATTCTTCGGTAAAACTTTTGGTTGTGATTAAGGATTGCATATCTCCAACATTAAAAGCGAGATGCGTTGTAAACTGTGCAGTACTTACAACGAGGACTACTTAAGGTGAACAAAATTAGGAAAATCCTTTACCTCAGGGATCCATGAATATGTAAACCCATCAACTAGTTCCGCGGTGGAGCCGTCCCTTCTATTAGTCTTTGCTGGATCTCTCGAGAGATCAAAATTATGACTATGGCTTGATAAAATTTGGTAAACTTTCTGCTATCTCTAAAATTTCCCTCAGAGGTGAAATCTGGATAGAATTAGAATTTAGAGCCTCAAAATCTGCAAATTACCGAGAAGAATAGCGAGGAAAACTCCGAGGAAAGCTCGGACTTTCTTTTTATGCTATCTGTTTGGGTTGAAAATATATTAAATGAGTTAGCTTAAAATATTGATGAAGGGAAATGGTTACTAAGAAAAGGAAAAGCAAACGCACACATACAAAGAAAGCTATAATCTGGAAAATAGCAACCACAAGAAAGCGATAAAATGGCTCAAGCATATTCTTAAAGATATTTTGCAAAATGTATGAGGTGAAATGAGATGATGTGAATAGAATTAGCATCTTCGAGGACTTCTTTTAATTTTAGTTTAACTTGTAAATCTTTAAAGCCATATTTTCCAATTTTGACGACAGTAAAATTGTACCAACTCACAGTGTTAAGGAAAGAAATCATTGCAATCATCTTAATTTGATATTAAACTTAGCTATCCTACTTATCGAGAATCTCATTAATTTTATTCTGTTTTAGTTAATCCTCTTCCCATCTCTCTTGTATCGTTCCCGCAAAGCATTAAATAATAACTGCAATATTTTGGTAGGCTAAATCAATAATGCTTGATCATCTGTAAACATGACTGACTCATCTCGCAGCCCACAGTCATTCCTATCTCAACCCCTTCCCATGTTACTCTTAACATTTTCTCACAAGCTATGTTGAAAAGTGCCAGCGATAACGGGAAACACTGACTCACTCCCCTCCCAACTACCGCTCATTCTGTCTCTCTCTTTGACACCCCTACCTATGCAGTTTCAAACAAGTACAACTTTCGCCCTGTTTACCCCTGCAGTCTAATTCCATATTTCGCAATATCTCGATTTAATTTTCACAATCTATATTTCCTAACGCCTCCTTAAAATCCACGTAGCAAATAAAGACGTGAAATTCCATGTTCCTTACCGCTAATACTATATTGTTATAATAGTAACGGCGTCACGCGCTCCCCTCCACTTTCTAAACCAAAACTAATTTTCGTCGAGCTAGTGCTTTGCACTATTTTGTGACTACTTCTATTTTTGATTTCCATAACTACCTTTACTACCTATGAAATTAAACTTATCGCCCTGTAGTCCTCAAAGGCTTTAAATTTTTTCGGAATGGCGATCAAAATTGATCTGCGAAAAACTCCTGGGGCAAAATGTTTTTGCATAAATACTGCTTGTACGCTCAGAGAATTCCTTCCTTCCATTTTTCCCCCCGATATTTACCAAGTCCACGGGGATTATTATCAATTCCTATGCCTTTCTGGGTTCCCTTATCACTTTTTTTTATCTCGCTATTTAGTAACTTGAAACTTGAACTCAGGCTATCATCGTCTGCGTCGCTTCCATGCCTAAAATTGACGGTCTAGTCTCTAACGCAATAAAACTCTTCTGCACATTGTTTCCATGTAACCTGGACCTCTTCGGACTATATTAATAGTTTCCATGTCTTATATTTTATGGTTGGCTTAGTTTTTCACTTGTTACCTCCTGACGATTCTTATATTTTTTAATTTAGCCCTTCTTATTTTCCTTTTTTACTGAAATATTTCTTTATTCTCGCACTGATCTTTCAACCAACTTTCCTTGTCCATAAAAAATTAGTTAGTTTTAAGTTCTTTCTTAAGTTCTCTGTACATTCTTCTCCTTTTTTTTGCGTGCTAACTTTTTCCATTTCCTTTTTCCACCTACCTACCCTCTTAAGCATCTCCCACGTGACCCACAGCTTCTGAAATCACGGATTCTCTAGCATTCCTATCGCTTTCTTTGCTGCTCTTATCGTCCCAATCTTCAGCTCCGTTCACCTAACCCAAACATTTGCATCCTCTACCTTCATTTACACAGTTATTAGATTTCTATTGGTATTCCCTCATTTTTACTCTGACTAAACCATCAAGATTTCACTTTGTTACTCATCTACCCCTCAGAAAACTTTTTAAATTTTATTTTATTAAAAGAAAATTTTTACCGGTGTGGGCATCTACGCCCTGGAAGCTTAGTGGTTTGGTGACACTGATTCTACATATACTGTATATCGTACTCGTATGTCGAAGCGTGCTATAATGTGCTTTTACTGACACATACCTGTTTCCTCTGGTATTTCCTGTTGGCGACTACGCCTGTGATGTTACTTGAAATAGGCGTTCGGTATTACCAACCAGAGTCGTTATACTCCAGTGGGTAGAACGTTTGACTACCGACCAGGTGCCCGAGGTTCGAATCCCGGACACGCCTCTGGGAACCATCAGCATCACTCAAAACATATGATTCTGCGGTGACCAGATCTTCCTGGGAAACTACTGGTGACACGGGTAAAGGAACTGCCCCCCTGCCCGGATCGGTGAATTTCACATACCGTTGGGCTTAGTTCTAGGTGAGCTCTCACTTATCGACCTTCGAGTCTACAACTGTACTAGTTTGTTATTAATTATCAAACCCCTTCTTCTTCAGGGCTCGAGTACTTTCTCTCCTCGATCATACCTTCTCACCCATCTCCCATACCTCCCTTTGTGTTGCAATTATTATTAATTGCTTAGTTCCTGAAACTTTTCAATTTCTAAGAGGTTAGTCAAATCTGATTTTATCTTTACCAGTAGAGTTCTATGACTCACCCGCTCCACATTTAAAGCCTTCAATATTACGACCACTCCACGCTGATTCTCCCGCCTACTCCTACTACTAAAAATTACTCTGCAAATATCACTGCAGAATCGCCAATTTCTTTCCATGCCAATTCATACAAATCTTGTTTATCTGTACCTCCTTTCTCTACTTCTCTCTTGATGTTTTCTCGCTTCCCTGTCCTCATCACAGTCCTATCATTACCATTACCTATCCTTACTGTTGAAGTCTTCTTCTGGGTATTCTTTTCAATTGCTTTCACCTTGGTTCTACAAGGATTTCGTGTGATGACGACCACAGAGGTCCTCCCTCTCTTACTGCCGACCGCGACACCAAATCCCACAGTTGCCGGGATTCATTATTTGTTTGCTTCGGTCCATATTTCTCATGAGAATGATAACTAAGATGGTTTCTCTTGGTCTCCCTCAATAGTGTTTTTAACTGGATACCATCACCCAAATGGCAATCCCACTGAAATCGCCTTTTCAGCCGCCTCACCGAGTAACAGAAGTTGCGCGGACTACCTATCGTCTGGCTCCTACCCTTCGACCTATCTGGCATGAGTTACCTACCAGTAGGAATTACCATTTCCCCTTCCAGAAGAGTTCTTGGTTCAAAGCATTAAAAGGTTGTAGGGCTTTTGCATTACGTCGGTCGTGTCATAAACTACATTTTGAATTGTTCCACAATGCTATGAAACAAGTTGAAAGTTCATCCGCATTTCGAAAATGCTTCACATATTCATAATCATGAATTATTAAAAGCTCGAACTTATGAATACGTTATCAAACATGGAGCTAACCGAGCTGCTCCTAGCCATCTGCTGACCGATGCTATCTCTATTACTGAGGCTCTTTTCATTTTTTAAACAGATGATACTCTTTATATCATTTTAACTAAGAAAAGTACTAATATTACCATTTGGGAATGTTTACGCCGGGAGGAGGAGGAGGCCTTAAATCTTACAGTCTTGCGACCTAAGGAGATTATTCTTCCCTGCCCACGTTTCCCGAAACCCTTTGCATCCCGTCTTGGAGCTCTCTCGATTAGGACACTAAAATCCTCCCGATTCCATCATCAAGCATTCGTCCCTCTCCTAACTAACCCCACTCTCGGCCGCAGTACACCCGCCTAACGATGCCCTTCCCACCGCAGCAGTCAAGACCGAGGGAGACCTTTCCCTCCCCAACCAGACAACTCTCTCCCCTGAGTGGAGAAAGGAGGCTCGAGGAGACGAAGCAGTCCCTAGCATTCCCAAACCTCGACCATACTCGTCATCGAAGACAAGAAATCCGGCGCCCTAACGAACGGCAGACGAGAGCGGGCGGCTCCTTTCTGGCTGCCGGCCGCCCGGCGGTCTTGCCTTTTCGTTCGGGTGGGAAGGTTCGGTGGGGGTTCATGAGTTGGGCGTCGGCGGTGTGGGGGACTCTCATGGGGTGAGTATCGAGAGGGGTGAGGACGGGTTTTTGGAGGCGGCGAGAACGGGAGGAGGGAGTGGGAAGTATGTCGGGGGTGAGGAGATGCGGACGGGTGTGGGCCACAAGGGATGTAGATGGCGAGAGAGAAATGTGTGGACCGGCCTGGGCGCTGTCCATCCTTCATGAATAATTCCGCGAGGCTGGACGTTTCGAATGCCTCTGCTCCCATCCCCCTCCTCCCCCCCCCCGTCGGCGTAAAGGGGTGGCGGAGAGAGATCGAGAACTGGGTGAGGGGAATGTGTGGGAGTGGAAGGGGTTGATAGGCCGTTGGAGAGACCACGCGGCGGGGGGAGAAGGGTGAGAGCGGGGAAGATGCTCACCGAGTCAGTCCGCGTGTGGGTGGATGGGGAAGTGGGAGAAAGATACGTGGGAGTGGAGGGGTGAGATAGAACTGCTCTCTAACTCCTCATCCCGCCCCGTTCTGTCGTATACATACAGTCCGCTGGAACATAGACGTGAGAGCGAGAGAATGGCGGGGAATCCCTTTGGCCAGTTGTGTGTTGAGGTAATGGAATTATACCGGGATCCATATTTATAGTACTCGGGCCAGGAGGTTTATATGTGAGAGGTAAGGGCTGAGAAGGAAGGGGAAGGATGGAAGAGATGGAAGATTTTGTGGGAGGGAGACGAGGGGGGGGAGTGGTATAGAGAGAGTGCGAGAGAAAGGTTTTGAGAGGTAAATGGAGAGGTAGGAAGGACGCGGCGGGGGTGGGAGGTTGGGAGGGGGAGGGAGTTAGCGGGAAGGTATGGAGAGGTGTTGCACTTATCGACCGAATCCTGCCGAGGTCAACGATCGAATCGACGAGGAGACGTCAAATTCGCACATCTCCCCGAGTGATGAATTCTAAGAGGGAGCGCGCGGCTTTAAAGCTTCGCGGGTGCGTGTGTGTGTGTGTGTGTGTGTGTGTGTGTGTGTGTGAGTGTGTGTTGGACGAAATAAAACTCACGTGGGCTTGGAGTACGGGAAATCAATTACACGGGTGGGTATGTTATGCCTTTTTAAAACGCAAATGGAATATCTTCTTTCCTCCGGCGTCATACCCGTGGGTGGCTACATCGACGGCCCGATAAAATCTTAAAATGAGGTGAAGCTGTGTTGTTTTTCGGGCAGAGCTTTTAGAGACTCCCCTAATTAATGTAACCCGTGCCGTAAGCGAATGATGATGCGGCATGAGTAATGTAAACCTCTCATCTTTCATTTGGTTTTTAATTCAATGCTGACATCATCAAATGGAACAATATTTTGATTTAGATTATAGTTTAGAGTACATATGTATATATTCCGTAGTTATGGCAAATTAAGCTACAATCTTTAGAGCGTTAGACTCTAGCCATGCCATAAATTATAGTGATTAGGCTTTTTTCAATTTTTTATTTAAGCTACGTTTCATACAATTGCGTCGCTCGTGGGTGACTCAATTTCTCGATAAACATATTTACTTGCGCACCCACACAACCATAAGGAAGCCCGGGAATACGAGCAATTGAGATAGCTGTTTAATAATTATGAATTTTTTATCGATTATGCATTGGAATTTCAATTACGCATATCAGCCGGATCGAATGCTGTCAATGATCCTAGTTTCCTAGACAACTTAAAAATACAGATTTCGAGTTTAAATACTCTAATGATTTATTTTCAGTATAAAGCCTTAGAAGTGAACACAGATAAAGTTATGATATACATACATACATACATATATATGTATATATATATATATATATATATATATATATATATATATATATATATATATATATATATATATATAATAGTCATATTTAGTAAGGACTCTGGGATCAAAAACTAGGTATTAAACTCAGAAATAAATTATAGGCTTATGTTTTATTTTTTTAAGTATATAGGCAGTTTCTTAAATTATTCAGGTATTCTCTCCTTTGTTATACAAGATGCATGCGAAGTGGCAATGAAAATATAGGAAATTGGATTAAAAAACATTTCATTAAATTTCATATTGTTATAATTAGGCAGATATTCTAAAATATTTCCTGAGATCGGTTGAAGCCGTATTTCAAGGGAGTAACGTGAAGTTTTAAGACTTCTGCTCACTTGAATTTGGAATGGATTCCAGTAACGGAAAATTATAGTAGTACGCGGCCAATTTAAACAAATGGATGGCCATCAAATCCGCAATACCTATCCTCGAAGGAGTCATACTTGTATATTATATGATAAATGCGTAATAATTTTCATATTATGCACGGAACATTTTTTAGGAACCCTCATTTCGGCGTAGGATTTATTCACAAAAAGGATTGTGCAATTAAAAATAACAGGAGCCAATTTGTTTTCACTCCATGTATAACACGCTCCCGGGCTATTCAGTCACAACCCTACATTGGCATTCACGGAAGCCAGCCTTCACTAACCACAAAGAAATCGTATTACGTCTTTGGTCAGATTTCACTTTCTTTCCCTGGGGGTATTTCGACAGTCGACCATGCATCATATTGGGTACACGTATTTAATCAATTTTGGCCAGCTGTCATATATTTGATTCCCATTTAAGAATTCAAGAACTTTGAATCCAAGTTGAGGGAGAGCACTGAGAAAGGTCTAGATCCTAGATTTCGTCTAATCGACCAATTGCACAATCCTAATGGCAACATTTCTCGGGGAATCAATAACATCCCATCCCCTGCAGATTTGGCATGATGTAACAGGGACAATGGTTCCAAGGTTCTATGCTAACACGGCATTTTGTTCGGAAAATAATTTTATTGTGACTAATGGTTTGTCCTTTGCGGGTGTTATGTGCCCACCTTTACGGCTTGACTGAGCACGACAAGGTGGTCAATAGAACATCGATGTTTGTATGCTTTTTCTTCCGCTCCCCAATTAGGAAGCTTAGGAAAGGTTTCACGGAATTTTCACCCACATGCTCCGGCGCTAATAGGCTTCGAAATTGGAAAAATCCGAAAGGAATTTGAAAAAAAATGCGGGAGTAGAGGGATTGGCAGCCAGAAGAATCCTAAAAGGGATGAGAGTGGTGAATTGACGGGTTCCGTTAATGCCAGATAGTCGAAAAATAAGAAAATCACATAAAATATTGATATCACTGACAGAACTTTGAGTAAATCTTCTAACGAATCTGGACTGTCAAAAGGAAGAAACTATTTACCACAAACTTGGCTAAGAAAAAATAAGTTGTTCCGTAGTCTCTTTTAGACGCTATTATTTTTCTTCAAGTTAAATGTTTGTTTGTAATAATGTTATACGATCACTGTATAGGGGTGACATATTTCTGAAAACACTAAGAAACACATCATGCCAAATTGGCGCAACTAACGTACGTATTATTTATTCGGAAAATTAACTAGGATTTTGAGAAGAAAAAAAGGCAATATTCCCGTTACGTGTAACATGCAATGCAAGGGGAATGCTCAAACAACAAAAATTTTAGAATTAGTTAACTCTAATGATAAAAATACGCCCCTTCCTCTTCACCATTGAGTTTGGACTTATCTCTCTTTCAGACCACGAGCCTACTCATACCTCTGAAACTGCCTTTCCGTGAAATCAGATCAAGAGAGATCTGCGAAAATCGAATATGGGGAGTAAGTACGGGTACCTCAATACCACCTGTGCACTCAATAACTTGATTTGAAAACATGCTATATTCCGACCTCTGGGAATTGCGAAATTGCGAATCGGATGCTTGACTTCATGAACCGTCTTGCATGATCGAGGGTTACCTTCTCGAGTAGGATAGCGTTAAAAAAACATTGGAAAAATAACACTCATTGCCTCCATCATCCGGCGTTATGAATCCGCAACCGGTTCGGTGGTGTTCTCCATCGTTTTCTTCTCATCAAGACTCTTTATTTCTTCGCAACACTCTACGCCCATATCTCTCATTATTATTTGAAGTGCTCCATTTTTCGTTTTCCTATATTAATCCCCACCATTCACTTTTTCTTCACATACATTTTCCTTCAATTCTTATACTTTCCTGTATTGCTGTCCCCTCGAAGTTCTGAGAATGAGGATGTAAAAATATTTATGGCCGAGGTTTTACAACCCAGTTTGGATTACGACGTCATCATTAATTACATGCACCAACAAAAAAAATAATCTGTAAAGCAGAGCTAGATCTGTTTTCGGGAATAAAATTTCAGTGGATTTTTCGAGTCCATTTTTATGACTATTATTGTTATTCTGTGGATCAAGGTTGATTTTAGGATGGGAAAAGATAAAACAACGATAAATTTATAAGTGGGGAAATCGACCAGCTCCCGACAAACGTCCAACGCGATGTTTCACAAGGTTAAGGCCGGAAGGTATTCGAATTCAGAAGAAAGGTATACAGTGATGGAGATAAGGAAAGATAAAATTTGACTGGGTAATCGTAAATTCTGCACTTATGTCCTTTATTTTGACATTCGTTCTTTCCTAATTAAGTCGAACTAACGATGGTGGGAAATGGTTGACCCCTATCGTGCATTAAACTCGCTACCATTCCTAAATCCTATACACACATGCCTTGTACGCCCTGTAAACCCCGTGAAATAACTGTGTTTTCATACTTCTAACACCACCAATTTAATGAAGCAACAAGTGAACCAAACCCGTGTAATCTAAAATTCACTTGTTTACATAAACTTTCACACATGCTATCTAAATTCTCCCGCCCTATCCGCAAACTGTTTCAAACTTTCTTTTTCCTTATCTCAGAAATCTCGAGTGCTTATGCATAGACGTAACTTCCCAAGAGCCGGGAATATAGGCTTACCAGAAAACGTCTATAAAATATATTTCGCTTCCCATTAATGAGCATATGGCATCGTTCTTTGTGCAAGCCATTAACACAAGGTTAGAGAGGTCGAATTCTACCATACCTTGACGCTCAAGATCATTTGTGAGGGTTAGATCTAATGCCTAGGTATTACTTGCTAATATTATATCGCTAAAAATCTGGTAATCAAACTGCACGGGCAGCAGAATATTCTTCCACTTTCTTATGGAGATCTTATAGCCCATTCAGCAAGAAAATGTGCTTCATACCGACGACATACATCTCATAGTTATTAATTTTTGGCCATTGTAGGTATACTCTCAAGTATTTCTTTCAAATAAGTTCACTCAGTAATTTCTTTACCTGACGACCGAATATATCATGGAAGTTGCTTTATTTACGGACATTTTAATTCTATTTATTCATATCTTTCCTCTTGGTTTCACCCGTCTCCTTGCTCAATTGTCATTCTTAATCATTTAGTTTACTTTTTATTCCTATTTTTATGGTGTTATCGCATTGTTATTTTCATATATTCTGATCATTATTTATTTCAACTGCTCCACCATGTTAAGCTGCTTGATTCTAACATTTCGGTAGGAGGATTTGGAAGCGTTGTTCTGGAAAATCAGGGCATTAATGGACGTTTAGCTGCGTTTGATTTTCACGACGAAGTTTCGGAGGCTTCCTTCCTTTTTTCGTCTTCACGCCAGTACCTGACACCGCACAAAGCCACTCCTGGCTGAAGACGGAGGGTGCATTAGAAAATGTCGTCATGGGATCGAACTTTGTCATTGGACCCAACGCAGCGAATCAACCCTGAAAACTCTGCACTATTATTTTGTCCCGACCCAAGTGATTTTTTTCTTCAATCTGTATTGTTTAATTATTTGCCGGGAGGTTCCCCTATTGAGTAACTTCCGACGGATGCTGGTAAAATATATCGGGTGGCTACATAGGTGACATTACCTTTTATGCCAATATTCCTTTAGTTTATTGCATCTAATCCCAGATGATAAAAAGAAGTAAACGAATGTATCCATACCAAGAAAAAGCGATTGGGATAAATGATAACTACACATTAGAAGTACATCATGATACTAAAGAACGATTATTATAATGGTTAGTTAATTACTCACTTCGCTTGTGGTAACTATGTTTTAATATTTTTATCCTAAAATATTTCTTTGAAGTTTTTTTAATAACTCAGAATTCAAAATAAAGGCAAGGCTCCCTAGAACATATCAATATGATAAATAGAATCGTTAGTCATAGCCTGGGAATGAATAACAATGTTTAACTAAGTAATTTGTAACTATGGTCAGTTAAGTATTCCAGGGTGGACAGCACATGGCCTTTTTGTAAGGAATTAAAGTCACGCATCTAATTTAACAGAGACTCTGCGTTTAAGCTGCTCGAAGATATTTAGAAATTCATTTATATATCCTATCTGAAAGGGTTAAGAGGGTTTACCCTTAAACGGAAAAGTTTTAGCCTCAGATAATAAAGGAAAAAATCATCTAAACCCATAATGGAATTTGTGATTACGTCACCGAAAAAAGGTACATTTCCATAGATTGATTATTTAATACTTCACAATGATAAAATTTACTATATCAGGTGTGATAAATGACTCATAATAATGGTGACATAAGGCTGTGTGACTCATATAATGTGGTGGTCATCAAATTACCAAGTGAAAAAAACAATGAAGATATATAGTTTGTATATAAATCATTAATTCGACAATTAACGTTGAATATAAATATATTTTAATATTGTATATTTTTCTCAGAGAAATGTCTCCGAAAGCTAAACTTTTATATTTTAAAACTATTTACACGCTAAACTTCGCAATTTCCTTTATCAAGGGTGCAACCAGAAATTAAAAAAAAAACTCATAATATGTCTCCCGCGATTGTATCGAGCCCGATGCCGATGATTAACCAATTTTATTAATCCACTTATTGTGAGAAATTTATTTTTCAAGTAAAAATCACACTGTGTGATGGCATAATTTTTCCTTGGGTGACTCATTGTAATTTTAGCAACGAATAACATGGAAAAGAAGCAAAAGTTGGAGCGTTGTCATTCGTAAAAAAGGTTTAGAGGAGATTAGGAGGCATGGAATTCGTTTCTGTTCAAACAAATTACTCTGGGAAGGACACGGTGACAATATGAATATCCATTTACATCTCACCATGAGTTTGGGATAAACCCCGAATTTAACCACCCACTTTTTTCATATTGCTCTCCCTTTCACTCTCACAATCAGCGACAAAAACCTTTGGGTGATATCCCGTCATGGTGTTGTGAGCATTCAGTTATCACGATGAGACTGACAGTGGCTTGATAGGCTGACATATGCTTCTCTGCTAAATGAAAACCCGAATAAGCCTGAGATCGTATGCCCACGGACTTACGCCGGGTATTCAAACTCAGTAATGCTCTGGTCTCATTGGGAAATATGATCAATGGTTTGGAGTAGCGCAAAGGAGGGTGGAGGGCTAAAGTCGTCGGATGACAAAGGCAAAAATGAGCTGTAAGGTCTCTCAGGACGCCTGTAGGATGGAATCGAGTGGGAATGAGTAAAGGACGACAAAGGAACGTAACTTTCACGGTCGATGATCTTTGTAAATATATAAATTCAAAAACAAACACACATATACGTACATATATACAAAAAGTATATATATATATATATATATATATATATATATATATATATATATATATATATATATAAATAGTGTGAGTGGTCTTTAAAAAAGTATATATATGATATATATAGCATACATATATAGTATACACATATATTACATATATAGTATATGTATATATTTATATATAACGTGTGAGTGATCTTTTTTTGTGTTTCTATATTGTTTGTTACTGTGTAATTTACTCTCTCTCTCTCTCTCTCTCTCTCTCTATATATATATATATATATATATATATATATATGCATATATATATATGCATATAAATATATATATTTATATATGTGTGTGTGTAATTAAATACTCGTATATGTAATGTTCGTTGGTAAAAGAAGAATTCAAAGTTCATGCTCTAATGTGGATGGTGTATGGAAGGGGACAATTTACATTTCTTTTAGTTCAAATGAACTAATTTGTGTGTATATATATACATACACAAAACACTAGCGAAAATCAAACTTCAAAACACAATAATTTTCGAAGGATGGCGATATTATCCATATTGTTTCTCACAAATTAACTGAACCAAAGTAAATTGGTTCAGTTCTGTTAAACACTTCGGCAGAACGATTACATAATTCATATTTTTCGTTTTTCAATGATTTTCATTCCTTTTGAAAACCCAACAGGTAAGCTTCTTTAAGTTAAGGTTTGGTATTCACAGGTGTTTGAGCTTGACTCGTACTAAAACCTTATGGCGTTATTTCCTGACATCAGGAGAAGTGGGGGACATTCCTGTACCACCTGCGGTTTACCAAAAAGACCTAGTAATCTGTAAACCACTTGGGTGAACTGGGAATATCCGTAATCATGGCCTGCTTATTTATCCAGGACCCTCGTATCAGTATAAAAACAACTTGCAACTTTAGCCACTCTCCCAACAATATATTACTCATACTTTGCTACAAATTAGTTGCGATGTGTAGAGGATATGCTTTACGCATGAACGAGGTGAAAAGAACAAGTGATGAATGCAACATTATTAAAGACGAAGTATATCCCTCAAAAAATTAATCCATTGGTATCCTGCCGTTGCAATTTGAGAAGATCCGCCGAACAACAATATGGACACCGTATGTGGATTTCGTTTGAACTAATCCTATTCTCAAGGTCCTTAGTCTATGCACAAAAATAATCTGAATCTGAAGATGAAGGGACAGAGAACGAAGTAGATATTATCGTTCTACTCCTAAGGAATGGTAAATACTATAAATAAACCAAGCTAATTCAATGAGTATTAGATTTAATTTCACAGCTGAGATAAGTGGCATTACGAATGTGGTTCACACTGCAATCCATTTTTTTCGAGTCGATAAAGTGACACTTATTAAATGTAATACTTTAATTACTAATTTAAAATTTAATTTCTAGACCTAGGCCTAGATTCGATGATGGGGCAACAATAAATACACTAGTACAAACCCCGAGTGTGCGTAATTTTGCGGCAAAAAGAAAAAGTGAACTTGTTTGTACTGAAATGCCTTTAAGAGAGTATCTTACAAGTCTTCCTACTTCAAATTCACTAAGTACAACTCACTTTCATGGGGATTTGCTATGACCAGGAGAATTTTACAGTGCAAAAATTTTCTTTCCCTTTTTGCCTCACTATTTTTAATTTCGAGAACATCGTTCGGGCGAAACATCGTTCCGTTTAATTCACCTGATACGCCTCCACAAAAGGATACGCAAAAGTCTTACTTTCAATGCTTTCACGGGAAACACGCGACTTTTATTCACCCCGTCGTCATATTTCCACGATGAGGAAGGAAAAAGAGACGCGGGGTTTTTTTGGGGAGAGGGTGCAGAGTTGAGAGAGAGAGAGAGAGTGGTTGGAGGTCCCCTTTTTTCTTCGTCTTACGTTTTATTCTCGGTGCATACGTTCGAAAACGCGCTTTGCCCCCCTTGTGCATCAGCACAACCCTCTTGAGCGAGACTCGACTTTCCCCTCCCCATTCTCTTTGCTCCCCTTTTTCCCCCCACCCTCTCAAACACACCCCCTCTCACTGGCTCCGGGTGTTTCCCACCCCCGCTGCGCGCACTCGGTCCCCCTTCGGCCACCAACCCCCTCCAACCCTCCCCACATCTCTCTTTCTCTTCCTCCCTCTCTCTCTTTCTCTCCCATCGCTGCCTCTTCATTCGGGAGCCTTCAAAAACCCTTCCCTCTGATCTTTTCCACCTCCCCTCCCATTTTATCTCATCCACTGCCTGCACTGCTTTCCTCTCTCTCTTTCTCTCACTTCTTCCCTTTCCATCTCTTCCGAGACCATTTTATTCATTTTTTCCGTCACGCATTTTATTATTATTTATCCCTCCTTCCTCTCCTGTCACGTTCTCGACCTCCGCAGTGACTCCCTTTCTCCCTGACCCCCATTCTCCCACCCTCCGTGCTTCAGAGGGTGGGGACGACAGAAGGGGGGAGGGAAGGCTACGTGGAAGGGTGGCGTGATCCCCAGAGCCGGGGAGAAAAAGGGAAGTCGACCGTGGAGGCGTATCGGTGTGAGGGAATGGAGTGACGTGGGAAAAGGAGGACGTGTGGGACGTCAAAAATCGCTGCGGTTCCTGCGGCCGCGTGGGTTTTTAATGTTTTAGGTCGGAGAGGGTCTTTTTGATTTTCTTGCCATGGCAAAAATTTTAACCTCTCCCCTTCCTTTATCTCTTCTCCTCCTCCCCCTCCCCTTACTTCGGACCTAATTTTGATGACTGAGCCGGAGACCTTTAGTTTCGGGGTGAGGATTTGGCTAGTTCTCCTGTTGGAGGGGTGTCACTTACTTTAAAGCGGGGTGAGGGTGGCCCTCCTCCTCGGACGGTCTCACGGCGAAAAGATGTGAGGCTCGTCACCACAGACTCTATCCCCTCCATTCCCAGTCACTTAAAGCATTTCAGCTGTCGTCCATTCAGGCCGTTTTATTCTCTCTTCAGTTCAGCTAATATTTATCTCTACTGCCATTGGAATCGAGAATCGAAACGGTTGAAAACTGGCTGGTGTAAAGATTCGCTCAAGCGCATTTGCAATCTTTCACTCGAGACGTGGGAAAATATACAAATGAAAAAAAGGTAAATGTAGCTTTCTTGTGGTAGATTAATTAGTTACTTTAGATAAATCATAGCCATATAATGTTTTTAGCATATAAAATCGAGAAAAATAGTAGGAAAAAATGTCTTACCCGAGAACTCAGGGAATATCAATTGTTATCAATTCAGTTCAATCAATATTACGGCATTCCGTAATATTAATCTTCATATTTATCAGTTTATGGATCGAAATCATTTCACATTGCATAAGCCGAAGTCATATCACGTTTTCATTCAGCATTTCCGGAAGTAATTCCGTATAGTCCGGTGTCATACTTTTTATGAATATCGATTATTAATTTTTTGCGGAAGGATTAATATTAATACTTTAATAACAAAGGTGGATAACATTTAATTTTTCAACTTTAATTAGTTCATTATCTGAAAATATTCTCGGTCACTTGCGATTAGTTTTCTTTGTTTACATCTCTTGTGCATGATAATTGCTTATAAATAATAGAAGTAGGAAAAGTGGTAGAACATACGTCAATAGGCGATTTGGCAATAGGTAATTGGAATGATCTGTTCAAATCATTAATTGCATTAAAGATGTCACCGCTATGGGACAGCGAATACTTTTGACGCCGTTTTGTTCAGTATGAATTTCCGGTTAACTCATTACCACACCGCATCCTTCCGCGAGTAGAGCTAACAATGGAAAAATCTTAATTTTCCCTTGAAATACCTGCAACTAATTGCTCCTTTCCATGGATAATAAAAAACAAACGTCCCTGTTTTGAATGATACCTTCTCATGGACACTTGCCATTGACATTCCGAATGGTAGTAACCAACTCGTGCTGAGGTAGTCGAAACCCTAATTCCGATTCCACCTTTGAGTCGTCGCCCTCTTTCTCTCCCTATCCATCCATCCCCCTCCTGATTCCCCGCTAACCCCGTACCTTCTTATTTGCTCACCCTTCTTTTCCACCCTCGAGGAGGGACAGGGAGCGGCAGGGAAAGAAAGGACTTCCAGCCCCACTCTCGACACATCATCTTAAGCCCTCCCACGACCCCCTCTGCCCCCCTCGCCCTCAACTCACGCGGTGCACGGGGCCCCCTGGCCGCCCTCCTCCCCCCCTCTTTGCCCCGCAATTCCTCCCCCGTTCGCGTAACCATCTCTCTCCTACAAACCCTCCCCCGTCAGGCCCAACAAAGAGGGGAGAAGTGGCGGGGATCCTGCCCCCTCCCCCCCGCCAAGCCCTTCCAGACATCCTCCTCGTGACGATGCTGCGACATCAAAGAAAGTGAAAGGGTTGGGAAAAAAATGTATATATATATACGTGTGTGTGTCGAGGGAAGAAAAGGGGTGTCGGTGGTGTGTGGAGGGGGAGAGGTGGTGGGGAAAGGAGGAGAGGGGGTGAAGGGGTGTGGTCCTCCGCTTTGGGGGAGGGGATTTTTGTGGCAGTGAGGAGAGGTAGGGGGCAGATGCGGATTTTTCCGTGAGGTAGAATGGAGAGAGAGAGAGACGATGGAGGGTAGGAAAGGGAGGGAATGGGACGCGTTGTTGAAGGGTTTTCACTTTTATTTCTCTTTTATTTTCCGAGCTTTTCCGAGGAGGGAGGAGGAGGAGGCGAAGGGGATGAAGGGATGAGAGCGGTTCGTTTCTGGAAGAGTGAAGGGCGAAATAGTAAGCATTTGTGTACATTAAAGTATGGCTAAAGCAGGAGCTCCCTTCCTTCGTTCTAACGCCGCCCCCCCCCCCACCACCTCGGGCTGCTCTCTCCACTCCGCCAACTCTGGAAAGGATTGGAGAACGTCATTCCTCGGCGAGACAATAGATGAAACGCCTATGATTAGAGTCGCTTCGGCGCAAACTTTAAGTCACATTCTCCATGGAAACAAGAGACGGAGTGGATGGTTACGCGTCTTTGAAGGACTTCGGCTTTCTCAAGGAGCCTGGGGAAAAGGTGGTTGATATTTTTTCTTTTAAATGTGACATGAACTCAATGATGAATATCTTAGGGTTTTAATCATTGAGATTTCATTTTATGTGTCACGCAAAATTCCTTAGGGTTATTGGCGCACATTTAATGCAAAAACAATTAGCGTTCCGAACATGATGGTGAAATATAAATAGGAAGTGAGTATAGACGTAATACTGAACCGAACCCTTCCAAGTCTACTCTTTTAAGTGTACTTAATTACATATTTTCTAACTCATGTATTCTGCCGCGAAGCACTCAAGCATTTTTAAAAATATTTTCTCCTTTATTTATTTTCGACAATAGTTTCTCTCTAAAAATTAGTTATGATAAAAAAATACAGTTATGATTAAAATATTTGTTTATGAATTATCCTTAACGAGGATTACCTGAAAACGTTATGCCCTTGATTATTTCACTTAGCTGCGAGTACTTCGTGCATGTAATTTTTTTCCACCGATTAGGCGTGGCATGTGAGACGTCATTGACATCAGAGGAACATTTATAAAACGTTCTTTAAACGTCATACAACTTGGACAAGTAGTTACTGATCCAGATGTCGTCGCATGCAAACTACCGTGAACATCCGAACGGGTCGTCGACCTCACCTCACGCGCAGGTAATTTCAGGTACGCAGCGGGTCGCCTATAGCGCAGGCGAAGTTATTCATCCTCGCCAGTCGCCCGCGTTACATATCCGGCTTCCACTGTCGCCTTTCTATTATCAGTGGAGATAAAATCGTCGAAAAGAGCAGTAACATGAAAATGCCGTTCACTGCCTCCAATTTCAGAGGCACAGGAAAGGGAGTTATTTCACTCCGCGTACTCCCGTTTCCCCTGGTTCGAGGACTTCGGAGGACAATATGATCAAATGCATCCTCAATAACAAAGATAACATAATACACGTATATTAGAAGCCGTACGTAAACTTATAAAAACATTCAAAGAGAGACGATGAATCCCAAATAAAAAATTATTAAACGCAAAAATTTATTACTGAAGTCTTAGCTATTCATTTCATCACTATGTAGATCTTTCCCTAAAAAAATTCAAGTGTTCGTTCACATAGAGATTTTATCAATGGTATAGCAGAAATATATTCTGGGGAAATATTCGCTAGTGAGAGTTTGAACCGATTAGACAAAAAGGGATTAGAAGGAGATAAATCGATTTTATTTACGAACAACGTGAAATTAGTGACAGACGAAAATCAAGTATATATTATTTCCTCATGCAAAATGTAAAGCATATTTTTAAAGGCAGCAATTAATTCCGTTTTATTTATATTTAAATGAAATTTTTTTTGTTTGTCAAATAATATTAAAACTAGAAAATGATCACCAATGAACTTCCTTCTTTTAGCCAATGCTTTGAGGTAATTGCGGGATTCACATATAGATACATTTAAATTATCTTCCATTTAGAAAACGTACGATTAGATTACCCATTAGGTTACGTAACGTGAGAAAGAAAAAATATTTTTTTTTCTTTCACACGTTGCGTAACATTAATGAATACATTTAATAGTGATATTTACAAATCCATCATAGATGAAGTCAAGTGACGATGTAATGTTACATTAACTAAACGAAGAATTATTACAGTTATATAAGATAATCACTTATACATATATATATATATATATATATATATATATATATATATGTATTTATATAATATACATATGTATATACATATTTATATAAACTTTAATTAAAACTTTTCAATAGAGAAACACAGAGAAAGGACACTCATATTTAGTTTTGAAGTTTCAACGGCACGGCCATCATCAGATCTGATATTGGCTGTCGTGCCGTCGCAACGTCAGAACTAAATATGATAGTGTCCTTTTTCTGTATACCTGTGTTCTGTATCTTAGTGTTTTTATCAAAGTTTTCATTTATTTATGCCGAAGAGCGTTATTTTTCGAATATATACGTATGTATTTATATACATATGAATATGTTTGAATATATATGTATATATATATATATATATATATATATATATATATATATATATATATATATATACATATTCAAACGCTGATATAAATTTTAAAACATAGAAACACTAAGAAAGGACACTCACAATGACGGCCGTGCTGTAGAAACGTCAAAACTACCTATGTGAGTGTCATTTCTTTGTGTTTCTATGATTTAAAAATCTGTGCAAATATTTGTGCATCACCGAAGAGCGTTCTATTTCGAAAATATATAAATATATATATATATGTATATATATTTATTTATTTATTTCTAAGTTTGTCGCGGTAGTCCAGTGGGTAGAGAGTTGGACTGCTGACCGGAGGGTCCCGGGTTCGATTCCAAGCACTCATTCACCTGCAACTCCACTCGGCAAGGCACTCTGTGTACCTGCAACTCCACCCAAGGTAAAGTGTTTTTTCGGGTACCAGGTCTTCCTGGCAAACCATGACCGGCACAGGGAAAGGAACTGGCCCCCCTACCCTGATCTGTGAATTTTCACACGCCGTATAGGGTTGAGTACTGGGTGAACTCTACCATCACCTACTAAACCGACCTTCGGGTTGATTACGGTTTATGGTTTATATATACATATATATAGATTACAAATTATATATATATATATATATATATATAAACCATAAACCCAGTAATCAACCCGAAGGTCGGTTTAGTAGGTGATGGTAGAGTTCACCCAGTACTCAGCCCTATACGGCGTGTGAAAATTCACACATCAGGGTATATATATATATATATATATATATATATATATATATATATATATATATATATATATATATATATATATATATATGTATATACACACACACATATATATGTATGTGTATATATATATATATATATATATATATATATATATATATATATATAAATTTTGAAGTTAATGCAAATGATGGATCTCACAAGTAAGGGCAGTCATACAGTAGTGGGAATAGCCGAGACAATGCTAATAAAGGTATATGTACGAGACTCATCTTAATCCTCGAAGGTCCGCAAATTGTTATGCTACGTATGAAAGAGATCGTTTATTATTGAAGCGCCTCCCGGCTGTTTTCGCTAACACTTTAATGTTCAACATTTCCCGGGTCACGGGGGTGGTGAAAACCGACGACCGAAAGAGATAGAGCGCTTGAGAACTTCGCTGCTCATATCGAGCGAACTTGGAAGGTCGAAATCCTCCCTAGCCTGAGTCGTCATCTTGGTGGGAGCCTCCGGAATAATTATTCCACCTGGTTTTTAAAGCCCTGCGGAAAGCCCTTAGTTAAGGGAATCTGAATGCTGCCCCGCAACGGAGGGATAGCGGCATTGTATGGGGCTCTAGAACTAGACGCTCATGAATGGCACACCATGCATGCGAGTGTAGCTATCTATTTTCCTCACGTCCTTTTGCGGTAAATGGAAGGCACTTGTTTTGGGCATTAAAGAAGAGGATGCAGAACGAAAATAAAAATTAAATGACAGAAGAAGATGTTTCCAATTCATAGGACAAAAGCTCAGAATGAAAGCAAAGAACAATGTTGTTCCTGTTTGGGTGGCTAGGAAGAATAAACTAAATTGTGCAACGAAATATAATGGAGACCCCTGCCTTTTTTTATTAGTTTTGTATATAAACCTAAAAATAATAATTTCAAATTATTTGGCAATTAATTTTAACACCAACGAAATCACCATTGAATGTGAGAATAGATAAAAAGCACCTATTGTCATTCTGAAATCTTAAATGAATGAGTTAAATAATTTGTATACACCGTAGTTTAGTGAATGTTTATATCTCTGTAATTTAAGAACTACTTTGAGACACAGAAGTGTCATACATTGATGAAAAGAATGATACGTAAACAGATGTTATAACTTTATTCAGCAGCAAATTATGGTTAATTAATAGAAAAGGATCTGATGAAAATGAATGGATTTTCTGAAAAACACACGAGGAAAGCTGTGCGAAAGTATGTATAAAATGGAGAAACTCCTATGGAATCATATGGAGAAATTAAATAACATATTAAGCTATGAAGAGCTGAACATTGTTTTGCCAGTTTGCGCTTTCTGCTAGTTTACAAGAGTTTGCTGGAAATGAAATGCATCGCTGAAATTTCAAGGGCTTGGACACAGTGACATGAGAACTATTAACGCATTCTTCAATCTGACCTCAAAGGGAAATAAATTTATACCACTACTGCCTAAGACTATTATTCTACATTTATTTTTTATTGGAAAAAATCCAGCGTTAGGAAGTAATTTGAGAGGGGATACCTGAAAGAGAATAAGAAGAAGAACTCATGCAGTTTCCATATGATTCCTTATCACCGTGGCCGTGGTTCCATCAAGGCTTCTTCCCACGCTAAGTCCGTCAGCGGTCTTCGAAAGCTTTCCTTTACTCCCCTCTTCTACGCCTAACCCCCTTATTTGCCACTCGAAAGAAATATATATAAATCGACGAGAAAACACTTTCACACACCTTGCGGTGGTCTGATATATTTCGTTACTGAAAGTTGTGAGATATGCTTTGGGACAATAACAATAAAAACAAACAAACAGTTCACGTATGCTTCTTTTTGACTCTACGTTCGCGTTCAAAGGCACGATCGAGGGATTTCTGTCGAAAATAAATGACGTTTCTCTCTGAATTATGATGAATGAAAATATCCGTTGAATTATGACGATTGTCGGGAATAACTTTTTCTTTGGTGGCATCCAAAGCAATCTATCAAGAAACTTTATTCATCGCACGAAAGCAGTGTGGGATGGATCTTGGTATGTCGTTTGAACTTCATTAAGCCGATGATAATGCTTTGGTGGGAATAAATCTAAATAATATAACGAACAAAGTCCAAAATTTTTTAAACATTAAAAAAAAATGATGCCTCTAAAATTTAAATATCCAGTATGTTAACTGACCCTGATTTTGTTGCGCAAATGGGTTAAATCTACCCTGATGAAGTGAAAATTTCATTTAATTTAAATTTAATTTCATTGTGATATGGATTTGGTGGTAAGAAGTTTTAAATGCATTTTCCTGGCGAATGAGTACATTCTCGTAATGTCGTAGAAAATGTCAATGATTAAATTAACACCAACATTAAAGTGTTCGAACTTACCAATTTACAATTAATGTTACCATCCAGGTGGTTCTTAAGTCTGTGTGTGATAGTAAATGTTGTTCCAGAGAAGTAGTAGAGATATTATAATTGATTCAAGTTACCGGATTAAAACTATTGTCTTCTGCTTTAAATACCGCTTAAAATATTCAATATAGAAATATCGACATACCCTGTTTTTTCTTATTAATCGACCTTGAAAAAACATGGCCCTAAATAAATCTTAGTAGGTCTTATTCCTGATTAGAAAGTTTAAGCGTGCGGAATATTCGCCGACCCCGGTGGCGGCGGGGTAACGTCCTCGTCTGCCATTCCAAGGGTCGCGGGTTCGATTCCCGCCTGGGTGAGTTTCCTCCATCTAGGGCTTGGGTGTTTGTAAATGTGACCATTGTTATCGTTGTTAATAGTTCGATGTAAAGGCCAAAATGTGCTGTTTTCGGACTTATACTGAATAAATAAATAAATAAAATAAATAAATATTCATAACTTCCCCTGAATACGCTTGTTCTAAGTTAATGGAATGGAGACGTGCTTTGAGCACAGAGCAGTCTGAAACCCTTATTGGAATTGAGTGAAGATATTAGAATTATGGAGCATGTGAAATGTATTCCTCATAAGCGACTTAAGTTTTCCTATTGCTATTCAAAAACATGCAGGAAATATGAAGAATGTAATTTTTTGCGGACAAACTTCGAAGAAGACGTTTCTAGTTGAATATAATGGCCCATTTTTTAGGCAATGAATAATGAAATATTAGCAGATTTTATGACTAGTTTGACATTGGCCTGCAATACTTCTTAATGTGATTCAATGAAATTATGCAAATTGAATAAACGCAATGATATTTATATTTTAATGTACAGTTAGAATTGAAACGATCGCAAATGATTGAATGGAAATAAGAAAATTGTAAGTGGTAAATTAAGTAGTTTTCGACGGTAAAGATGTTAGATTTGTGATTTAATTTATAGGGTAAAACAACTCTATTTTTAAGATTAATACTAAATTAACATGTTGCCGTAACTCAGGTCGATGATAGTATATTTTTAGCATAAAAATGTACATGCTGGTGCAATAGAGATCGCAAATTTTCGTCTTTCATATAAATTTAAGATATTTCGTTTTTAAAATTTGTTTTAGTGAAATAATTGATTTACATATTTAAAATGTGCTTGAATTTTGAGAACTGCTGACTGAAATTCAAACAAGTTCTGGATGCGATTAAGCAGGTCAAAGTTCATTAAAATGTCTAGAGATTTAATAAATTCATAGTGCTGATTCCCAAATATTGGGATAAAAACCTCAACGTTCGAAAGGGCATCGGAGCAATTTGTTTTAAATATTGAACGAGGTAGATTTTGAATTCAGATAAGGAATACCATTTTTTTCTGGTCGTTTCAAACACAAATTATTAAAATCACGCGGGAAAAATGTCGAGAAGTATTACAAGCAAGCACCCAGTTACTTAGGGACGGAGAGTAATAAAATTTAAGAAAATTGATTAATTTAAGCCATCCACGGGCAAAGGAGTAATTGGGTCGAATGGGTCCTACCACGATTAAAGATTCCAGCGGGCGAATGAAATCTGGGAAGCGCAAAGTGCACTCGACTACTTGTTTTATCCTTTTTTCCCTCGTTTTCATCCTGACGAGGGAGGCCGTGCATGATGGAGAGTGGGATGACGGTGAGAGGAAGAGAGAGAGAGAGAGAGAGAGAGAGAGAGAGAGAGAGAGAGAGAGAGAGAGAGAGAGAGAGAGAGAGAGAGGAGACTCTATGTGGGAGGACGTGAGAGCGCGCGGAGGAAGAGAGATTGAAAAGTTATTCGAACGGAACCAGTTAAATGAGTTCCAAAGCAGAGCAGCAGATTAACGCGGGGGTAAGTCAAGCCACCACAGTCCGGCACCACACGCAAAACACACTCGCGGCTCCTTTGGTGACTCACTCCCGCACATCCGCGACAAATGCACACTCACACCGGGAAGGAAACTTTTCTCGTTTCATCTTGGTACGTCACGGATCGAAGGGGGTGGAGAGGTGCCGGGTGTGGAGGGTGGGAAGAAGAGTGGGAAGAGGTGATGGCGGTGTTCACGCCCATTCATAATTCAGAGACGGCTTCACGATGCTTTTGGTGAATTATTCACCAGTCCGCGTGCCTGACTCGGAGTGAATAGGCCGAAAACGGGGAAATGATGGAGATCGGAATTACGGCGAGTTGGATGTGTGCTGTGCGTGGCGTGGACTGGCTAGCTACAGTGGCAAGTAGTGAGCGGGGAAGGGAGAGGAACGGAGGATGATTGCAAAGATTCAGGGAAGGAGAAGGGTCATTATGATTTAAGAGAAAATTAATAAACTTAAGAAATGGAATGCGTATGTTGAAGTAAAAGGAGAAAAAAAGGAAAACTTCGGTCTCTTCCGTCTACTTAACGAGTATTTTTTCATCATAACTTTCCTGCTATTTGGTTGTTATTACCCACCGCCATCGATTGTTCATTGGAAAATCATAATATGGCAGAGACATGAGAGCAGTTATACCGGTTATTAACGACACAAATTTCACCAGGATACAGATATTTTGTGAAAATAAACATACGGTAAGAAATTAATCTAATGCATTTCGGCTTTAATGACTCAAATAGCTCTTACACAATGGGACACAAAAACCAAGAAAAAATTAAACAATATGGATGACTGAGTGATGTTAGGACAAAATACTTATAACTCTAATTACTATTGTGGGGGGGCAAGGAACACATGCAGAGCAATTCCTCAATTCATTAGAATGATTGATCAATACAGATTTTTTGTGAGAAGCTTAAGAAAATAAGAAATTATGAGGAATTAATGCAGCAAAAACTAAAGCACCCAAATGAGAAATGTATGACATAAGAGGAAATATGAAAAGTTTCAGTGGGCTAGGCTCGGTGTCGAAAAATACATCGTTCTCATAAATGTTTCTAAAAAAATAAAAAGTGGGACGCGGAATTAAGCGGAGCCTTTAAATCCCTGTAAAACGGAACAAACAATAGTACGATCACAATTTTCTTTGACATAAAGTAAATATTTTTCATAAAGTTGTAAGAAATTAAAAAAAATTCTTTTCACAATGTTTCTAAATCATTGGAACAGTGGCATAAAGTGAGAGAAAGGATTCTTTTATTATATTTTGACAAGCCCACCCTTTGCCAATAATAAAAAGTAAACGCTAGTCGTCACTACGAGATAAATAAATATTAAACCACATTTCAAACCGATTAAGCGCTAGCCATAAAAAATATTCTTTAAAAACATTTTAAATCAAAAAGACCAAATATTTTGCAAACACTTTTATTTTTCACTTGGGATTTTGGTTCATGGAATCCCTAACATTAGTAATTTTTTTAGAGCACGGAGACGTTTTATTCTAACTCTGCCTGTTTGGGTAAAAAAGGTTGACAAAATCCTAAAATCCACAGAGAACTCCGTACAGTTACATTCTACATAGATCTTAGTTAAATACTTTCATATCCGATCGCTTTCGTATTTTTTTATGTTATCCCTATTCCTTGCCTCTTACGCTGATTCCACACTTAGCAAAACACTGACTTCAAAAAGAGGTGACTAGCTGATTTAACTTTTATGATCCTCAAATCTGCTCCCGACTACTTGCATCTTTTCCCTTGCCATATGCCATGCTTCACATGCAATACTTCAACTTTTCCCACTTTGCCCCCTTTTTTTCCTGCATCTATAATGAAAACATATTCCACCATCACTAGTCTTCGCCCCCAACTTGCTCTTATCATGCAGTCCGATTAATCCAGAATATTCGAAAAAGTTGCCATGACTTCAATATTTTTCCATTCATCCACTCTACTCTAATCGAATAACTTCTCGAAGTCCATTAAGTAAGTAAAAACAACTTGTGCCCGATTTTAATCTCTATAAGATATTTCATTACAGATTTCACTTCATCCGTCTCTAATTACCCTCCATCTTCGCCCAAGTACTCGTATTCTCATTTTCGAAAATCTTTTACGTTGCTCGTTTCTGGAATAAGAATGACTATTGAGAAAGCAGGTTCCAGTTGTTTTCAATTACTGAAATTTACTGAATTTTTGTCGGAATAAATTCGACGAATGACATCAAAAATGACAAAAAACTGAAGTAATTCTGCGAGGATATTTTATATCTCCACTTAAGTGCACGCCTCACTCATTGTATTCCTCTAACTAACTCACCACCTAGGTATAGTCAGTCACACACGACTCCGACGTGATCACTTTCTATGCTTAGAACTTAGAATAATATGTAAGCTAAAGGCCATTTATATATCCTGTCAACCTATTAATCTCCTTCGATTTCAACTCTCGGACTTAGTGACGCTTTTTATCCATTTTCATCTCCTGGAAATTTTCCACCATTTTTGTCATTGTACTTGGTGCCCACTTCTTACATATCATCCAAGAGCTTGCTGCGCTCCACAAAGCACATTACCCTTAATTATTTTAACTAATTGGCTTGCCACCGAACTAAATATTCATTTTCCGGTACATTCTTCTCCCTGAGTTTGGGCCACATTAGTCCATTTCGTTCGTTTACGTATATCTCATTCCTCTTCACTAACCTCGTATTCTTTATCTTCTCAAATAATTGCCCTTCCTAATTGAGAGAATATACAAGTACACTTGTTTGACCCAACGGTTCTATGTCTCATTCATCAGTATTCCCCATCCAAACCTTTTCTAATGTGATTGGCTCGACTGTGCAAAGTGGCGTCGTGGTGACGGTCGAAGAATTCTCGCCTCCTACGCAATATTTTACGTGGTACTCGTATGAGAGTCAGTGGGCAGTTTTTCGTAAGTTTCAGGGTACATTATGTTGTTTCCTTTCTTCATTATTTCATGGATGGCCGCTTGACTTCCTTGATAGTGTTTTAATTTGACATCATTTGTAAGCATTCAAGACATTCCACATACTGAGGAAAGGAGGCTCAGACCGCAACCTTTACCATTATTAACATAGTGAGGATGACCCTACCGGGAGAAATTAATAATGCTTCTCTTCCTGGTAGTACAACTCTAGAGGAGATAAAAGCGACCGAGTCCTTCCATTTCAATGCTGTACGTATACCATCGGATGTGAGATTTATATGTTATATCCGAAAATTACCGTCACAAATCAAGCCCAAACATATCGGGACTGCGGCTCAAAAATCGGTCTAAGGGTACGTGCATTGAAATCATTGCATCAGAAAGGATAAATCGCTATATAATGGTCGATAAGTAAATTATTTCATAAAAAGAGAAATGGAAGTTCCAATAAACCAAAACGGAGCGAAGCTCAAAAGATATTTTACGAGTGGAAACCATAGAGGAAATGAATTATTACGAATTACTCAATAGAAAAGGCCTTTAGTGTTCTAGATATTGTCACCACTATTCATTGAGAGATGAATATACGTTTAATATTTAGAATTCAAAATAATTAGCATAAAGCACATTCACTGTTTTACAACAATTACATTTTCCGCTGCATCTATCTCCTTATACGACCGCCCGAGGCCTTTCGGGAGTTAATTAGTTCGACGGAGTGCTCACTGGCTCTGCGCCATTGTGGTCATTAGCATATCTAGCCAACTTCAACAGCAACCAACTTCAAATTTATGCTGCGTTACTTTTTTCAACCTAAGGTGTAAAGTAGGTAATCAAAGAGAGTATATTCTGGAGGGAAATCGCAATTGTAAAAAAATCAATGCTCTGTTTTACGAAACAGGCGGATATGGCAAGACTTGTGCAAGGAAAGCTATTAGTTGAACCTTCAACATTTTTGAAACCCTTCAATTCATTAAAATTTGTAGGGGAACATTTTAAATTTTGGGAGCTAAATTCAAATAAAATTTGTTTTAGAATCCTCTCAAGGAAATGGTTACAGTGGATAAAAATAATTTTAATTATGAATATTATTAACATCGAACTGCAAACATTTTAAACAAAAATCTAGCTTAAGAATATTAGTGCAGTTACATTGGTATTCACGTACATTCTTGGCTTAAAGAATGTTAATGTCAACCAGGCTCCGAGTATAATGTATCCACTGGAAGAGAAAGCAATTATTTTGCACTTAGATGTGAACAATGTAGTCACGATATACGAGGATTAAGTAATTCTTTGACCTTATTATATAGCACGAATTCCATTTTTTTCAACGCGCTTTCTTGATAATTTGTGCTAAAAATTCAGATCATAAATATTTGCACGCAGAGGGTAAGTTTTTCAAAATTAAAGTGGAAGCCCTCATGAAAATATGAACGAAAATTGCATAGGAAAATAGGGCTTTCCAGAAAGGTAATATTTCTAAATAGTAAACGGTATTCCGGGCGTAGAGCGTTGGACTGCTGACGGGAGGACGGGACGGGACTGCTGGAGGGTCCGGGTTCAATTCCCAGGCAAGCCTCTCGGAGAACCTGCAGCTCCATCCAAGCTTCGTGATTTTTCGGGTACCAGATCATTCAGGGAAACCATAACCGGCACAAGGAAAGGAACTGGCTCCACTACCCTGATGTGTGAATTTCACACACCGTCGGGCTTAGTACTGGATGAATTCTACCATCACCTACCAAACCGACCTTCGGGTTAATTAGTGTGTTTATGGTTTACATATACGAGTATGTACCTATATACGTACATTGCATGAAAATATGTATCAATAATTTTCAAAAAGGGGATCCCTATGAATTGGAGTGGAAGAAATATAGTATTTCATTGTACCTCATTATTAATTATATTCGGATAAAGCTATTCTTATTTATTTTATGCATCACTTAATACATTTTGGCGCGGGAAGATTAAATTATGAAGTATTACCGTACATTTTGAACTGCTGGTTTTAGGTTTAAGACATGGCAAATAGGAGGCCGATAAATTATATCCTCGATAAATATAAACTAAATGTATACTTTACGTCTCTCGTGGTCTCTAGATAAATTGTTTAATTTGATGATGTTTAAAATGATAAGTTTATTTAATTGTGGTTTCATATGTAGTGGTATCTTTGAAATCCAAGGATGAGTGTTTACATATAACTTTTCCAACATAAATAAATCATCTTCAATTGACATGCCAACTAACCACAGAATGAACGCAAATTTGTACGCAAAAGAAGAATACTTATATTCGCATGCATTTTCAAAAAATATGATAACGTACCTTCATGTATGCGATTTAAAGATTAAATATTTTTATCAAACTCAGATATTAATTAAACTACATTCATTTTGTGAAAACGAATAATAACATTCAAATTGATAGTTCGAGCATTTGTATTGCTTAAAAGCTCACACAATACACTCAATTCATTACTTTGACGGATATCTTCGTATTAATAAGGCGATTGCTTGGAATGGAAGGAAAACGGTTTAGTTATATTACTGTGAGCATACGAAGGTACTGATCAAGTTCTTGCCCGCAAGTACAGTTGGAAATAATTCGGTAAATCCTAGTCACTCTAAAACATGTGTTCTATACCCATGCGCATTAATAAATATATTAAAAACACAGCATGATTTGTAAATATTGTATGGTATTGTGAATATAATGTCTAAAATGAAATTCGTGGAAAGGATGATGTTAGGATTGCGTGAGGAACCAAAGTTTAAATTTATAGAATATTTATACTCAAAATGTATGCATAAAGTATATGCGTGTGAGTTATTAAAAATGGGGCATTAACTCATCATAAATTCATACCATAGGCTTAACAATTAGTATCTGTTTATATAAAAAATAACACCAATATTGTTTGTTTAAGGTAGGCGCATATTTTCATACATCTCTTGATTGTATCCATGAATAAGTAAAAGCATTTCGGATGCATAGGTCAACTGGCATATTTAGGCATGATAAATATTCGATGGCATATCCCACCCATAGTTCCCGTAGTAACTGGGCATTGGGAAAGGCGGGGGGCATAAGCCTACGGGCACGTTGTTAACCACGGACTTCCCATTAATTATAATTTCATCCGGCGTTTGGGTAAACAACTCACGTGACGTCACAGCCACAGCAATCAGAGGTCCTTTCCATCAACAGTCCCGGAGCTTTCGAGTCGAATGACCACGTCGGGCCACGAATCCCGAAAGTACAATCCGGAATCCTAAGCAAGAATTATGCCGTCGAGCTAGTGAGGGAGAGGTGGGTGTGTGTGTGTGTATCGGTGGTCGTGAGAGTTTACACATCGTGGAACATTCCGGAGGCACGCACCTGGCGATCGAGAACGTGACAGCAATGCTCCGCCGAAGGGGTTTCGAGGGCGCGGGCGAAAGGGAATGGAAGGGGGTGGGGTTGGGACTCCTCCTCCGCCGCCGCCGCTGCTCCTCTTGCGAGTTCAGGAGTGGTGGGCTCGTGGGAGAATTATTTCCGCTCACACTCCGAAGGGAGAGACCGTTCAGCCCCATGGAACTGCCACACGATCCGTGTAATCAAAACACAAACATCCACGGGCAGGAATCAACGACACATGAGAACCTGAGACATTTACAACTTGCTCATGAAAAATCCATCCGGAATGATTCTCAACGAAACTTTCTATACGATCATTCGATTCGAAAATAAATATTCAGGGCCTGGAGTTGATAACGAACGGCTCGGTGCACTTTCCAAAGCATTTCCAAAACTGCAAGCATTTCATGCATAGCGAACAACAAATTAATGCAATTACTAGCATATGAATTTATAGGATGTCACTTCCTGGTCGCCAATCGCTTTCGGTCAGGATATCTTCCACGCAGATCTACAATCAATTCTCGCCTACCGGCCTTTCTCTTTCTCACAATCACCATTGACTATTTAATGCACATACCGCAAATGAGTTTCCCTCACAATTCATTCTACTTCGTCAAGCAAGCCCAGAAAGTAATTGCGTGGTATACTAAAATGGACTTGGGTCATGTCTTTTTCTTTTCTGTAATTTGTTTCATTACATTCCCTACTTCTCATTGCTTTGAAGGCATCCCTACGTAGTTATTCGATCTGCATATTTGAAATATTTTTCCGTGGTACTTGGAGAATTAAATGTGATTCCCTTTACCTACTGTATACCGTTGCCGCAGTCCATGTCTCGCATCTGTGGAAACTCTACCTCTGGATGAAATACTTTCTAATTTCGAGGTTTGCGTTACATTGTGCGTGCAGAATTTCCTACCTGAAGAAAACCTTGAATTCAGACTACTATACTCTGACTTTCTCCCATTTTGATGCTCTTGCTTCCAACAGAACGGTATCTTCTACTCATTCCTCCGACTTATTATTGACCAGTTTCATTTCTTTTCTTCTGCCATATACTCTTTTTCGTTGGTAGGAAGGCATTAAATCGCCTTCCAAAGTAGAGAAAAGTGCCTTCATTATTATCTTTAATATTACAATAACGTCGTGAAAACGCATAAAACAGATTTTTTCCTCATTAAATGCATATTACATTGGTGCTTAATTTATTTTCCCTTATTTAATTCTGTTGGTAATTGTTTCAGCAAAGCGCTAACAATTTCTATAATTACCTTTCTTTTTTATTTTATCATTCTTTCAGTCGATGTTTAACATGGATTTCATGAACAGCAACTATGGTTTTATGAAAACTGGATTAGGTTTTGACAGCATGAGGGATTCTTTCCCTTCAAATCTTGACGCGTGCTATTATAACGGAAATTAGTTGATATCTTATCCAAATCTGCGGTTGATAAAATTATAGTAATAACCAATATAGACCAATACGAGCCCCCTACTACAGGCCTTAGCCTGTTACAGGGGTGAAAACTACGCCTCGAAGTTCGTGAGATTTGTTGCCATCTTCAGGATGACGGTTTTTTCAGCGCGTAGCGGGAAGCTTTTAACACTCTCTCTCAATTCAGTAACCTTCCTCCCTATTATGCAATTCCACTGTCGGAATCTGTGTAAATTGTCCTAATATTTTTCCTTGAATAGTTTCTTCCCACTGGGAGTTTCCATCGGATGAGGTGAATCTTGAATTTTTGGTATTAATTCAAATTTCTTGGGGTGTAAATAAAGCTATTCTTTTGTCACCATTATACACTAGAACCTCCTGAGAAATTGACTTTGGTGTTCATTTTATCATTGTAAGTGATTACATTAAAAATTGAATAAATAGTGTACTCATATAAATATATTTTCCTAGAAAAATCCTAAATAAATATTTATGAAGAGGTAATTACTGTTTCATTGACAAATGTCGTGAGTATGGAAAACATGTTTTGAATTAATAAACTTATTCTGACATCAATCTGATTTACGAATATGTATTGTCTTGTGACATTTATTCTGCTTATGAATATTTAAAAAAATAGGAAGGAAAAGAGTTTTGAAGCTAAGTGAGCACTTCAAATTTGTGGTAGCAAATGCGTTATTTTAAAACACGAATTAGGTGCATGTAAAGAAGTACGAAGATGCTCGAAAACACCAATTTGAGTACATGCTTGTAAAGCATTGATTTAAAATAAAAGAATAGGATTTTTTAAATTATAAATTTCACATTAAAGAAGATTCTTTTTGAATAGGGCAAGGAAACAATGAAGAACCAAGGGAAATAAAATAGTTATGGTAGTCAAGGATTGCATTTCATGGGACAGTGAAAAAGTAAACTCGAAGTTGTAGCAGCGCAGGATCAATTGAATTACAATGGAAAAAAATGAAGTTTGTATTCGGAAGTCGTGACAAAAACTGCTGGCCGGAGGAACCCTTTATAAATGGCATAAGAATCATAGGCAACGAAGTGAAACTAGTAGAGGAGCAAAGAAAGTACTATTATTTATTGTCTGAGGAAGGGAAAATATTCTACAAAAGTCCATGAATATATATAAAGATCATCAGATCCTCGGTAATTTTTCTAAAGAACCCACATCAAATAAGAGTTCCAGAAAATTTTACAAGGTCGCAATACAAACACCAGAGTCTCTGCATCGTTAAGCATGATGTGTAAAACGATTTTCTACGAGCTGAAAAAGCTTCCAATTCAAGTGAGAAAAACATTAGAACATATGCATCAAACATCAAAGCAGACGACCCTAGCAAGAATACTTGTTAATAATCTGTTGTTATACCCTTACACTCTAATTGTTGATCAAGAGAATCAAAACAAACGCTTTATGACAACTGTATGAGGATATGACACTATTAGTTGAACCATGGTTTTACCACCTTACAGAACATTCGACGGTAATCTTAAACCTCTGTGCTTACGTGAGCCAATTACAGCTAACAATTTTTTTTCTATTGGTAATGTATCAGAGATCTAATAAAAAAATTACATTATAAAATTACTTAGCACTAGACATGAAAAGAAACTTCTTTTCGTCTCAGAAGTTCACTTATCAAATTACCATTCATTACATCTGTTTATAAATGCATCAATGCTGTACTTTGTTTATTGCCTTTAGTTCAGGTGACCGTGAGCATTCTGTCAAATGAGAAATGCGTGCACAGTATGAATACTGGTACACCAAAGAGGTAACCATTTTGCAAAGTAAAAACTTCACAAGGTGTATTCAGTTAACTTAGCTTAACATTAATGTCTATCTTCCCATTTTAGCATGGAATTTTTCTTCCTCGATATTGAGTATCTTCTGAGACGTTTAGGAACAAAACAAGTTTGATTACCTTGAACCATAATTGCTGAAATTGAACTACTTTCACGCAATCATTGTATTTTCACGAAAAAGTGTGTCCTGCGTACTCCGTTAGTTTACGAGCAGGGTTATCTTACCTTCCTACCCTAAATATTTGAAGGCTGCGATAATCGCTCACAGAACAGGTTTTTGGTTGAAAAAATATTATTCCTACCCTACCAACCTAACCCTACCAAGCCTACCAACCTAATAATCAAGCAAATGAAAAAATTCACACTAAACTCAGACGCTGTAGGTGAAGGAACCAAGCGCAAAGGTTTATCACATGTTTTCTGACTTTCAAACCTAATTGTTGGCACTCATCCACGGAATAAGTGTTCGCATTAAAAAAATATATAAGACTCTTAACACGTATTAGATAAAAATCGTGATAAAGATTTAAATGAGGACTCACACGATGAACGCATAAGAAACAAAGCGTTCGTTTCGGATAAAGAAAGAAAGAACTCCAAGGGAGTATCGGCCACGCACCAGGAGAGATGTTTAAGCTACTATTACCCGAAATTCTTAGGGAACAGCATTTTGATGCAAACACCATTTTGTTGCGAATCCTACGTTTAAATTCATGCCAAAATATGTTTTGAAATTTGCGAGTGTTCTTAAAAGCAAACGGAGAATTCATAAAAGTTATTAAAATAGAGCAGTCTACTGCACTATTTTAATAACTTCGTCCGAAAGAGAGTTGGAACAATTGAAAGAACTGTGAGCCGTCACTTAACTGGACGCGGAGTAAAGGTCAATCCAATTTAATACTGCAGCTACGAAATCCTGATTGTCGATAGAGATGAAGCAAATATATAGATGTAAGGACTAATTGGGGGAATGAATAATGAAAATATAATGGAGGGGGAAAATAATCGGAAAAAAAGGCAGAGGAAGGCCAAGAAAGAAATGTATAGATGTTATAAAAACTACTATGAGAGTAACAGCCTACAATGAACTGAAAAGAAAGACATTGGAGGGATACGAATGGCTGCAACGACAAACAGCGCACCGCCTTTAGGAGACTATGATGATGAATGACGAAAAGAAATGTAACCCTGCATACTCGGAGATGAGGAAACTGATGCTGATAATGACAGAAGAGACTTGATTCACACTGTAGTTTAGAATTCCCGGGAGAGTTGTATTTCAGGGATTAATGCAATAACCAACGCATTTATGAATAATTAGGAAATAAGGCTCACACGGCCACATTAATTGATATATAACATTTTTATATCATGATCATACACGAAATACACTAATTGAGGAAAACCTAGGAATAAGGAAGATACTGATAGGGATTAGGAGCGTAACTACTTTGCTAGAAAATTTAGGCTGGGATTCCCTTACACAGCGGCGTTTACAATATAGATTAAACTTATTAAAAATATATAAAGATGGGTCCTTTTCCGATGACATCAAGACCATAATACGAACCCCAACGTATCACGGGCGGAGGGATCACGAATATAAGATTAGAGAGATTGACTGCAAGACAGAAAGGTTTAAATAGTCATTTTTTCCAAGAAAAATAAGAGACCAGAATGCTTGTAATCGAAATCCCCCAGGAGCCGGCTCGACATAATAAGTATTAACCTACAAGGTAGCGACTGCGCATGGTTATACGATTATATTTATATATTTTTTTTGCAGGTTCCCCTTACCTTTCCCCATCCATTTGAAAAACCCTAACCCCCTCATCCCTTAACCTTTCCTCCTGGTGCTACACCCCCTGCCACACACCTTTTTGGTGGCTTGCTGGGTATTGATGTAGATGTAGATGAATGACGAATAATATGGAGAATATGATAGAGGACACTCAAGAAGAAAAGGAAGGAATGAGAAAAATTGGCAGGAATCAACACTTTGAGAGCTAAAAATGACCAGAAAAATCTTCGGGCTGTTAACCTATGATAATTAAATATGAATAATGAGAAAAAGAAATGACTTCTCTAACATAAATGTGTGAATTCATTGTGTTTAGGGAGTGACTACCAAGTGACTGTCGAAGAGCAAAGTCTGGAACAGAGGGAGATTGAAGGACAAAATTCACTTGAGATGATCTCGATTTTGCACAAGTACGTCACCTGGACATTTTTTAGTCACTAAAGTTTGGGTGGCACCCAATTTTATTTTCAATATTTTGATAGTGCTGTGATCTTTAGTTATCAAGCTTCTCTCACCATGGCAACAGCGATGTTTGCTTCTGAAAAAACAGCGGCCTTGGTCCACCTTTCTCTAAAATTCATTGTATCCAGTATTTTAACATTAAAATAATACTCTAGGTAAACTATAGATGAAAAAGTACTCTTCAGAAGTCTTCTTTAGCATTAAATAAAGCTAGGCTGACGATTTGTTCGAGTGAAAGCAGAATTTCCACTCAGCGTCGCGTGTTACCTCCATCGGAGTCGTAGGCGTTCTGAACTTGCAATGGCTGGTGCTGACGCAGTACTGGATATATATATATATATATATATATATATATATATATATATATATATATATATATATATATATATATATATATATATTTTAAGGTAATCTACCGGTTAAGGTAGTTTTTTGGATGGACAAAGCTACTAAATAAAACATTTTTCTGACTCCTAACAAAACACAAAATCCAGCATCCTACTCTTTATCAGGTCCCTCTTCATCTCTAAGTACTTTCTTCCTCCCTTCATCCCGTCCAACATCCCTATCCTGTTCCTTCCCTTTCCTCTTTTGCCCAACATTCTACCCTCTATCACAGTCTTCAATATCCCACTGCCGGTCAACAGCCCCTTCATCCACTTTTCCTGCCTCCATAGGATTGCTCCCAACAAACCCCTCTCTTCGCCCACCATACCAAGTACTTCCCCATTTGTTTTCTTCTCTGTCCATTTCACCTTCTCCATTCTTCTCCACCCCCACATTTCAAAAGCCTCCAATCTACGTCTATCCTCCTGCTTCATTGACCACGTTTCCACACCGTACATAGCTACGCTCCATATCAAAGTTTTTACGAGTCTTTTCTTAACATCCTTACTCAAAGTCCCTGTCATCAACTCCCTCCTCCTTGTGAAAGCCTCTTTGCCTAGCGCAATTCTTCTCCTTACGTCCCTACTACTTTGACCGTGTTGGTCCAAAACACTACCGAGATACGTAAACTGTTCTACCTGCTCTAGTTTTTGCCCTCCTATTTTAATGTTAAGCTCGGCCTTTTTCTTTCTAGAAAATCGCATAACCTTTGTTTTATTAATATTACTGGATATATATCAATGAAATTTGTATCACTTATACATGACACATTAAGATAAAATTAAGTATCAAAATTAACATTTGAAAAAGAAAGTATGCTATTATAAATGTTATGATCACTCTTCAATGAACAGGAAACGGATACTGAAGTTTCATCGAATAATATATCCATTCCGTCTTGGACAAGGGGTCTCTTTGCATTATATGGATATTTTATAATTTTCATGGCCTCGATAAAAGGAAATAGCAGCCCAAGATGCGGCTGTCATTCCATCTGACGGTTTGAGTTTTCTCTGAGACGCAGGAGGAGTTGGGAGGAAAGGAAGACAAAACGTCTTCTGACGTTGCAAGACGTATTAAAAAAAACTTGAGCCCAAACTGCATTTTTCGTTTCAAATCTTTTGTTTGACAACCCTGTAGAATAACTGCTGTTTCAAAGATCCAGAATATGAATATGTGGTATAGGATGGTTGTCACATGGCTTAAATTGGTGGGCATAATGACATATCCATGAGGATAAAGTTAACGTCTCCCAGTAAATGATAAAATATATAGTTTATAATAAAATATTTTCGGTAAAGTGCTAAGGGAAATGACAGCATTCCCCCAATCGTCTTTATCGCATTGGTAAAATCAATGTAGCATCAGTGTCACATGTAGTCATAAAATAAGTTCCAAAATAACATATTTATTCACGTAATAACGAGCATCCTTTTAGTGGATGTCATTATATGACAATATCCTACTATATGGCTAACGTAATTTATACCTTTAGGGTGAATTTTTTCTTAAGTTAACCTTAAATATTTGTATTCATTCTTGTAAACCTACTAAAAAGTTGATATTTGTTTGTTTATTAGCGATTCTTTACACTCCCAGATATATCTTTCATAGTAATTTTCTTTCATCATATCTAACCATACTATTTTACAAATAATGAGAATTGACAAACTGACAACACTCAACTGAGGATTTTGTTATTCTAGTGGCCCGCAAGAAATAGATTGTATAAATATATCTCTATATTTCAATATCTAGTTATTTTTATGTAAATTAAGTCTTGTAAAGCGACATACATCATACGTCATATCCCCAAAGGCCATGTTTGCATAATTAACTACATGCATTCCATTACGTATTCTGTTCCAACCGAGATTTCCTGCATAATCACGGACAAAACGGAAGTTGATATTATTTTGGATTTCAAAATAAAAATACATGGATACTTCAGTATTTTACTCATTAACTATATTAGGAGAAAACAATTTGAGTAATTATTTTTCTGCATATTAAAGAATAAAATTTAATAAGTTATAAATATAAAACAGCTTTTCTATATAGATAATAGAGAAATTTATATTTATTAATCGTGCATTGAAATAACGTTACGGATATTTGTGTTTCAGAAATGGGGGTCAATATTTTTTTCTATGATATTTTTTCTAGTCACGATTATATTCAAAGAAGTAATTTGATCAGATGACCTATGAATACGCATAACATACCCTACCTCCTAATATGCTAAGACACATATCATGCCAAACTCGAATGAAACCATCAAACGAAGAACACGGGAAGGATATAGCGAGAAGAAACATTATGTATCTTCCTCGAGAGCTGCCTCAAAATACCTCGGAGACATCTGAAACAACTGTAACCGGTGCAAATGGCTCTCTTTCATCCGTTTTATGGATGGGAAACCTCACCCTAAACCATTGCTCGTTTCCCTTCCCATTTCCACATTAATGCGCAGATGAGCGACCCAACTCCTTCATAAAAGAAGTTTATATCGCACAGTTTTGGGCGACGGTGGTCTAAGGAAAGGTAATTGCTTCGCGATATGCTACCCAACTCGGAATCACAGAGCCCTATCACGCATCCGGCAGTGATAATTGCACGTAGTGGGAAACGTGTCAATTAGCAGCACTGTAACGGAGGGGTAAAGGTATTTCCATGTGTTCTCAAGGGATTTGAAACCCCAATTTGCCAATCAAAGGAGAAGTAATTTAGATTATATTCGCAAATGGTAATCATGGAATGAGTGAGTGATGCGTGCGTGGGAACTTTTCCTATTTACGAAATATCTTAATCAAAGCCTCTACATTTTGGAACTGAGCGATAAAGTTGTTAACTGAAAGGTAAATGTCGACATAATTTCATAAATCGGTTTAGAACACATTTTTCCGGCATGTACTTACGATTCTTTAGCTATTAAACATTTTTCAATGTGGTTTCAGGAAGACCTAGTGGTTAAACAAGCTACGGCGTTTGATATAACTAATATTAGCAATACAGCTACGTATAATAATGAACCACCATTTCGCCCTTTTACGAGACGACTACAGCCTTCAAATTAAATATAAAATGCTAATAACAACTACCGGAATGTTCTATAGTATTATAAAGATCCACTTAAAAATCTATAGATATTAGCATGCAATAATTCCTGGCCTAAATTACAACAAGAAATGTTGAAATAAATAAGCACATATGTAATAAGGTTTCTCTTCACAATTTTTGACAGTCTAGCTATTTAACTCTTCATTGACATTACTATGAGTGACATCAAAATAAATAGTAACAAATAATATAACCTCAAGATCCCTCTCAACTTTGGTATACCATAAGAAGAAGAAGGTATGCTACCGTCTTTTCCCTATTTGATGCCCATTTAACGTTCTCTACAACTTTAAAATAGGCATAAAAGTTTCCATTGATTTTATATTCATTAGTGATAAAAGACGAAAAATACAACCAAAATTATCAACCCGAAGGTTGGTTTGTTTGGTGAGGGTAGAGCCAACTCAATGTTATGCCCTCAAGCGTGTGAAATCACACATCAGGGTAGGGGAGCCAGTACCTTTCCCTGTGCCGCTTATGGTTTCCGAGGAAGGTCTGGAACCCTAAAAATTACATAGCTTTGGTGGAACTGTGGATGCTCAGAGGCGACACCCGGAATCCGACCCCTCCGAGTCCTCCGAGCCCACCGAGAGGCTTAGCGCTCTACGCACTGGGCCATCCAGTCAGTCGTAAAATTAAAACGGAAGCAATTATGATAAGAGTCAAACAGCACCGGACTGAAAGAATACTTATTCTTAATGTGAGGATGAATACAGATAAATAAATAAAAATATCTTTTCTGAAATGTATCACGAGTGCGTATGTTTCATAAGGTGTGTAATTTAGGATCGTATTTTAGACTTTTACCTAATTCTAAGAAAAATATTTACGTCACGGAAGATGAATATGCAATGACGTTATCTATCAAATATTAAATTCCATGCATAAAGGAGCCTGTCAAAAGGTACATTCATCTATCAACTTCGGAGCGGCAGTATTTGAAGATAGTCATATTTTTTCCTTTTCGTTAAAAATTCACCACTGGGCACTTACTCTTTTGGCTCTCCCTTATCTACGAAAGCTCCTATGCGACACTAGCCAACATGAATCAACGGATGCCGCTCTGGAGAGAACTCTTCCGCCCCGTGAGCCTTCCCCAATGTTCCAGAACTTCTTCGGAATTAAAAATAACCGGTGTAGTGAAATCTTATGGCTGAGGGGAGGAGGAGCCGTGCTGTCTGTTCGGCGTCCCTAAATGCTCTTTCCACAACCAAACAACGCTGCTTCCCTGAAAATTCAATCTGCATTATTCTTACCCTCTACTACAGTTTTTGTCTCTGGCTCGTCAAACTCCCGGGGTCACTTTAGTTCAAATAGTAGAATTCAATCGGGTGGCATGAAATGGAATTGCTCCTAGGTTTTATTTTCATCTCAACAAGGGATTATAATTTGTTCAAATATGTCACTCATTCCTTCATGAACAAAATATTCTTCACAAAAGCGATAAACCATATTCTGAGGGACATATAAATGATTTTAAATTCATTTTTCATATTTTTTGCAAATTGAACTTGGATGTATTTTTTGATATATGCTGTTTTCACAATAAACCACCAGGTTTTATTAATTTCACAGAATGGACAAAAGGTGCAGGAGGCCTTGTAAAGTTTCATGTTTGCTCAGACATTGCAATGTGATGGCTATCGTCTCATCGCATTGTTAACTACAACATAATTCGATATGACGGGCAAAAATATCATTCGCTTCTCGCAATTCGTCAATCCAAAAGGATGCAATGCCAGTCATTCCATCACCTGCGGACACATTCATTTTAAGCATCACGCATAAATAGAATTTTCACGGGTGGATAAAATTAATTAATTGACCATTAAAGAGAATATCTCAAATTATTTTACGGGGTAAAAATGTCTTTTTAAAATAGGAAACTACGTACTTAGACGTACTCGTACTTAGACGTTCACACACAGTTAAATTAAAGCGTTATTGCTAATTCGATATTTTGTCGTCCCCTGATATTAGTTTGTGTGAATGTGGAAAAGAGACGCTTTTAAATTAACGGTAACCAACAAACGTACCAATATAATCACTAAAATTATGGGAATATACCTGTATTCATAAGTTGTTGATTGGGATTCAATCCATCACGTGTTGAATTATGAGAAAAAAAGAATTTCAAGAGATACAAATACTTGAAAACACCTTAAGCATTTTAACACGAAACAAAGTGTACCATACATTTTTCTGTCGTTTCTCTTTCCATGAAAAAGAATCCGGGTACCTGGGTAAAAATTTATATTTTTGGGAATAAAGAGATTTCACGCTCTAAGGCTGCTAAGTCAGGCATTTCAATCCCAATACACGTTCTCTTCCTGCCTGCGGTAGATCGTAACTTGCTTAATTAAGGCATAGCGCAACAATTCTTGAATTAAATGGATCCAAAAATAATTCAGTCAAAACTTTTGATGAAAACATTAATTTCCCTGAAAATTCAAATTAATCATGAACCGAACTCTCTCCAGAGGGATTTAAAAATTATGCTCCGCGGAAGGAAGCATTCATTCGATATCGAGGAATTACGTTCGCGGGGAAGAAAAGGACACGACTCTCCAAAGTACGTGAGTTGATTCGATAATAAGCGCCAGCTGCCTCCGGTAAAAATAATACTTTAAGTACACGTTGGGAGAAGCGGAACGGCAAACGGGCGCAGCAATATTAGGATTACTATTTTTTTTATTGATCCTTGAAACTCTTATAACCGAGTGCGCACTCGGTTGCGGAATAAAAATGAGATTATATGGGGACGCGGCAGGGTTCGGAAGGGCAAGAGGGGGATGAGGAACATCACCGTGGCCCAAGTTGTCGGGAGAGATAAGAGAGAGGGGGTGGAAGTAGCGAACCACCGACCGCTTCGACTGTGTGGGAGAGAAAAAAACTTTTCAAATATTCCGCTGGAGTCGCGGGCTGTCATGGGGACCCCTTGAACAAAATAAATAAAAAAAGAGGATGCACCACGCACACATACACACACAAACGCACTGCACCGAGCGACTGACTGACTTCCCCTTTTGTGGTTGTGTGTGTGTGCGTGTATGCTCAGCTAGAGAGTCCTTCAGAGTTCACCAGATACGCACGGAGGGAGAAAGAGCGAGAGAGAATGGAGGGGAAGATATGGAGAGGGCGAGGGAGAAAGACAGACGGAGTAGACGGGCAGAATTCTATACAATTGAGCCTTACAATCGCAATTTAATAAGCGTCCGCTTCGGTTGATCCCTTTATGGTACGCGCGCGCGGCATTCCACTCCCATTATCCCGGCGCAACATCAACACACCCCCGGGGGGAATCGCATAAATGCCCGCCGACCTCGCCACGACTGACAAGGGAGTCAAAAAGACGACGATCAGGGGAAGGGGCCGAGGTCAGAGTGTTGCGTGAATTTGACCCCATCCGTAGGCGGACGGGAGGCGAGGAGAGTGACGGAGGGAGGGACGAGGTGACGGGGGAGGGAAGAGAAAGATACATTCTGATTCGCACTCGGCACGCACGCCTTCGCGTGGGGGCGAGGAGGAGGTGCCGCGGGGGTCATTGGGGAGAGTAAAGGACCCGATGGCAGGGTCCTTTACCCCCCCACCACGTCCCTGGACATCACACCCCTGTCCCTTCTCTTACGTGCCATTCCTCCCCTTCTGTTTTTCCAGTCCTTCCCTCCCGGCAAGGGGTCAACAATGCAGATTGATTCGGAGGCATGAGGCGTGGACAGGCCTCGGATTTTAATGGATTGGTTGGTCTGTGTGCTCAGGAGCGTACGGGAGGGTAAGGGAACGACAGGATTTAAGATAGCTGAGTAGACGGGGCGGGAAGGGAATGCAGAGGGGAAGGGGGGTTTGGAGCGGATACTTAAGTATTGACTACGGAATGCCTAAGGAAAACACAAGCAATTGATTTTACCGGGCGAAATTTGGTCCCAATGAGTCTCGGACCTTGCTGCGTTCAAAACAATTCATCGGAAAATATGTGTAAAAAGGTTTGACGTAAAATAAAGCAAGGCAAGTAAGTGAATCCTTCTTCTAAAGGACACGTTGACGCAAACTACATGGCTGTCACCCATTTAGAATATTAATCGGCCAAGCAAATAGTAACTGGCGATAAGGGTAACAAGACACTGACATACAAGTATTGATATATTTTCGAAATAATAATATCATTCTGAAATCAATTTTAATTTTAAATAATCAGAACCAGCTTCAAAATATTTTCATGGTCAAGGATGTTGGTGTAACAAAAATATATGGAAATGATAAAAATGTAATAAAACTAAAAACTTTTATGATTCCACCTACTTTGGCAAGAAAGGATTCTAATTTGTTCCATAATATTATCATCATGACAGTGATCTTATAAGCAGGGTGTGCATCGAAAAATCTCGAAACCTGGATAAACTAATCAAAGTTTCAGTGGACTTAACGAAAATATTGTGATTTAAAAAATAATAATTCACAAAATAACGCCAAGATTTCAAGTAGAATTGTTTGTAACTTTTACGAAACAAATACCGTTTACCATTTCATCTTCGAGTCGTATTATAGTAATGTTTATGAATAACGGTGCATCGAATATAGTGATAATAGAATAACTGATATTTTAAATATAAATGAGTATGAGTATACAATAGCCCTGACAATAAATCACTGTTAAAAGTAGTACACTTTTAACCGATGAGTGTACATTGCCAATTGGGAATTTTTTTATCTGGAAGGGCTACTATTCATGCTAATATTACTTGAAGATCTGCGTTCCATTTCGTAACGGGATTTGTCTCCGGTCATCGTGCTCGGATTGAGTTATTTGAATACTAGTTTAAGCTTATGTAGTCAGCACTGCTATTCATTTGTCTTACGCTTTTCTTTAGGCATAAATGCGAAAAAAAATTATTTCTTTTCGTTCTGATTCAATTAATACTCTCAATCCACTTCATTCTAAATTTTTAACCATTACCTGTTCTAAATTCTTGGATATTGTCCATCTTAAACAATCAGTATGACGAAATTTTCTTTACGTATTGAGAATTGACTGTTTAATGAAAAGAATAAACTATTGCGATTGGCGTGGAGGATTAATGGAGTTCACTTTTTTAAATGCATAGAATCATATTACAAGTTTCAATGGAACGTTTTCTTTAGGACGAAAAGAACATTTTCTGAAACCGAACGTATTCTACGACTCTAAAAAAAAATTCGAGTTGAAGCAACATGCTTTTTCAAGTATGTAACCACTCACGTTCTATGTACAAGAGAATAATGCAATAAAAGTAATTTAAATGAAAATGCTGCCGGAAGTCATTGGGAAGGATGCAAAAAACGCCGGAGAAGAGGCCAGAAAGTTTATACGTTCCCTGATACAACAAATGATTCTCCATTCATGCTAGCAGACTCGATGCATAAGTATATTAGCAAACACACTGGAATTGTGTACAAACCAAAATTAATTAATAAAACTTATAATTTTGGAAACATCAAGTTTAAAAATTTGAGCAAATGAAAATAATAGTAAGAGACACTACGCGATCCATCGGATGAAAAGCTTTCTTTTACTTATATTGGGTGTAATCTATTGATTTTCTCACATGCCTTAAAATATTAAACTTTAGCTTATTTCATAATTATGAGAAAATAGCTGTGCGGGTGAAAAGAGGTGGACTAGTTTGAAGGTATTCTGTTTAAAATCAGAATAAATTAAATGAGCTGATACATTAATGGGATGAACTTTGAAATATTTTTTTCATAGCGTTACCCATTCAAATTTATATTTTGCTCGGTAACACTGTGCGTTACTTTATTATTATGTATGCTTTCATCAACTATGACCACGACATCATCAGGCACGACTGAAAGAAATTATTTGGTCGTAAGAAGGGGCTCATATACGAATGAACGTTACAGTAATGGTTTTTTATGTATATTAAAAATGGTCGCCAATAAGTTCTGTAGGCAGAATAATAATAAGAGAGAAATGACAATCCAAACAGATGGATATGCGACAAAATTACATTACCGGTGTTACCAATCATATTGACAGTATTTTCAAAAATCATGCTACTACATGGCCGCGACAAAAATTAGATTTTCTTTTCGTATGCGCAATAGATCGCCTACCAAGATATACATTTAACGCAGTACATAAAATCCACTGTGACTGCGGTATATCTTACGTTGATGTATCTGACCACTCAGTGAGAGTCACAGTAAGAGCATGAAAGGGGCAAAAGAAAGAAACCCACTACTAGAAATGGTACTATTTTGCCCTTTCTGAGGATATCTGTCTCAAAGAGGGCCATGGAATCCAAATTAATGAGACAAAACCTTTATCAGAAAAGAAAACCTTTATTTCCCTCGAATAATAAAAATATAGACATTTACAAGAGACCTAAAAATCTCAAAGGAGACAAGAAAGCCTATTCTCTGCCATTCGTAGGGAAGAGAATCCTAAAATATTTCAAAAAGTAATGGTAATCGGACCTCATTGTTGTTATGATAAATTTCAGCAGGGGATGACCAACGGAAACATTCCATTCTTGCCTGACGAAGACTCGGCGAATAGTCGGCCAAAAGACGGTGAAAAGACTTGGAAAATAAAAAAAGCAACATTAGCGAAAATCTTCTTAATTCCAATTTATAGGAAATGGAAAGAAAGTTGGCAGATGAAGTTTGGAGCGTCTCCCTCGCTCTCTCTCGCCGTAGCTACAAGTTCATCCATGTCGTAGGCGAAGAGTTACCGCTAGGCATGCGAAGGGGAGCTTATATTATGATATAGTAAGCCATGTTTATGGGAGAATAAAAAAAGTCTGGACTGGTCTCCACTCCCGAAACTTTCCTCAAGTCAATACATTTATTTTATCTTGTTGACATGGATCTCAAATAATTACATCATACACCGCACGTCTTCTTAAATCATATAAAATGACACTCCCCTCTGAATTCTCCGTTAGATGTTTATTCACGACGAATCCATTTTTCATCACATACCTACTTAACGAATGTCAGGATGGATTCGCAGATTCATGTGTACAGACTCACTGATGAGGACAAGGATTACGCACATGTTTGGAGCGTTCTATGCAGTGCTTGTCGCTGCTATATCGTTTACGTTGAACATCTTGTTTCCGCTCCTTTACTCCCAAATAAATACAATTCATTCCATATGTATTGTGTGTGCCTACCTTTGTACGTCGTTAAGTAATACCTAAATTTAGTGAGATTAAATCTAATTAGTTAAAAGTGTGATTTCCTAGTCAATTACTTAAATAGTCATAAATATTTGGAAAAAGAGCATTTCCCCGACGGACGCCCACTGCATTGGCAACACCGAAATGGATTGTGTAGACTCAATTAAATAAATACCTAGGCGTTGCCCTCACTCATGATCTCTCCTGGGTGAAACACATACGGGGAATACGTGGACAAGCTAACAAAAAATTAGGATTTATTAAAAATGCACTAGGTAAATTTGATGAAAAGGTCAAAGAAAAATGTTATCTGTCGTTGGTTAGGTCTCATTTAGAATATGCTGCAAGTATATGGGACCCTCACGCAGTAGGATTAATTGCCGAAATAGATCGCGCACAGGTTAGAGGAGCTAGATTTGTAAAACGCTGTTATGATAACTGTTAACTTAGCAGCGTATCCAAAATATTAGAGAAGCTAGACTGGGAATCACTCACGATGCGAAGGCTAAATTATAGATTAAATCTCTTGCATGAATTGGAAGGATATCTCTCTAGCGGTGATGTTGAAAATGTGTTCCTACCCCCATCGTACTACGGTAGGAGAGATAATGCTAATAAAATTAGAGATTAAGTGTAGAACAAATAGATTTAAGATTTAATTTTTTCCACGAACGATAAGGGATCATAATAACATTGTTCGACCGCGGTAGGGCCATGTTGGGGCAAAATTATTATGGTATGTATTCACCTCACCCCCTGCCACACACCCTAGCGGTGGCTGGCAGGGTACATATAAATAAATAAATAAATAAATATACCACCAATTTGTCTCTACACCTCATTTGATGAATATTAGGGACAGGGAATGAAGTAAAAGAGAAGATACGCCAAGTCATGTATATCAATTTCACTACTCCAGCCTTCTGTTTTAGAAATTTCAATTCATATTTTCGGTCCAAGGCTCACATTAAGATATTTCACTCTATTTAGCAGCGCCTCCACATAAAAAAAATCAACTGCGGAGAATGCAGTACCCTTCTTAAATAAAATATCCAATTGGAACTAATTTATGGTGGATTTATATTAAAACAAAAGGCCTGGACTGGTTCTTTATTGTTAAAATATCGCTGATAACTCTCAAAGGCATGAACCACCGGTTAGTTGACCGATTGAATTGAACCGATGCATGTTGGTGGTAAAATAATGCTAAGAATTCGGTACAAAGTCCGATTTGAACAATACAAAAATTTTTTTCGTTGCCTCAAAGAAATGTTCACTTCTCTGACTGACGACTACGTATGAGGACGGACGACGAACATTTATCGATGAGGGAACATCTGTATCCCTGTTGACGCGCCATTTGTTTCGTCGAGGCTTCATTAGTCAACTAACACGCATCTCCCGCTTCTAAACAGAAACACTCTATTCGGCAAAGTAATCCAATAGCAAAAGTAATCCAATAACACAGAGAGAATTAAAAAAAAAGAGAGAGATGGAGTAGATTGAAGGGGGTTCATAGGAACAATAACAGTGAGTAGGAAATGGCTCTCTTCTCTGATGAAGGGAGTTCCAAAAGCGAGGTGTTTAAAAAAAAAGTGGGAAGCGGAGATGTACGTACGATGTCCCCATGCGAGAGGTACAGGGGCGTCATTTAGTCAGTCACATGGGCCCTGAATAAATAAAATATCACAACCTCGCGGGGAGTTGAATAAAAGGAGAGCTGAAGAGCGGCAGCGTGCCTTCTGGCAACATGTTTAAATTATCTGGAGCGTAAAGGCGTAAGTAAATTAAATGAGGTGCACTGCCCAACGAGGCGCGAAATAAAAAAGTTGTTTTTCGGGACCTATGAGAGGAAATGGATGAATGACTCGTGGAAAAGAGGATTTGAATTACGTCTATTTAGTTGTGACGAGCAAGAGATTTTATAATGACGGTATTCGTGAGAGGAAATGACATCATGGCCTTTCAGTTGAAATCTCATGTCGCTGGCCGAAATAATTCCTTTATCAGCATTAAAAGAGACTGGTTTACTGCTGTAAAATATGATTTATTTATATTTTAATTAATATCTTAATCCGTAGCAAAGTAGAATTACAAGAACTGAAATTTTTATTTGATTGCGCCTACTCCGATTTTACATAATATACAAAGTATATTTAGATTTTATTTCAAAAGACTCGAAGGGAGCACCTTGAAAGTTTTCCAACACATATGTAGGCCCTTTTTACATCCTTAGTGCTGATTCTAATGACAGAAAAGGTGTCCGGTGCACACAAGGTTTTTTCAGGCAAGTGAATCTGTGAAACCTATGGCGGTCAATAGAAAATAAATTTTTTAAGCTGTTCACTCGCTTCTAGGTCGATCAGAAAATAGGGATCCCTTCCAGATTTGGTTTTGGGAGGATCATTATAATTTTAACTGGAGACGTTGGCCTTCAAGAGACGGATTGGGACAACCAAGGAGAAGAAGCTACTGGTTAGAACTGCATCGCTGAAGAAGAATTTGCAAGTAGCTCAGCGAATAAAGTGGAGAAAAATGCTTTTAGTACTTGACTTTATGCAGTACGTCACTGCACTTAAGTCGTCCCGGCGACACAGGATTCCGATGCTCGAGATGCTGCATGTCAACGGGGAGAGCGTTGATACCCTTGAGCCCCGGAATTTTCGCCTTTGAACCAACTTGTGTTTCCCGATCCCACTCCCGGAGGAGGGAGTGTCAGTCGACGGCACACACTCACTGAGAGGGCTTTAAGGTGGGAGGGGGTGGGGGCTGGGAGCTGTTAATCACGGCCGCTACTGTCGTCCTGGAAGGGATGTGCCGAACAAGAGATTTCCCGGACTGTTTTTGTCCTTGCTTGCAGGTCCAAGGTCCGCTTAATTATTCAGACGATTCATTGATTGTGCCCGCTCGAAAAGTAACACCAGTTTTAAAGTCGGCCTTCTGACCCCACGGCTCCACGGTCCCTTACAGGGAAACACGACTCGGAGTGCTCAAGTCACATGCTCTGCTCTAAGCAAAGGTAAATTTTTGACGCACAGGTGAAGCAATTTTAAGGAAATGAGATACGAGCACTTGGCATTTCCACATTAAAAATTTTATTTGATCACGACCCTGGTTTCGACGTGGGAAGTCAACTTCGTGGGGTGGGAATGCGAGAGACGCCTGGAGGTGGTGTCTTAGATCGAAGCCACCATGCCGTGATTAAATTAATGTTTTGCGTGGAATATCCAAGTGGTTGTTTCTCATTTCAGTCAAATTCATAGATTACACAAAATTATGCCTAAAACTATGGTATTGCTCCTGTTAAAAATCAGTTGTGAGTGATAAAAAATGATTCCACACCTTACCTCATCAGTGTGAATTATTTTGGAACCAATGGGACTACGTGTTCACAAAAGAACAGATTCTCATTCGTCAAATAAATCTCTTTAATGTTTAGATTTTCAATTTTGAAGCCCAATGAAGCAGCAGTCAATATCAATACTCTTTACCTTTGAACGACGGTTGGGAGTGTTTCGTTAAATATTCAAAGTAAGTATATTCACGTAAAATTGTTAACGCTAGAAACATGAAATGGAGTCATAAAAGACGTAAATACTATTTTCATATTATTCGCTGTAATGATATATAGTGTTACCGGATAACTACCTTATTCCCCCAAATAGTATAATCAGGTAAAAAAGACTTGGGTTGGACTGTTTCTTTATCGTGTAAATATGCTAAAATATCGCTGAAAATACTCATTTATTTGAATGTGGTCACGTGGTCGAAGCTGATCCGGAGTGGTTGCATTGATCGCTTCAGTCAATAATTTAGAAGACGAACCCAGTTGAAGTTCGGGTGTTTGGTACTCGTTGCTCTACTTCTTAACAATCAGGGGATGGAGCCCGATATTGGTGTAATTTCCTTACAAGAAAAACGTAGGTACTCCCTTCGTGGGGGATTTAAAATTCACGCTCGTTAAAAACCCACCGCCAAGTTAAGGATTTGTTCCCTTTGAAAAAAATGACACCGACTGAGGTTATACTACCTTCCGGGTCATGAGAGTGTGCTGAGGCATCAAGTCCTCGGAAGCGCAGCGCAAAAAAGCCATTGCGCTTCATTCAACATCGAAATGGGATTCGTGACCGCGGCACCGTGAGAGTCGAGACGCCGTCTTCCCCCCCCCCCCGTCTGGTCTTTGATGCTGACCAGGGGGGATACGAGGAGGAGTCGTTTTCAGCCCCTGTCCTGCCCGCAAGAGTATAGTTCGTTGCCCCTTGATTCATACAATACTTGGGACAAAGCGAAACAGCACTCGGAGATCTGTCTTTCTCTCTCTCTCTCTCTTAACCACCATACCCCTAATCATTTCCTTTAATGACATCAGGGTAGAGTCGCGTTCGTGAGGCACGTCTATGCATGCCCTTCGAGGATTTAAACCGCGAGGTCACGGAGGTAGCTGACATAAAGGATTGGAGCGAGAGTGAGAGAAAAACCCACCGCCAACGCTTCGCTTATTCGTACACCAGGAATGTCACCGCTCCGAGGAGTGAGTCATTCTCTTTCCCGCTTCGCCTTCTAAACTCCCTCGTTTATTCCAATACACGGCTCCCGCCCTCTCATAAAATGAAGTAGAGTCTAAATGAGCTGAGGAAGGTGAGCTAGAGACCTCGTGGGTTCGGAGTAGATGTATACAAAATGGAACGCACGGAGTGGCGCTGAATGTTTTAAGGACGCCCCAGCGACACGTAATACAGCGGCTTTCAAGCTGAGAGAAGAAAAATTAAAGCACTGTTTATGATAAAAAAACTCGTAACTTATCCAATACTAAGCTTTTATCCATATGGGGTAGAAATTAAAGTCAACGTGGTATCCGATTCGTTGTCGTTCGCGGTGGGATAAAGTTATTAAATGGGGAGTAATTTTATTCACGGCACACACAACGATAAGGAAAGTGTGTATATGCGTGTTGACTTAGACGACATTCTTCGGCTGTGAAACATTATCACGCTGACACTCGAACTCGGGTTCGTTTCATTCGTTATCAAAGTGAAATTCAAAATTTCGACATTTTAATAAGCCAGCTAACAGATTGCCTTGAAAATCATTGTGCGGAAACATAATAGGGCTAGGGTAGGGTAATAGGGTTAATAATGAACAGAGATTATTCAGAATTGGAAGTAATTCTTGAATTTTTGTTAAAAATGTTTTGTGTTCAAAATGACGGCAAAGGGAAGAAATATTGAAAATACAAACAAAAGCTTGCTTCTCGATGATCAGCCTTGCCCCCGCTTGGAAAAGGCTTATTGGTACGAGTTTTTGGCAATGTTCTACACTTACGAGTACATTGGCCAGGAATCTTACGTTGAATTCTAAGGATGATTAACGCGCTTCGAATTACTCAAAAGCATGAAAGAGAATACAATGAAAAATCCTTTCAATTCGATTCGATAACATTTCAAATTTTTAGTATGTACATGTTCATTAGATAAAACCGACTGTATTAGCTAATTATTAAAATATTTGGTCACGTAACACTGTTCGATTAACATTAACTTGCGTTGAATTAGACATTTAGAAAACTGCAACGTTCGAATGGATTGTAAATAATTTGAGCTCATTATGAATGGAAAATTCGTTTCATATGCCGTGAGGGATCAATTCCATTACTTTATTTACATAGGTACGTTCGAAATGGCTCGACACGTTCATTTCTGGTACGCGTCAATTTAAGCGGAGTGTAAAGATGTTTTGCTTTTTGTAAATTCTCGTATTCACCCATGATGGATTCAACGTAATTAAAACATGCATGAATAAAGGTTTTGTTTATTTTTAAAACATTATATAAAACTCTACGAGATGATGATGAGAATTTTAAACAATATTTTTCAACATCACAGGTTTACAAAATATTTCATGAGCAAATACAATCGCTGAACTAACGCGACACATTAACTTGTGAAGTCAAAGCAATAAAACAAGGTAAATCCACCAAAGTTACGTCAAACTCAACTTGTGTCTTTCATAACACCTCAATTCCCTCAAGATGAGAAATATACGGGACAATGAATGAACTTTGGGACTATGAATGAGCATTGGATGTAGTACAAAAAATGTTGCCATTGGATATTTTCCGACGTTGTCGCCGTGTGAGCTCATGAATCTCGAGTGTAAAGTTATAGAATCGACCCCACAGTCTGTGAAGGAGAAAATAAAGGTGGGAAACAAAGAACCGGGGAGCGAGGGGAGTTGCGGCGCCTTTGCAGGAACGGCTATGCGGTGGGAGGGGAGGCGGATGAGGGGAGATTCTTCCACCCCATCCCCTCTCGCTCTAAACCATTCTCCCACCCTCTCGCTGTCGGGTGAGCGCAGCAACACTTCCCCCACAGACTTTATGGCGATGTGTGCGCCATGCCTTATATGCCCATGAGCCAACGATCTCGGGACGTCATTGCTCGCGCGTAAGCCACTTAAAACTCCGCGCTGCCTCTGTGATTTATCCCCGTATCGTTCACGTGAAGTGTTGACTTCACGGATATGAGAACCTGCGACCGAGTGCCATCCGAGCTTTGAGAGGAGCCGCTACAGAAGCGACGCCGAGTGCGCAATCGTAATTGTTAGGAATATTCCGGACGCGAAATTAGAAAGCAACATATTATGTGCACAGGGTAACTTTACCTCAGTACGCACACAGTGTTACTTGCAGGAACTACATAGTTTCTATTACTTTTTCGTGAAATGAGCCAAGGTTTCAGATATCATTTCCTTGCCGTCACATAATAATACTAGCAAATCAAAAAAAGTTAAAAAAGAGCATTAAACATTTTTCGTTTAAGCGAAATAATGAGCAACTTTAGTGAAAAAAGGGATGCAGACATATTATGTTACTAATGAAGGAGTACAAATAAGTTTTTTTAAGAGATCGATACCTAATGTACGTGCTCCATAAGATGGAAGACGTTAATCCTTTGTTCCACATTATCACTGTAAAGCTTCGCTATAAGCTCAATCACATGAAAATTCCAAGAAAGTGCGTGAGATGCCGCGACAGTAACTTTTAACGGAGTCATTCGCTAAATTACAATGCAACAACTTCAGAGCATGAGAAAAATTCACCTTGATTCGAATGATTTTTACAATCTTAAATCTTTTTATTACCAATCACATGAATTTATGACACTAAAAACTCCTAAAGTACATCTACATCTACATAATACCCCGCAAGCCGCCGCAAGGGCGTGTGGCGGGGGGTGTTAGGTCACCAACCGTAAAAAAGAAAAATATCACATGCAAAAAAACAACACGGAAAATTACACCCACAGCAGCGCACACACTCATGCAAAAATCCCTTCATCCAATACTCATGCAAACACATGTACCGCAAAACAACTAAAAAACTGCACCCCATGATGCAGCACGAAAGCCATCCTACAACACGGAAGCCAGGACACAACAAGCAAGAATATGCAAGTAATCGCTATATATGGAAGAAGTACACCCTTGGATGGAGTCAAATGTGGCGTCAAATTTAAACCTATTAAAATTCAAGGTCTAGTCTACCAATTACAGTTTGTTATAGGCTTTTAATGCACTTACGTAGGGAAAAACACTTTTGCCGTCCATTTTCCAATTTTATTTACCACTTTCTTGCTATGCTTCATTACTTAATTCAAGTCTTTAATTTGTTGCTATTCTTTCAATCCAAAAACACATTTTGTCCCCCTTCCCAGCCTAAAATCTTTTGCTATCACTATTTACAGCAGGGTTCTGCTTCTCTACATCTCGTCTATTCAGTACTCCGTTGAAAATAAAGCTATTTAACTCGTACAATGCAAATTAATATCGTTTTAAATATTCCTTTCTTAAATCGCTACTTAAAATCTTGTCGACAATCCCAAAAAATATATGTAAATTTTTCTTAGACGGTCAAGTTATTTTCTAACAGGTATTAAAAATAGCATTATTTTTCTTTCAAATCACTGCATAAATAAAAGTAGATTAACTGTGCTAATTTATGCCAAAATTGATGTTTGTTCAAGTTTACCTTCCCAAACCTTTAAGGGCTTCATTGATTTAGTCGCTTACTCAATACGCAATAAAGGACTTGTTATGTTCATGGAAAAAATCTAATTTAGATTCCAAAGGAAATGCATTATTTGAAGTCCAATGAATAAATTTACAAATGCCTCCTGTCGAAATAATAAAAGAAGCTACAATTTAACTATAGAGCCCTTAATTTGAAAGGCATCATACGTATATTTTTTGGGGAAGGTACTCTTTTATATGAAATCATAAGCTTTTAGCCTCACATTCTGGAAGTATGGGTCTAATATTATAATACTAATACACATTTTTTCACATTATTTACACGGAATAAATTAAGCTCTAATTGGATAGAAATCAATGGCAACTATTCCATCGATTCCATTCCACTCTTTCCAATTTTCTAGCATTGCCCACCTTTAAAAATTTTGTAGGAAAATGAGGCATAACATAGTGCTAAAAACACCTTAATATTAACTTTCCAAAAGAAACAAAATTTGCGCAATTGATTTCCAATCATGTGTACGATGACGATGTTGTGATCAGTTTTCAGTTTATTGTATATCGTCTCTTCGCGGTACGTTGTATTACTGGAAGACCAGTAGAATGGAGAAAGGATTATACCAGCTCCATTCAGTTTGCGGTTGATCCATCAAATACCCCTCAACGTGACATTACATTGGCCTCAGGAATGATCAAAATCCTTTGGCTAAAAGCTTAAAAAAACGTTTCTCGCCTAATTTTATCCTTGAGCATACTCATACCTCTCTCGCCAATTCATACAGAAGTAAGTTAATGACAATTATGCAAAATATATATCTTAAAAACCAGGATTCACGAAAAAGTTCGCCTTATTCCTATGGCCATCACTGTTCATCCCAAATCTCCATCATCTATCCCTATGGGTCGGTCATCATGTACTTTCATTTTTATAAGACTTTTCTCGTTTTCCAAAAAAACATACTTTTAATACTTGGGTACTACTTCCCGCTAGAAGCATGAGTCAGAAAAGAAAAAAAGCCTCGCTGAAAAAAATTATTCCAAATAAAACTGCCAGCGAGTCATCCGCTTTCCCCAATAACTATCTTGCGGGGCCCTGTTTACGTGGATCCCGAGGGAAAAGGGGAAAATCCCCTGATATCGTGCAAATTCGTAAGAAAGGCGAACGACAGACTTGGGCTATATATTTTCCCCGGGAATGACGTATCTCTAGTGCTTTGCGCGTGATATGCATTTATCTGTATATATTTCTACTCACCCTTTTTTGAACATAAAATTTTCTCAAAAAGTCCCTAACCAATATCCACGTCAAAGCATTCCCTTTGGATCCCACATCAATGTCCCCTAGACTAGAGGCAAACATCTTACCTTTTGCGAGTGGGCGGGGCTGGGAGGCGGGGGGGGGGGGCAGAGAGAAAAGGGAAGATAGAAAAAAAAGACGATGAAGAATCTCTATTTCGAAAGGCCTTTCTTTCCATCTTCCTCCATCGAGGGGGGGGAGAGCACCCCAATTCCCCCCGGTTAGGGCTTACACCAGAAGAATCGCGGTCACTCCCTGTAACTTTAAGGACGTATCGGTGTCACTTGCCGATGATGCTACGGGCGTGTCCGATCGCCAATTTGTGAGAAGGACAGGGTTACACTGGGAGACTCCGTATGTTGGGTAATAAAGAAGAAATGGGGACAACCTACCTGGCCCCTCCCTTCACTCCTAAACCCCCTCCCCACAAGGCGACCTACCCCCGATAAACAACGGGACACATCTCCACTTTCCGTGAGAAGAGGCAGTATCTCAAAGGCAACCTTTTCCATCGTCCGCCCACGATTTCACCCACATTCAAATGTTTTTCTCCCTCTTCGCCATCCTCTTACGTAATGAAGTATGCGCGTGCGCACATGTGTGTGTGTGTGTATATATATATATATATATATATATATATATATATATATATATATATATAAATATAACATACATAATATCCCCGTATATATATTATCCATGTATGTATTGTGTGTTTGCGTATGTATATATACGTACGTATGTATGTGTACGTATGTGTATATATATACGTATATATACATTTATAATTATTTAAACATGTATGCCTGGAAGAGAGGCGTGGGTATACCTAATAAGATTCAATCAAGGAAATTGAAATTTCACATAGTTGGACAAGGACACGTCTTATATGCCATCCCCTATTTTCATTCATACTCAACCATGCAATAAGGATCCCCATGTCTTCCTGTTTTCTCCTCCGTATCCCCTCCATTCTTCTTACGGCGAACCCATAGTTGTACGCTCATTTTTATGTATGCCGTCTCGGAAGGTATTCGAACTTTTCTGCGATATGCGAGGGAGTTCAATCTTCGCGCTGGCGCAGACAAGGGAATGGGTAGGGATGAATTTTCGTTCCGTGGGTTAAAAAAAGGAAAGAATGAGCATTAATATAAACTGCTTCGCCTCCCTACCATGTCACCCGTTGCCCGTCTTTATCAAGGAAAGCAAAGAGCTGGAAGAAAACGTTGAGGTGAGTGGAGTAACTTTTTATTTACACAGTTTTAACGTTTACTTTGCTCGCTGTGGGAATCGTAAACACAGGGACACACAGGGGAGTTGATATCCGATCCGACATTAGTTTACAGCGGTGGAGCTGTTAAAAGACGGGGAAGACACTTAAATTCTATTTCTACTGTTCTCAGGAATGAATAAATATACACATTATACATTGTTTGATAAATTCTATTGAAGATAGAACACTTTGAATATTACGTGAGATTTTTTCAAGGTTTTTGTAGACAGAGAATCCGATTCTTCTTTTTAATTTATTGTGATATACTTCTAATGAAACATATTTCATTATTTAATCAAAAATTAAACGCGGTTTTTAAATAAATGTATTTGTTATGATTAATATCAAACATAAGGATATTTTTTAAAACTTTTTTACTCTAATGAAGAGGAATATATATGTGTGTTTACATATGGTATATACACACATAGTACATGCATTGGCGCACAAATATAGTATTCATTCACATGGATACATATAGAAGGAAAAGGGATTTGAACACCCACACAAATTGAACTGAAATCTGCGGGAGATTTATGGAACCAAGTGAACCGATTCTTTGGCCAGGAGATGACGTTTGGGAGCTGTTTCACCCATCAAAGGATAAATTCCAAAGAAACTGCGGGAGATGCCGCAACAGTAACCTTTAACGGAGTCATCCGCTAATGTGCATTTCAATGCAACAATTTCAGAGTGTAAAAATCATTCGCCTTGACTGGGATCCCAGTCAAGGCGAATGATTTTTACACTCTGAAATTGTTGCATCAAAGGATAAATGAACGAGGACCCAAGAGGAAAGGATTAGTATGGTAAGCAATCACACAACGCTATAAGGAATAGGTTCAGTGTGTTTCGTGGCACAAATGTGTGTTTATATATATATATATATATATATATATATATATATATATATATATATATATATATATATATATAATATCTTCGAAATGGAACGCTCATCGGCGACACACAAATATATAAAAACACAGATGTAGATTTTTAGAATATAGAGTCACAAAGAAAGGACACTCACAATTTGTTATTTTACGTTTCGACAGCACGGCTGTCGTCTTCAGAATCAACTGATACTGATTCTGAAGACGACAGCCGTGCTGTCGAAACGTAAAATAACAAATTGTGAGTGTCCTTTCTTTGTGTCTCTATATTCTAAAAATCTACATGTGTTTTTATATATTTATATATATATACATATATATATACATACATATATATATATGTATATATATATATATATATATATATATATATATATATATATATATATATATATATATATATATATATATATAATTGGACAGCAACAAACAGCATAGAAACACATAAAAAGAACACACGCGTTATTTCCTGATAATTTCGACGGAATTATGCTCTGTCTTCATCGGAAGATAGAGAAGTAATGATTACTTCTCTATCTTCCGATGAAGACGGAGCAGAATTCCGTCGAAATTATCAAGAAATAACGTGAGTGTTCTTTTTATGTGTTTCTATACTGTTTGTTGCTGTCCAATTTATTTTTCTTCACTTCCGTGTCACGTCGACGAAATCATATACTATATATACACATATATATGTATGTATTTATTTATGTATATATATATATATATAATTATATATAATTATATAATATGTTCCAATCATATCAAGTTATTATGATTCACCGAAGTGGTATTTGCTGATATTTAAAAAATAATGCTAAAACATAAGGATCTTTGTTTTAATGATTGACTTTATCAACTAAAAGATCCGAATAAGATCCAAATTAATAATGTTCGTACGAAAAAATATATACATAACCTGTCATTATCCGAAATGTGGAATATTATTGCGGTTTTGATTCTTCAAACCATTTTTAATTCTTGATCAGGTAAATTTAACTTTTATAGCTATGGGCAAATTTTTTAAAGTACTGGTCATACAGATAGACGTTGATGGTATAACGTTTATTTAATCCATGTATCTCCATTATCCATAGTAGTTTTGAGGGGAGGCGACCGACAGCTAAGGTCATTTGCGCCATAGGGGAAGGACAGGAAAGGATGAAGGGTGGAGATAAACCCGGCGTCGGCATTAGCCTACTCTTTACGAAAGGCGCCAAGGGGTCCGCGGCTTAACGTCCCATCCGACGGACGGCGTACTCACTCAAAGTGCCCTCCACAAAGCACCTCAAGTAGGGATCGAGATACCTCTGAAAAATATTCAACACCGCCGGGATTTGAACCCGCGCCCTCAGGGTGGGAAGCCAGTACGTTAGCCCCCGCACCATCTCGATCCCCTCCATTATCCATATAAATGATATTAGATTGAACCTGGCAGGCCATTTGACAAAATATTCAGTATACTAAAATACTCTATCGAGGAAATCTATGAAACCGAAATAAGAAAATCATTTATATTTAGATTAGAAATAATATAAAATGCACTGAAATTGTTTCATCTTGCTTAAAAATATCTTTATAAATTAGTTCGACTTCTCGCCGGGACATTTAAGTATGAAATTGGGTCGATACAATGACGGCGTTAAAAAAAAAGGAGTTCGCGCTTTCAATTGGCAGAGATGGAGTAGTGTCCACGCTGTCAATTTCGCGTGGCAGGTGACATGGGGATGATATCACAATCGATTCTCTCCTCGTCTTTTCTCCCAAGTTCAAGTTCAACGAATGCGGTAATTCAGATCGGCAAATCAGCGGAGTCCTATTACGCAAATAAATAGGCCATTTTTCTGTTATTTTTTCTAAAATATTGACCCATCAAAGTTTATTTTAGATATCATTGATCTCAATGAACGAGAATTCGATTATGAACGAGAATTTATTATGAAATAACGTTTTGAAAAATCTAATTTTCTACGCACAAATTCACCAGCTTACATTCAACTACCCACTTGGCATCAGTTACTTACTGCTGGGCTGTTAGATAAGCCGTATTCATCTTAAAATAATCTATTTGCTTTCATGCCGTATCATTTCCAAATTCGTTGGAAACGAAATAAGTTCATCAAATTATCAAATGACGAATGAACATAAGCAATGAACCAGAAAAATAGCATAAATATTTAATACCAACAACGTATATACTTAACGATTTCAGGCTTAATTTCGTGGAAGTGTGTGATATCCATAGTAAGAAAATAAAGTTTGTGGAAAGGTACAGAGTCTTTAAATATGAATATCAGCAACGTATTTTGAATTTTGACTGTCAGGAATTTTTTACTTTATGGCATATTAAAATAAAACACGTCCCGGATTTCTATCTGAACTGTCAAACCTCTAAGCAAGGGACCATTTTCAAACATAAAAATTAAAACTAATGTTATTTCGAAAATAACCACACTAATTTAGAGACAACAACAAAATCTACTGTGGAACTTTATACTCGGGTAACTAAAGTTTTTGGAAAATAGTTTCGAGCATACGTGTAACGTTCATTTTCAATGTTATCAAATCCAAAAATATTCCCCAAGCGGGGGGTATGAATTCCTCCATTCCCCTTATAATGATAGGACTTTAACATAAAAACCAGGTTCGAATTTTATATTTTTCTGAGGTTCGGTAAAACCTAATCTATGGAGCATCAAAAAGTTTCTCCAGGTTGAGTTTCATTAATATAAATATATATTTTTTGAAATTGATGAAAAGCTTATATTAAAATAATAGGAAAGATAAACAATTGAGCCAATACTACTTTCAACGTAACACGAGAGCAAAACATTAAAGGAATCTAAATAAGAGTTTCTCATTAGCAATATCGCTAAAAAATTAAAAAAAGAATACAGTTGCATGGAGTTAAGGGCAATGAAAACGGATATATACGTTTACCTACATACCTGAGTGGCATCCCGAAAAATGGATTACGAGTATGCTTTAGCTTCAGAAGGAGCGGTAATTAACTTGCCAGACGCGAAACTCGTTCTCTTAATATTTCCTTCCGAAAAGTGGAAATTTAAAACCACGCCACAGTCAAAAAAAAAATGTCGGACTCAGGGAGCATGTTGCACTTCCGCTTCCCAAACAGGCCATCTTCATCCACTCAACCTCCCTCCACCTTCCTGCCTCCCTGTGCCGGTGGCGACACATACACACACACAAACACACACACGTTTGATGACGACGCCGACCGAACAGAAAAATGGAGCGGAAATAAATAAAACGAAGACACTTCGAATGCGTCTCACGAAACTAGGGCATCCGATCCCAGTGGGGAATCGGCAGCGAGAAGAAAAACCCCCCTCCATGCCATGTTGTTCTTTCCCAGGGCTGTATTTGTTTATACGATAAAAAGCACTTCTGAATTCGAGCAAGGAATGAAAATCCCCAACGTCTGACGAATAAAATGGGTCTAATACGTTTCATTAAAAATGATAAATGGTTATATCAGCATAAATCACGTCATGAATTCGATACTTTTTTCAATCCGAAAGGTATCGGAAAAAAATATGTGGAGATATACAACGGTTGACTGAAAAAGAATGGCAAAAGTGATATCGTTTCGCCTAAAAGGAGTAAGCACGTACATTAAAACTCGTACTCGAGGTGCATTCATTCCATTTTTGGATTAACTAGGCGCCTTCTGAATTCCCTAGATTCAAGTTTAACGGCATTTTTCTTACGGAACATGTCTTTGAACCAAATGCAGTCCAAACTAAAAAAAATATTAATCGAGATCATAACGAAAATTTGAAAGAATTTCTTGTCGCGTTATTAGTTTAGAGCGAGATGGAATCACATAATTACATAAGAGTTAATTAAGGAACTTAGGATTTATTATTTCTCCATTTAAAAGTGTGCGTAGTTGTTCCGAATAATTAGGTGGCACACATGATAATGAAACTAAGGTACTAATTAGAAAAATATATTTTTTGTTAGTTGGAATTTTTAGGACCGGCATCCCCCTTTGTTGTAAGAATAAGTGGGGGAAAATTACGCGTGGAAGTGAATGAAAAAATATGCATATTGGAAATAAGCAACGTGGTCTAACTTAAAGATGATTTCGATCAGCCAGTTCGTAAAAGTAAATGGAATGAATTTGTAATTACTTTGACTCTTACGAACACGTTGGAAAAGTAGTGGCTAGGTAAAATGTCGAAAAAAGGATGCAGATATAACTCGTATCACATATAATATTAAAGGAACTAACCCCCCTACCCTGAAACGCGAATTTCACACGCCGTCGAGCTTAATACTGGGTGAACTCTATAATCACCTACCGAGCCGACCTTCGGGTTAATTACTGTGTTTATGGTTTTACATATAATATGCAAATGAAAAAAATCCTTAAGGATTAAAATGAAATTGTAGTGTAAAAACTTAAAGCAACAATATGTCAGACAGACTTGGATGCTTAGGGTGCCAGTAATTCCCATTCATAGTTAAAATTTATACAGAATTGATTTCAAAACCAACTGCCTGGTCATCATAGAAAAAACCGTATAAGATTAGAATAGAAACCAAAACACTCTTTCTCTTAAAAATTCAAAAAAAATATGGCAGCTTTGTTTGCCACTGAATGAGTGTCAATGCAGGTCTTAAGTTATTTCGGCGACCGTTGAAATAATTGAATTGACCACATTTGATTATATATGTGTTTTTTGTTCTTTAGATTACATTCGCTACCGTGTTTTCATAACCATTATTTATAACATAATTCCTAAAAAAAATTAAACCAGTTTTAACGGTTTCCATTTTCACAATGTTTTTCCATTTAATTTTATAGTCAAATACTGATTTTTCTAAAAGCTCACTTGGGGGCGGCTTATAAAAAAGGCTATGGTTGAATATCTATTGGTGTTGGAACACTGCTATTCTTAACACACCGCGGCAGAGAGGAGACCAGTTCCACGATGGATGAATAGTGTTATGGATTGATTATCTTTTCGGTTAAGCTCATATAATTTAATCGTTCACTAAGGTATAAATTGATATTAGTCGGCAAAAAATCTCTGTGAAGAGGTGGCTACCTTCATATCAAGTAGGGGGGAAAGCAACATCACCATGGCTAACGCAGGTGCACATCGGTTTGCCCTTGATTAAAGTTTTATGCATTTTCTCGCCATGATTCAACTAGCTTTGATACTGGTTGAAAATTAAATGAGGTCGTCCCCCCAGTTGGTGCGCTCCATGTGCTGCTCTCGTTTCCCGTGCCATAAACCGGCAGTATGACGAGTGATGTGGATGGATGCACAAAACGTACGCCACCTTGTTTCGAATCCTGCAGAGGCGCTTTCCATATAATTTTTAAGTTTCGAAGGATCGCAGACAAAAGAGCGCTCGGGACGAAGGCGGATACTCTCCCGTGGGGTTGATGCGGAAGAGGGGAATGTGGTTGGGGCGGCGGATGGTTAAGGGAGTTTGGGAGGGAGTTCTCCCGGCTGGAAACCATTTCGTGACACGCTAACAAGTTTTACTTTATGAGCCTGCGGTGTATGTGGGTCAATGTCACGGTGTAATGTAAAGGAATAGGAGTGCAAAGGGAAGTGTCATTCGCCGCGTGCCTTTTATGATGGCCCTCGTGAGTAATTCACGTCATAGGAGAGAGGACCACGAAGAATGGGTGCCCTGAGAGAGAGAGAGAGAGAAAAAAAAAAGATAGGATCCGCTGATGTCGCGAGCCCTGGAATGAGAAATAAAAGGGCAAGGGGAAAAACTCCCTTACTCTCGGTCTCCTGAGCGGTTGATATTTTCGCGGGTCGCGGAGAAAAGTTTGTCTTTGAGGAAGATAAGCCAGACAACCGAGAGGGACAATAAACGTTTCCTGTTTCGGAAAATTTGTTGCTTTCCGTGGCGAAGCATAATTTTTCCATAAGTACTCCGCGAATAACGGAGTGTGTGATAATGTGAGTCCACGAGATGGAGTCTTGTTCTTGCGGTTGTAAAATGAGAATGCTTAAAATTTTTCATCACGTGATCCAATAATGTATATTTAATTTATTTCCACCGAAAGGCTTTACAAAAATATTTGAGTCGACTAGTTGTTAAATATTTAAATCAGTACATTTTTATTACAATATACATTTGTGGGGAATAGTATCTTACCTGTATGTAGGTTATCAAACAAATGTATGATATTTTGTCAAGCCTATTCAGGTTTTTTATGCGAAATAATTACAGATTTGTGAAAAACAGGGAACAATGAACTTGATATGAGTACTTAAGGCGATTATCATCACGTTCAAATTTAAAATCCAGCCCTCAGTTCAGGACGCAATCAGCTAAGATATAAACACAATATTTTTTATTTATAAATGTCTGTATCATTACATAATTTGTCCCCAATGAAAATGGACGCATTTTTTATATGATAAATCTTAAAAGCAATACATACAATGACCACACTATCACATTCTAAATTATCAAACGCAATATTGATTAATTTACAATACTAACAATTACAGGTCAACCAGATTAAATGTGAACCGTAAATTGCGTGGAAAGTAAAAGGGAAATGTCATATAGATAGAACATTATCGATTACATAGATCAATTTCCCCATTAAATGAATATTTCGGAAACGCATTAATGCAATCGTAATCAATTTTAAAACACCTGAGGGTATGACCTAAAATTTTGAAACTGCAAAAATCATATGCCTAGACTTGATTCAGCAGGTCACTCCGCTAGTGTCTGCTGCGCCATTTCCCGAAGATCCTCGGAATTTATCCGGGCGCTTATAGAATAATCGAATCAATCTAAATCAAAACAGCTGAAATTTACGTGAAACCCCTTGCTATTTCCTTTTCTGGTGAGTCAGAGTTCCCTAGATTCTCACGGAAGTTTATTCACATTATATTTTCGTTTTTCGAGGAACCTACTCGGTAATCTTATTTGCTTAACTAAATAAACGACTGTAAGATTATAGCGAAGGTAGCTCACAGGTATATGATAAAACTTCCAGCATTATCATCACAGCTGTCAAACTCAATGGAATCCAATATTTATTTTAAAGCGCAGGTTGAGAGAAAAATCAAACTCGGAGATGAGACCTGGAGCAGAAGACAACACCACGTCGCGTGAATTAAAATCCGATTATAGGATGAAAAGTAATTCCGGCGACGGCAGTCCGACAAAAGGAAATTAAGGGCGAGTTGGACTCTTGCACGCCCACGGTGAGCGTGGCGCAACCTCCTTCCCCTCCCCCTCCCTTCGCATGACTCCCTTGATTTATCTCTTCGCTCGGCACCGTGGACGTCACCGCTTTTAACCGAAATGGAAAACGAAATGCGATTTTCCGATCCGTCGCTGGCAGCGGAGAGGCGCGCGTGCGCGTGGCTCGGAACGTCCGCTTAATCCCCAAATGAAGTGGATTGGCGAAACGCATATGGGGGATGACGGGCCGGTCGCGGGGGATGATGAGGGAGTCGGATGGGCAGCGTGGTGGAGGTGGGGGGGGGGACTGGGTGGCATATAGGGTCGCTCGGAGGGAGTCCGGGCGGAACGCAAGAGATAAGAGAGCGTACACCTGGCTTCGGTTGTTTGAAGTCCAATTTTATGAAAGACCCTCGGAGCGAGAGCCGGGAACATTGGATTTCCTGTGTCCAAATCGCTTTATTTCATCTATTTACTTCTTTCCCTCGAATGAGGAAATGTTGCAGGTTATTCGGCCCGTGTGGCGAGGCAGAGGAACCTAATTTGATGCTGTAGGAGGAGAGTAATTCGTTGCCATGAATATTCCACTCGCTCGTGTTTCTCAAAACTCGAGCCCAACCTTTAAAAATTTTTGTGTTTTGAAAGAATAATATAAACATTTATTTTGAATGATTTCTTGGGTGATTTGAGGGAATATTCTTCCGTTATGCATATGTAAAAATAGATATGTATATAATATATGTATGTATGTATATATATATATATTTGTATGTATGTATATATATATATATATATATATATATATATATATATATATATATATATATATATATATATATATATATTATATATATAAAACCATAAACCATAAACACAGTAATCAACTCGAAGGTCGGTTTAGTAGGTGATGGTAGAGATCACCCAGTACTAAGCCCTATACGGCGTGTGAAAATTCACACATCAGGGTAGGGGGGCCAGTTCCTTTCCCTGTGCCGGTTATGGTTTCCCAGGAAGACCTGGTACCCGAAAAATCATATATATATATATATATGTGTGTGTGTATATTTATATATACGTGTATGTATGTATACATATATATAAGTACATATATATATATATATATACGTGTGTGTATTTATATAGATGTGTATGTATATATATATATAAGTATATATATATACACAAATATATAAATGCATATATATACATATACATACACACACCCATTAAAATATATAATTATATGTATCTATAAACAAAGACGTGTGTTGGAAACTTTCGGTGAAGGAAAATATTTTCTGCTTGGAATCCGCACCCATCAACCTTTCCCATTAGCCTTGTGTTCGTCCGTTTTTGTGTTCATAACCCTCATACCTCTATCGGTAGTAGTAGTAGTATTTAGGGGAGGCGACCGACAGCTGAGGTCATTTTCGCCACAGGGGATGGACAGGAAAGGATGAAGGGTGGAGAGAAACCCGGCGTCGGAATTAGCCTACTCTTTACGAAGGGCGTCAAGGGGTCCGCAGCTTAACGTCCCATCCAACGGACGGCGTACTCACTCAAAGTGCCTTCCATAAAGCACCTCAAGTAGGGATCGAGATACCTCTGAAAAATATTCAACACCGCCCGGTTTTAACCCGGGCCTTCTAGGTGGGAATGCAGTACGGTAGCCAACGCACCATCTCGATCCCCCTCTATCCGTTCACCTACATATATCCGCATTGATATGTGTGCATGTGTATGTTGTATGTATGTATGTATGTGTGTGTGTATATATATATATATATAAAATGTGTATATAATGATGTTTACCTTATTATGTATGTACATACATTATCATTATTAGTAACCTACCTGTTAAGGTTGGTATTAGATGTACACAAGCTACACAACTTACACTACAACAAGGCCCTCTTATATTCTGTTTACTTACATAATTATATACATATAATTGTATTATTTTCGACAATTACCGTATTTATATCTTAAAAAAATTGATATGTGACTTCCCGAAATGGTTAATTCGTTTGTCTGCATTATGTATAAAAATAAATAGTTATATGTATATATATATATATATTTTTATTTATTTATTAATATACGAGTGTATTTTTGCCGCAATCTAACATTTGACCGTACAGTATCAATAGCGCTAAACTTATAATGTCAAATTAGGTTGATTCATTTTACCGGTATATTTTTATAGTGAGTGTGTTCAAATTATATCTCCTATTCTTAAAAAATTGAAGTAAACTTTTTCGGTCATTTTTCTCATTTTAATTTTTCATACTTCAAAGAGTTTGCATTCAAAATAACTCTAAATTAACATATTTGACCCTTAGCAAGAAATTCAGAAGTCATAATAAACACTGAATGACGTTATTCGACAAAAAAATGAAAAATACAAATGGCTCCATTTTACTTTTCCAGAGGTGAAAACTGATAGAGGAGGCCGAAGCCAGAATTTATTTCATTTTGTGCATTATCGCTATGGTATCGTAAAAAGCAGGGGAATATTTTGAAAAACATAATTTCGGTATAGTATAGATATATTCTTATCTTTGATAAGTAAAGGAATTATCAAAGTGTAAAATAGTTTATTCCAGAAGCAAACCAATCAATTGACAAAGTTCATTACGAGACTTTTTTGTGATCTAAATATTTCAGTTTAGTCGATCTCAGTTGAAATCACGTTCATAAATTCAATTCCAATATATTCGTGGCCAGTGCTTCAACTGTCTGTAGGAGTGCTTCGGGTATTTTTCGGGCGCGAAGCCAAGCTAGATTATAATAACGGTTCCAGACGTACAGATACTTGCTGTTAGTCATGAAATATTTGCAACAAGGCTGCTTCTATAGCCTAGATAGAAAACGGATGTCACAGTCAATATATGAATGAAGCATTCCCATGAAATATTCATTCAAGTTTTCTTCGATGGTAATACCCAAACGCTATAGCCTACACAGACAGACGCTTATCCGTAGGAACGCTAAGCTCGAAAATGGAGAAACACGCAAATAATAAACATCTTCATATGCAATCACAGATACTCCAGCAAACACAACCATAGAAATAATCCGCATTCAGCCAACAGCCATCTATATATCTCCAAATACTTGCAAATCGATCATAACATCATTTCGTAAGTATAAGTAAGAAATAACATACCATAATACTCATACTTGTCGAATTTGTATAGATTTTAATTTTTATGACAATTAGCTCAATACGAGAACCGAGGTCACAGTTTAATTTCATTGGTAAAGCACATCAAATGGTATAATCAAGAAAATGTTTGGCCAAGAGATTTATTGCTGCTTAATTAGATACACAAATATCTAAACTATTGAACTATCGGTAAGTGTTTAAGTATTCTTGTGTAACACACCTTAAACAAGATAGGTAAGCAGTGCGAAACCACGATTCTAAAAAATAATCACTCAATACAAATACAATGAATAAAAAAAATATTTCATTGAAAATAAATATGCGACCTTCATTCAGATACATCTTATCTACTCCATCGCATTTATAACTGAACGAACATCCATGAGGTTCGTTTCGATGGAATGTTAATGCAAGCCATAAGATAACTTAAGGATTGGATTCCTTGACCCTCCTTACGAAGATCCCTCCCCATCGAAATGCCATAATTTCAATTTATTGTTTCACGAGGTCTACTCCTCGAATTTCTCCGGCTAGGAAAACGTTTATGTCTCAGATTTGGTGACATTTACTTTTGCTTGAGAACTCGAGAGAAAGTTTTATCGTCCAAGGACGTCTAATTATTTCGAGGTTCTCCTCCCAGACTCCACACAGACGGTCTGAGACCCGTGCCTTTTTTTATTTTTTCACTCCGTTGGAGTGATGGCACTGGAAGCAGAAAATACTCGAGAGAGTTTATGATACGCCAAAGTATGTACATTTGAAGGTGAGCCGTTTAAGACACTCGAGTGGGCGAATGCTTTTCCCTGTGATGTCTCTCTTTGAGTATTTATAGAAAAGTCAGATTCAATTGGTCTGGAAAAGTGAATAAATGTGAAGTATATGTGGTGATGTTTGATGATTATTTATCTAGGAGGTTTTTGCCATAAAGAGCACTTTTAAGTTTCGTAATTGCTGGGATGAATGGCTGCAGGTTTCTTGAAAATTGAAAAGAAGACATAACAATAGTTGTTTAACCATTTTATAATAACCACTAACATTTATTTATGTATGTACCTAATCACCAATAATATACACCTACCACGTAAAATATCTTATAAATGGATGGACATGCAAAATTGAATACGGTAAATCGTACGTTCTGATGAAGTTTTGACTCGCAAATGATGTAATGCATGGAAAGAAATCGCGATGAAATATTAAGACTGGAGCTTTCAAACATTTCCCCACTAATACGAAACAATTTCGCCGCATCGTACGGCGAAAAGTAATATTCTAATTCCAGAATGTAAACATTGGCCCCCTTCAAAAACTCAAACAACTTATTCAGCGAATTAATAAGAAACTTTATTTTTTTTCAAAGAGAATGACTCAGCTGTATTTGTAATGAAAGATTAAGGTCACAACTATGTGAGTTTCATGACTTACTAAGAAGAATACCAGTCTTGCGAAATGATCTCCATCAGGAACGGCGATTGAGAGCACTAATGGACTAGACCATTGGCCACTCCGACATCACCATCGTTAGAATAGCAGTAGGCTTTTAGGGTTCATTGACACCAAGGCCATTCTCTCAATGTATAGCGATAAATGGAAAAGTTAACATCACAGCAACGTATTCCGCGAGTGAGAACTGAATAGAACCGACTGTTCGCAGAATTGCCGCACAGTACTCACGATCATTATCTCGTATGCATTGGAACCGGCAAACCTCTCACAATCTATTGCCTCGTCAAGCGTACCCACTGGTGGATCCATTTATAAGGACATAAAATAGAATAAAATATGTCTCTCCCCTCTCGACCCTCAGTCAGGTTAATGATCTGATGCTGGTCTATACGATTTAATCTCTCGTGGTTTTACGGTTTCCGGACTTCTCATCTTACCGTTGCTCATTTCCTAACCCGTGCACCTGTCCATCAATACTTTTGGAGTATTCACTTTACGTAATGTGTAAAGTCAATACGTTTGATTCATCATGCCTTAATTCACCTTGGTATTTTACTGGTAAAGGATCCCTTTTACAGCGAGCCGGCGACGTTGTGCTTTGTGTCGCCCCGAGCTTCATTTCTGGGTGATGAAAAAAATTGTGCAGTCGGCTAAGTCAAAACAAATAACCATAAAATGAGGAGCAGTACTTGCTGGTAGACCATTGAAATTGAACCGTATTGAAAAAATGTAACTAAATATTTAGTTTAATTATTACAAGCGGTTTCACATTCATATTGAATTGGAGACGAAATAATCCTTGTTGATCATAAAACGAATAAAGAATCAAATAATTATGCTCCACTATGAAAATAAATAGGGGCTATTTTTTCCACGCATTACCCACGAGAGAAACAAATTATATTAAGTTCAAACCTCACTCCTAATGCAATTATTTAAAAATTTACATGACATCCAGTGCTTTGGAACTTTTATCTCTTGTCATTGGAATGGGTGATTTATAAGGGATTACAAAAAAATTTGTTAATTACTTAAATTACCCTGTTCAGGCGAAATCTAAAATTCTTCAGAAAATCCCAAAATGATAACAATGTTATAAAGGAAAACATTACGCCTAAATGTTTGCTTTCAGGGAAAAGATTCGTAGGAAGGCAATGGCATTTACTACGATTCAACAGATATTAACCAAATATATTTCTTGGATTGCAAAATACGACAGTGCTATAAGTTCTCAATACAATTTTGCAAGAAATATGCTATCTTAGAACACTTGTGTGTATGCTGGAGATTGCCTTGAGAAGCAATATCGGCCAATAATATGGGGTCAATAATAGTCCTCATTGGCCCAGTTCATTACATACAGAGAACCACCAATAGTTAATAATTTTGTTATAACTTAAGTTACTTGTGAAATGTTTTTACGAAACCAGAGACTTAACTGCTACACCTTAAGTCTAGTCCACCGTGATATTAAATAATAAAAACTTACCATACTGGGAGAATATTCATAATAATAAATTCTCCATAGCTAGATACTCATGTAGGTTATTCACCATGGAATATTGTGTCAATAACATGCACTTTTCCGGTGAAAATCATTTGACACCGCTTTATGTCGCTGAAAATAAAGCGTAAAACATCGCCAGCATTTCGCATCAACTTAGTTCATTTTTATCAAACGTTCTTTGTCCTTAATAATTTTAGTGGAGAGATTAGTGAGGAATACGGAAGAACCACTGACTTTTGCGCCGTAAAATTTAGAGAGGCGACTATGATGAGGGAGTGGGAGATGTTTACCATTAAAAAAAAGTCAAAGGATTAACAGCTTCAAGAGAAAACACAAGCTGATTGCATCTATAACAAATCTTTTCAGATAAGCTCAGCGCGAACAGGCACACCATTTTACGTTATCCCACGCTCAGGATATCAACTTAGAGATCTTGATGGGAAGGCCATCACATTAGCTTTGATGATATCCCATATATGTATGAGCTAACTACCATTATTACCTATGATGAAGACATTCAAAACCCCTTCAAAAAATCGAAATTTCCTTCCGCTCGAAGGGGTATTTCATGGAAAACCGAGAAGGTCGAGAACCTTAGCACGCCTAACGGAATACGGGAAAAAAGAAAAATATGTGGAACTATCAGTGTGACTCGAGAATTTGCATTGACGCAAGAAGGCAGGCAGGCACCCTCAAGTCGAAAGAGCAGCCTCGTGAAAAAAACATCCCGGCTCCGGTGACCATTCCCCCGGACCCCCAACCGAGCTCGCTCTCCGGCCACATACTCGTCCCCACACCAGCGAAGAGGTTGCGGCAGCGATGCTCAAGAGAGAGGGAGAGGAACGCATCGCTGCACGACGCCCATAACTTTATGAAGAATATAGTCCTCTCCCTCACCCCTCCCCGCCTTGCACTGGGGAAAAATAACCGGTCCAGAGTGGGGAATATCCTCTGGAAATATCCCGGATGGGGAGTAGAAGTGGAACGGGAGGGAGTCAGGAAGGGAGGGAGGGGGTGGGTCGGGAGGAGAGAGAGAGAGATGGACGTGTGGAGAGCAGATATAGGGTAAGGAACTCTTGTTGTTCCTCCCTCCTCCATTTCTCAACTTCCCTTCCTCATCCTCTTCTCGCCTTCTCCCCACTCTCTGGGCTCCTGGCAAGTTGCCCGGCAGTCAACGGCACAGAGAAGCGGGGCGGAAGGCGGCGGGGTGGATGGAGGAAGGAACGAGGCGAGCGTTCGCCTCGGAGTGTTCGCCGGAGAGGGGCGGGTGCATTTCTCCCACTACCACCGCTGCCACGGATGGAGGGAGGCCCCCAAGTTCCCAGAATACGAACGGATTGAGGAAAAGGTAAAAAAATGAGAGAGGGAGGAGTACTAAAAAGGAGGGAGGCGGTAAAAATGAGGGGCGACGGGCGGGAGTCGTGTCGGAGGCCTCCTCTCTCTTAGAGCGACGGCGGCTAGGGAGCTTGAGTGGGGGGGCCGGGGGGAGAGAGGGATAGGGACACGGGAAGGAGGAGAGGGCAAAACCCTTCCTTCCCTTGAAACGTCCTGAGAGGGAAAATGATTTGAGGGCAGTGGGTGGGGGGGGGAATGGTGGAGTGGCAGAGGAAGGAAGATATGGGCAGCGGGATGGAAAGTGAGCGGGCGAGAAGGGGCCACTTCACGCCTACCGAGTGTGTAAACATCGGGATAAAGAAAGAGTATAAAAATAAAAACAAAATTATCTTCCCCCCTCTCTCTCTCTCTCTCTCTCCCTCCCACACCTCCCTCCAGTCACGCCACTTCCCCCACCCCATTCTATCTTTCTTTCTCCCTTGGATCCTTTTCGGAAATGGCGACCGTGGTCTTTTTCCTATCCGGTTTTAGTGCTCCGAGATGAAATACAAAATGTGTTTATGGTCCATAACTATCTCCTTACTCCCCCTCTCGCAGGGATTCTCGGAATGACTTTCGATTATATATCTTGTTTTCATTTTATTTGCTGACAAAAGGAAGCCTAAAACAAAATGGGAGTATCTCCCGGTCGGAGGATGAAAAATTTTACGGAGTCATATTGCGTGAGTTTGGCGCTGAGATAGTTTCCGACGATGTCTTAAATTCCCTTACTGAACAGGGAATTAAGAAAGATATATATGGGTTTTGAATATATTGTATTTCAAGCATGTGATTACTTGAGGCGCAATGTAAAATAGACAATCATCCTTATTAGAAAATTAGTATATTGCATAGCTATAATAAGCTTGAATTGTGATGAATAATGATATGCAGTTGTCAACTAACGAATACATATAATATAAACAAAAAGTTCAGGTGAGTCCACAATAGTTAGACATTAAAAGGAAAGCATAGTATGGCAATATAGATTTGGGTACTTGGGGGTAATATTTAGGAAAAATGAACCGTATCCTTAACATTAGTTTGAAGATCTTTGAAAGAGATAAGTCTTGAGGGAGCATCGCCTTTTGGAAGAGTTGGTAACGGAGAGTTATCCGAGAGAAGCCTGTGAAGGGAAGTAGGGGATATTGTTCTTAAAAATTAATGACTGGAGTTATCCAGTTTCCAGATGTAACAACTCTCTTCACAGCATAGGTGACATTTTGAAGGGCACTTTGAGTGAGTAAGCCGGCCGTCGGATGGGACGCTAAGCTGCGGACCCCTTGGCGCCAAGTAGGCTAGTCCGACGCCGGGTTGCTGCCTACCCTTCATCCTTTCCTGTACATCCCTAATGGCGCGAACGACCATAGCTGTCGATCGCCTCTCCTAAATACTACCTCTATGGTAAGGATTAAGCATATTAATAGTAATAAATCACAATTGTGCATCAATTTATTCATGTGATGGTTAACAAATATATGATAATTTAGGATTTGGTGTTTTCCAGCGCAAGATTCAAATCTTCGCGGGTTTTCCACCAGGTCAGGATTTCAGCTACCAAATTTCAGCCATCAGGGCTGCTGCAACCCTGCGGCAAATCTGCAACGACTTCGCTAACATATATAGAGATATTTCGACGCATCTACTTCTCTGAAGGGATACACGGTGTTGCGGATAGAATATCACTTTCATCCTCAGTTAAATTGTTATATTATTTTTCATTAAAAAAGGGCAATAAACCCAGGAACCGGAAAACATTCATTTTAATCAGGCTGTCCCGGTGAACGACGTATATGATAGGTTGTAAAGGTTTGCAAAGAGAAGGTTATTAGTGATTATCAAAAGAATGGATGATAAGGGTACGATGAAGCCATCACTCCCATTAGGGCCACTAACATTACCTCAAGGTTATAATATAAGCAGGTGCTCTTAATCCTATCGACACTTGTCCAGACTTATTGAAAAGACGTCCAAGTAAGTACGAGAACAACGGGGAAATATTGTTTGGCTGCATCTTACCTTCTTACAATATAGGTTACTTGTAAAACGTATTCTACGGGCTGTGGCTATGTTTCGTGTTTAGTATAGTAATCGGAAATTACGATTGAAACTCGATTGACTTTCAGTCGGCCCACAAGAATTTTCCAAAATTTTTGCAATTAATATTATTCTCATTGATCTGAAAAAATTATTTGTTTTAATGGAATTATTAAAAAAAATATTCGAAACGAATGACATTGGACCTCTTGAAGGTCGCCAAGACTTTTATAACCTGCCCAAAGAAATCACAGGAGAATCAGATGTCCGAGTAATCGAAAACACCATTAATTCTCGATGAAAATTGGACTAATAATTAAGCGATAATGAGTTACTTCAAGTAACATACTTCTCACTGAAATAAAATTTTCAAACTGCAAATTATTCATCGCGTACAATATTTGTAATATACTTCTTCTCGCTTTCTTTCGCGGTCTTCATGTCGCATTATTGCCCTTGTATTATTTGATGCAGTTGAATAATACGGGCTTTGAAAGCCAAAACGATTTTTATGGGACAGTTGAATGAGATCGAAAATTTCCAGAATGATCGATGTAGATTTACGACTATATAAATATTTTACCAGTTACCAATGCTTAATTAGACACATAGTTATCGGAAAATATAGGCAGATGAACAAAAGAAGATAAACTCATTGATTATCAACGGGAGGATCATGTTTCAAAACCAAGTAACCTTGGAACAACCTTTACATACATTTTCATTCTTTTACTTCCTGACGGTTACCTCTCTCTCTGTAAACTTTATCTTATTTTTTCCGTAATTTCAATTCAAGCAATTCTCAACTTTATTTCCTCACTCAATTAAAATTAAACTCAATCCTAACAAACTTATCTCACACGCGGCTTAATTGTACATATGGAGTGGTGAACGAGCATCCAATTCTCAATTAATTATTATTATAAGGTTTTACCGAACGGTTTTTGGATGGACAGAAATACCAAATAAATATCTTGTGACTCCTAACAAAACACAATCCAGCAACGTACTCTACATATGGTCCCTCTTCATCTCTGAGTACTTCCTTCCTCCCTTCATCCCATCAATTCTTAATACCTCTTCCAAAATTCAAATCAAGTTTTAAATATTTTATATTTGCAAAAGGGTATTATTTCCAAGTACTTGAAATTTCTCTTCCATAGTGAAGAAAGAGGTTTTACAGGTGAAAATACTGTTTTTTCTTTATCAATGGATATGTGGATCCATGGATATAGCCGAAACAGACAAGTGAGCGTGATGCATGAGCTTGAAGCCCAACGGGTCTCCTTGCACAAAGTAGATAACAAAAAGAATGAAACAACTTTTGCAGGAAAAAGCTCAAAAAGCAATAACGAGAATTTTTCGAAACGCCAGTCAATCGAAGCCCCCTCGAGTCCATCGGAAATCATGGACATTTGAAGAGAATTCACATCCCCGTCCAAATATCACCTCTATAACATCAATCTGAGCAAACTCTCATTCCTCCACCTTCCGAACTCCAATTTTGCCTATCTCCTTTCTTTTCATTTAATCTGTTAAATTTAATAGCGAGAGAAATACGGCAAACCTTTTGAACTAGATTCGGTATTCATTACGACAAGAGGGACAACAAGAGCGAATTCGGTAGTGAAACAAAAATCAGCAAAAAAATTTCCGAAAACGCACGAATCATGTATTTGGCGTGGTGCCCAGCTACTGGATGTGATTTACAATCATCGATCACCTTGCGTGGTGGTCAGTCTCGATTGACAGCCATTAGAGGTACATTACATTTGTAATTTGCCTCTAATCACCATCCAAGTAAGTCAAAAATCAGATGAAATGGACCTAAGATAAACATTTTTATATTCGCTGAACTAATAATATATCCTGGTGCGAATGACTTCTTCAACTAAACATGTCACTTTGACCTCAACCACGATGTCATCTATGCATTGTCTAATGTTAGATTTGCGTAGGTGTTACTTACGAGAGGTTAATTATATGGATAAGTAGGGGCTCAACTATTTACGAATTAATATCACCGATATTAATATCTGTTTGATTGCAAGTTTTGCATGCATGTACTTAAGTCTTTAGAGTATATGAGAGACAAGTCTCATTTAATGTCTACAATAGTAACTATTATAGAGTCTCAGATAAACAAAATGTTGTGTTTCAGAAAAGGCATTTTGTATGCGTTCATATTTAAATTATTGAGGGATGTGAAATTAAATTTATAAAAACTGTCCAAATAATCGGTTTCTTTGTTTCATTAATGGAATTAGAGCTGTTTTTTCGTCAATAAAATCTTTTTCCCACTTTATTATAATCGTTCCGAGTTATAGTACATGGAAATAATGTAATTGAATACATAAAATTCCCAATACACAAAATTTCAGGAACGGCATTTTCTACACAAGCCTGAGGAAAAAAAATGCGTGTAAATTTCTGTAGTTGGAGATTCCCAGAGATGAGAGAAAAATGTTAATGTTTAAAGCTGTTAATACCGATCCTTCGACTGCGTAAAACTTCGACTTCGACTACATAAAATTCCCAATACACAAAATCTCAGGAACGGCATTTTCTACACAAGCCTGAGGAAAAAAAATGCGTGTAAATTTCTGTAGTTGGAGATTCCCAGAGATGAGAGAAAAATGTTAATGTTTAAAGCTGTTAATACCGATCCTTCGACTGTAGGAATGGAATTTAAGTGTCTCGGATGTAGAAAATGCTTTAAGGCAAAAAAATATGGAATTGATGCCAGTTATCACAATAGGTTTATGATGTCCTGGCCGAGAATATTCTTTTAAAAAATCAGTACACAATCAGGGCGATGGGTTTGCGGTGGAGAAAGAGGGCAAGTATGCTGCGGATTGAAAGCGAACGGTATATTTTCAGAGAAAAAAGCTAACGTTAGGAATACAAGTGATATGGTGGAAAATACTACAACAGATGCACAAGACACATCCCGAGGCAATGGAGGACACGGGCTCGGGAGGGGGTTTGGGGATCATACATTGATTGCTTTCGTCTCCTCAGAGACTTCTAAAAAACTCGCCGAGAAAAAACATTATTACAATATTAGTATTAAAGAAAAAATGTTAATATTCTGTTTAATTTTCTGCCAAACGGTATACATTCGACATAAAACTACAAATATTCAAAGCTATCTCTAACTTAATGTGCAAGTAATTTTTTTCGGTCATCGTCATGAAATTTTCAAATATGAATATTATATTCTTAACGTCCCACAAAGTGTGTCCTAAAATCCATATTCCATAACAGTAAAGCATTAATATAACCTTGGTTACAACTTTGTGAGGAATGATTTTCTAGTAATCATGACTTTTCTAGAGATTTGATTAGAAATTATAACGTCTCGAGCGATGAAATTGAAATAAAGGCCTTGAAGGAAAATAGATTTGAGGAGCGGAAATTTTGGCTTGTTGACCATTATGTGAATTAAGTATACAATTTTGTATTTGAGACTTGAGACATTTGGCGCTGGGGTTTCACAACTCTCTCAAATTTTCTTCTAATTTTTCGAAGAGAGAGGTTATGATCATCGCTTGTGCGTCTCTGCAAGCTTAGAGTTGGGTAATGCCCAGGACCACTTTTCCCTTGGGATAACATCGTGAAAGGGTTTCTTTCATTCCATCGCCTTCCCCATCCACTGCCTGCCTCTATCAATTTCACCATCTTATTCTCACCACAAAGCAAACAAAGAATGAAAAGGGTTACTTCCCCCCCTCCCCAAGAATAAAGAGATTTTAGGAATAAAACGCGTAAACAAGAAGCTCAACGCCCAACTTACTCTCGCTTTTTTTTGTTTTCCATTTCACGGGGGTCCATGGTTTGTTTACATACTATTATCTTTCATGCTGCGATTGGATTCTCAGCTGACGAAAAGAGACTAGTGGAACAATTGAAATGATAGAAAGCGCTTATAGATGTTGAGAGTAAAAGGGAGAAGAAATTTGGAATACATAGCGATATTAAATGAGATATAAATCCTATAATACTTTGGGATGGAACAAGTTTAATTTTATTGTGAAACGATTTATTAATATGATTGTTTCCTACTTTCAAATCCCAGGCCGCTCTATGTTGATTAGCGAATGGCATTAAATGTAAAAAAAATCCTCAAAAGCTTTAGATATTACTTCGGCTCTTGAAGTATGTATAAAGGTAGAGTACGAATTTTTGGTTTAAAAATGTAAATTAATTTACTTAATCACTTCATTTGTGATAATTTTAATTCGAATTTTAAAATTTTAAGTTATTTTGCACTTTTTACTGTTTATAAGTATAAATAGTAAAAAAATATAGGTATAAAATAGTTTAAGAACATTATCCTCAAAGGAAAGCGTAGAGAAACGGGTTCTCAAAGGAATAGCAATTTAACAGATTTTCCTTCCAAATGTCTTTTATTTTACTGTATTAATTTTTCCAAAATTTTACTTATGAAATCGCAGTTTTCCAAGTAACTGGTTATGCTAGGAAATGCCTGATTATAAATCATTAAGGATATTCCTTTAATGCTAAACCCATGCATGCCAATAAAAATATAGATTTCTCATTTTCCCTCACTGCCGTCCAAGTGCTACCACCGGTAAAACATTAATGGGATAATCTATTTCCACATTTTCCTATGGCCCGAAATAATTTCTCCATACATTTTATTATAAAGTGCGACCAGAGCACAAACATCGAGAAATTTCCCAGAAAGCCTTGATCCTTTGAAATAAAGCCCTCTTTTCCCTTTCGCGACAACTCCTCTACCTCGCTCGGAAAGAGATTGTGAAGTAAATATCTCCTCATAAAACACAAAATGTGGAATAGGAAGAATACGCCTTTATCTCGTCCCACGTTCAACTTCTTTCTTCCCCGTCTCGACTCAGTCACCATCCATCTAGCCTCCCTTCCAGTCCTCCACCCTCCCTGTCTATCTCTGCCAGACCTCTCCCAGCTCTCAGGAGGATAGGGCAAACTTATATAGTATGTGCATATGTAGATGAGCTTTCAGAGTTTGGCCGCTTCTTCGCCCTTTCCTCAGTGAGAAATGCAACAGTATGTCAGTACTTTCAGTCAAAAACACAGTTTCGCGGAGGAAAACTTTTTTAAGCAAGCTCACGCGTTCCCGTTTGATTATTTCTTTGCCTCCGGATTTTCCGCGTACTTGGCATGTAAGTGGTAACGGAAGCACAGAATGTTGCGACCGTTTAAATTACTTTTGCAGACTTTTCTGGCGTGTAATACCATGTTTCCTTTGAAAATTATTTTTACACATGTTGCTGAGATTATTTTACAATGGTCCTGATTGAAAGCACAATACATTATTCCTTAAGAAATATCGTCAAACAAAGTTGGGATTCATTAGACTTCATAAACCCCGAAATATTACGTAGTATACTGTTACTTCTCTTTTATTAAATGTACAGAGAATATAATCATGGATTGTACAGAGGTAAATTAATCACATATTAAAGCGACAGAGTCCGAATTTCAGTTAAATGGTTCCTATAAAATATAACTTGTTTCCTTTGAAATTTATTTAATACAAACGCCATTGTGATTTTATTCCAATGACTCTCATTGAAAACATAATACCGTATCCTATAAGTAATATTGGGACATAAATATAGGCTGTTGAGAATATAAAAAGCCCAAAAATATTCATCGCAACATTCAGTTATTTCGCTCTAGTAAATTTTTGAGAACAAGAGGATAAAATCGTGGGTGGTATAGAGACAAATTAATCACATTATAAAGGGAAAGTATCTTACAATCAGCTATAAAAGTGTTCATATATATATATATATATATATATATATATATATATATATATATATATGTATATATATGCACACACACACGAGTCCGAAACTTCAGTATAACCCAAAAAATTTGGGGAGCATACAGTTACTTGTCCCTAATAAAGTTTCCAGAAAATAATAACGTGGTGGTGCCAGCTTAATATGACCATAATTTAAAAGGGCAGAATATGTATTTCCGTTATAAGAATGGTTCTAAGAAAACGGAATTATAGTATACGCGTTGTTGTAATCGGGAAGGAAAATGAAGGAGAAGAATTGTGATAAATGGAGCAGAATGAGAGGCGCACAAGACAAAATCCATAGATTAATAATCTAAGACAACGATTCATAATATATATATATATGTATATATATATATGTATATATATATATATATATATATATATATATATATATATATATATTCGGAATAAATCACAAAAACCCCAAAACAATTAATAATGAAAAATAATGGATGTCAATTAGCTTCCCATTGAGTATGAAAAGTGATTATTTTCGGTGGTGAGGCACCCTATATAGCCAGCATTTTAGATAACTGAGGACGGCAGTTTGCTCTTTGGGACGAAGATTCCGATGACCTCTGCCCAACTTCTTTCTGTTATTTTCCATTGAAGATCGAGAACGTGGCACCAAAAGTGGACTTTTAATTGGGAGAAGTTTTCGTAAGCGATAATAGGGTGGATCCTAGGTAATGGAGAAATTTTCCACGAAAGAAAATTCACTCCTTCATATACCGCCATAACTCATTGTCTATCATTTTGCCATCCTTCCCATTTCCCCTTATTTCCCACACTACCCACTTCTTCATCCATTTGCCCAAACCCGAAAATTCTCTTGGTTCAATAAGAAAGATTGACACCGACATGGAAAAGACGTTACCATCTCCGGGGAGTCGGAGCGGAAAGCAGAGTAGCAGAGGGTGGAGGGTGAGGAAAGGGGTGAAAAAAAGGGACGGGAGAAGAAGAAATAGAAAAAATATAGACGGAAAAGAGGAGCCGGGATGAAATTGTGCTCTTTAAATATGAGAAGTCCTTCCCTTTATTATTTCTTCGTGGAGGAGAGGCATGAGAGGTTAATATGAGTTCGCGAAAAAGGAAATTGGTGTGGAACGTGGGATGATGCGCCTGGGAACATTCCCCACCCTTTACGGCCACGCCAAAATCTTTTCTTCGGCCAAGCTGGGGACGATCTCACGACTGCGATAATAATTTCGACAGATCTGTGGGGAAGAAACTGCTTCTGCGCAAGCCATTTCCATCCTTAAATGAAATTCACGACGAACTAATATTATTTTCCCAGAATCAGGAGTTAAATAGGCTCTCCTTGCTGGTGAAGCTTTAGGGCTGGGCACTGCGGGTACAGCAAGGCAAAGGTGGAAAACGTCAAAATCATAAATAGAGGTATATATCGTTAAGAGTGATACGTAAATATGTACAGAGTTCCTCTTCTGATTTTGTCTTCTCCCAGCGATGGGATGGCATCCTGGAATAGTATTGAATTTATGAGGTTAAAGTGGAGATAAATTATCTCTGTCGTTTTCATAGCTGTCCTGGGCATCGACCTAAAATGAATTAGCCTCCGGACGAATGGTTCTAGAGTCTAACACTTGCCGTAACTTCCAATGATCCGTGATATTAATTTGATGCGTTCTCTACGGGAAATCCCAAATGAAAAAAAAACCTACTAAGTTAAGAGAATCCGGTGTTTGAACGTAATTTGACCCAAGAATCCCACTCGCTTTAATTCATCAGCCGAAAGGGCCCAACCGCCATTGATTGTTTTGGACACATTTCCAGAACGAAACTTCGATCGCGACCTTTGGATTAGCAGGTGGAGACGTCACGCATCAGGCTGACATTGCTGGCGTTATGAACAACGCTTAAATGCATTTGTGTTTTAAATAAGAACTAGTCCTGGGAACACAGGAGCGGCCAAATACGAGCAAGTGTCCTGGCCTGGACAAGTTCACAGTCCGACGGGAGAAAGTGGTCGAGATGAACGAGCGACAAGTGGTCATATTGTGAGTGTGTGTGTGTGTGTGGTTGCCTCTGTGCGCGGGGAAAAAGTATAATCGGAGGAAGTGAGTTGTCGTCCTCCGTTTGCCTTTGCTCTGCCACCGCGAGGAATAAAAACGTTCAGCAACAAGTGAGACGCAGCCTCTACTTCATCAGAAACGACTAAGAGCATGGCGAAATGAAGAATGGGGATGAAGTTTCGTGATTTCTTCCACCGAAAAAAAAAGTTGGGGGCGATAGGGGGGGGGGGTGTTGGAGGGAAGGAGGAGTCGGTTTGGTATAATGGCTGCTCCTTATTCACGCGATCTATTCTGACTTGTTATCTTCGTGGCCACGGCCTCACGCGAAGCCAACTAAGGAGCCCGCGAAACGATCACGAATGGTAGGGCTGAACTCTTTTGTATGTGTGTGAGGTGGCACCCTAAAAAGGTGGTTGGCGTTGTAATGAATGCTTTTATGGACCTTGAACCACTGAACTCAGTCAGAGCCTGTGACGCCGATTTAAGGCACTCGACCAGCTTCAATCGCACGGGAGAAATTTACGGTCTTGTGCCGTGACTTAAAAGATTATAGTTTTATTACGTATGGGATTAACAGATTTCGGAGTGGCTACGTGGGAATATTTGGCATCCAAAATGAAATCGACTGAATTTTCCACAATTATATATGAAATTCTGAGACTACACATTTTACTACACTGTAGCATATTCATGTGCACATGAAAATGTACACAAAACGTGGACCTTGTGACGCCGTCAAAATTGTGGCCAATTACTGAGCTCCTTTACACCACATAATTTTAAGGTGTTACTAGTTTGGATTTAGGGTAGTGCTATCACCTGTCTAATTTTTGTACCATCTTGATCAATTAGTAAGCCCCTTGTAATATAGTATATTAGCAAAATTATAAGCATGGATAACTATTAATTCCCTTGGTTTTTAGCATTCAACTCAAAGAATACGTCTTTTCACAGTAATTTTCTCCACCTGGACTCTTCGTGCATTTAATTGCTTAAATTATATGTTCCCTAATAATAATAAAATTCATCTGCTCAATATTATTAATTTTTACTGCGTCTGACTTTAGTTTTTATTACTCATGGATGAACTCATGGATTAAAGCCTTCTCCTCTGGGTACGAAAGAACTCGAAGTCTAACTAATGATGTGTATGAGCTAAATACTTTTTCATAGAATTATTTTCTTTCAAATATTGAGAAATCCGAAGCCGAGTTGACTTTATCCTAGCTCCAAACTTCCTCTTCTGTCTAATCATGTCTACCCCAAAAGATTTCCCACCTATATTTATGGCGCCTATTATTAGAAACTGATCTTCTACGACTTGTTGGAAAGGAACGAATCTGCTTGGGGAATGAAAAATGAGAGCGCTTGAGGGAAAGAAAATGTACGGGAGAAACTAAAGGAATGATGGGACTCAAAGGAAATGACAGACACAGCGAACATCTTCGACGTAAATACCTGTAAGGAATCAAGAGACCTAAAAAGTTATTACTTCTGTTATTCGAACCCAATGGACAATATCTCGTCCAATTGTAATCGTGCCGAAATGTTGAGAAAGTGCTCTTCGAAAACGCAAGTTTATTCCCTGTTCATAAACATCGAAACTTGGTAAATTGAATCAGGATTAAGATTAATGTTTTTAATTAATTAATGAAATTAGCTTACCCAGTGTGTGCACCCATTCGAAAAAAGGCGATGGTCAAAATATCATCGTCATAATTAATTCTCTCAAAAAATGCAAAGCCTTGAAGTTCCTGAGATTGAGAAATCATCTTAAAGTTACAAATCTGAATGAAATTATTTATTCAGAAAATTGATGTCGTTAAACCAATAGTTTTATATTGAATTGTTTCATTTCATACTATTAATGCCAGCCTTATATTAATCTATAGCCCAGACATAGGGCAAAAATATGTTACGCACAGGAATGATGTTCAAGTAGGTTTCTATAATATATTATCCCTAGGAAAATAAAGTCTTTAAACACCTTGGTTGATCCAAATAAGTGAGCATGGGCAGAAGATAATTCTTCTTACCCTAAAGCGTTTGTCCTTGAGATGGACGAAGATCATAAATTACCTGAAATATCAACTAAATATTATAAAAAACCATTTCTCACAACAAATTGCCAAAAGGTTTGATATAAAAACCATTAATACAGTAATCAACCCGAAGATCGGTTTGGTATGTGATGGCGGAGTTCACCCAGTGTTAAGCCCAATGGCGTGGGAAATTCACCCATCAGGGTAGGGGGGGCAGATCCTTTCCTTGTGCCGGTTATGGTTTCCCAGGAAGATCGGGCACCCGAAAAATCCCATAGCTTGGGTGGAGCTCCAGGTACCTTGAGAGGCTTGCTCGATAATCGAACCCGGGCCCTACGGCCAGTAGTCCAACGCTCTACTCCTTAGCTACCGCGACTCATAGCTTTCTCATAATAAATGAAATTACAGAAATATAATCGAAGATTCTCGAAAATTTCCATGGCATGACGTAAGAACTCTAATTCATTCTGGTCATATTTAATAGGAATCAATTTGGTTTAGGAGGAAGTTAGTAGATTTGAAGAAAAATTTACTGTCGTGTACGGTGTCAGGTTGTCTTATTAAGCGAGTCTTATAAACGTAGCGGTAATTGGTCTGTGTTCATCAAAAACCTACATTGAACGGGTAACTACCATAAAAAACACCAGCTAATTACTATTGCGAATGTCTACCGGCAAAGCAGCTTACATTACAATAAACCCTTCTTAAATTCCGCATACTTTTTAGCATTCACCATTCCATCCAACCTATTCTTTCCCTCCCTCAGCCTCTTCTGGACGTTTACCCGTCTAGCAGTCTTCAACATTCCGTCCCCAATCAAAATGGCCTGCATCCACTTTTCCTGACTCATTTGCATTTTCCTTAACAGCCTTCTCACAACCTCTACCATGCCTAGGACTTCCTTGTTTGTTTTCCTATTGGTCATTCTCACTTGTTCCTTTCTTATCTGCGACATATTTTAATAATACTTGTCAATCCGTAGATGACAAATATTGATTTGACCACGCAAATGACATTTTTTTGTACTCTTACTGATAGGAGAGTGGACATTTTCTTTTGCATTTTCCTTATCCTATCAGAAGGATCTAAGTAAAATCCACCAAGTTTCATACGCCAAACCCAATTATTTACATAAATAACTCAAAGTCACGAACACACTCTTTTCTCCGTACCACGGAAATATAATCTCCAAGACCCGTTTGACAAGAAATGAAAAGGAGAATGAGGTTTAATTATTTATAAATTCTTAAAACGGATATACATCATGTCAATTCCAATATCTATTAACTTCAAATTGTTGGCAGGAGACTCCTGTGTTTTTCCTGATTTTGAATATAATTGGCAGTTGATGACAGTCTCCAGTCTCTGCTTGTTTGTGCCAAGACAAACTCATGCAATTTTTATGACCAGAATCTGATTTTTGTGTAATCATGGAGACTCCCTCCATTCCGTTAGTGTAAACCTGATATAATGAAAGGCTAGGTAATCATAATTACGTAATTTAGATGAGTAATTTGTTAGCACAGCAATTTTCGCTGCACTCGCTTTCATTTCTGCTCTCAGTTCTGTCAATTTAACTTTGTGTCTTTCCTCTCGGAAAAGTTGAGTAGCCGTGCACGTCGTTCCTTGTTTTTCAAGTAAATTGACTGTTTTATAATCTCAACAAAGAATAATGCCTATGATTTCGCGAATCAGTTTTTTATTACAATAATTAAGGCATATCCGCGTGCGTCGAGAATGGCGCTTCTTTCCATTAGATTCCACATCGTGGACATGTAACCTAAATGAAGCTTCATAATATCGAATTGATAATCTTGGATGAGCCCGCTTTGTAATATTTAGATCTATCAGGTGAATTCAAGGAGATTTTTTATAAATGTAATATAAATAAGTGTTTAAATTTATCAGGACCCTACTTCATGTCTGTATGGACGGATGATATATGAATGGAACACGGATAATCAGGACGTAGAACACATCTAAGAGTGAAACAGGCTAATCAGATTTAATTGAAAACCTTCGTTTCAATAGCTCTCCAAGCAACACATCGAATGAAGGAACTGTAGTGCGAAGTCTTTAAAGACCTCCCTATTTGATGAGAGAGATAAAGGTAAATTAATCTGTGAAAGGGACGAATTGCCCAAAACTATGCATCTACACCCAATGATTTGGTCCTCAATGTTTTCATGTAGAAGTATAGAGAGTTCAAAATTCTTGGCAAAAGGGGTGAGACGTCCTAATGAATTCCTCAAAAATGCCTACCTACATTTAAGTAAGAAAACCTCAAAAGTTTTAAAGAAATATATTGTTGCAAAAACGTCATCGTCAGGTCGAGGTTTATCGAGGTATCGAGGTCGAGGTATCGGGTCGAGGTATATATATACATATATATACATATATATATATATATGTATATATATATATATATATATATATATATATATGTATATATATATATATATATATATATATATATATATATATATATATATATATATATATATATATATATATATATATATTCAAACACGAAATCCCGCCAAACGGCGAATAAATACTCATATATACAGAAACAGATATAAGGAAAAGGGATAGGAACACATATAAAGGACGAACACAATAGAGGTGGGGAAGGCGGAATCGAACGGATCACAAGAGTAAAAATATTTCCTCAACCGGGACTCGAACACCGGATCTTTCCAATTGCCGGGCGGATGCTCTTAACCACTTGAGCTATCGAGGATAGTCAATTTACCCTGAGATCCGTGGGTTTAATATGTCGCCAAGCGCCCCGATTCTTTCAGCCAAGAGATGGCGTCAGGGGGCAGTTTCACCCACCAAAGGAGAAATAGACAATACACATAGAAAGGAAAGGACAGTGGGTTAGAATTCATACAACATCATACAGGAAAGGAACAGTGCGTTTCGTGGCACGCATAGCCAGAAGAAAGAGATGAGCCACATTGGCCAAATACACATTCAAACACGAAATCCCGCCAAACGGCGAATAAATACTCATATGTTCCTATCCCTTTTCCTTATATCTGTTTCTGTATATATGAGTATATATATATATATATATACATATACATATATGTATATACTACATGAAATATGTGCAATAAATGGGAATTTTGGATTCCTTACTTACTCTGGGAATACAAAAATTATGAATACTTTTGAGAGATGAATCGAAATATAAGTTGAAAATATGTCCAATAAGCACTACTGACAGAAAAGCCCATCTATTGAAGGTTAGCCTGATGAGTTGATCCCTTGTGATAAAGAATTAATTTATCTTGCCCTAATGAATCGGTTGCGTAGTAATCAGGGATACATAGCATGTGAGACAGCGGTTACCCTCAATGGCAGTAAGAGCTCGCTCAGTACTAGATGGTATATTCTGTGTCAAGGTTGAGCCAGACTACAGCTCATGGAATCAGCCGCAGGACTTCGATGAGGGAGGCAAAGCATAACCACAGAATTACTCTCTCTATATGATAAAACCTAGCATACATAAATATGAAACGCAACATGCTCCCCGGTGAAATATTCCCTAGATGGAGTAATTCCCCAAACGGATTTCCGAGCAGGAACTACCGAGAGTGGAAATTCAGTCTAAATAATTTAATGTAGGATTGGTGTGGAGTGAAACTTCAGGTTTGAAAAAATGTCAAGCTGTATTTGCACGGGTAAATGAAGACTCGAGCCGATACTAGAAAATAGTGGGATTTTACGGAAGCCCATTAGATAATTAATAGAAAAAGTAAAAGTTAAAGCAAAACTGTACCTTTCAAAAAATGATCCAGAAATATTTCCCTAGAAAACATTACTCGAGCAGTAGTGATTTTTTAGCTGCAGAAAGTTTCAATGGCATAGAAACTATTGCAGCAATAACTAGGAATCTCTAAAGAAAATTATACACCGATTGCAATTTTGCTTTCATTAATCACAATTTAAATGTGAAGAAATTTGAATTACAATTGCTATTTTTTAATTGCGAAAAAGAACAAGAAAATCTTATTACGGGAATGTTATCCGTGAGTCTGGTCAGGTCGTATGGATATATTGCTTTTCGCCATGCAAACGTGAGAAAACTATCATGCAGTAATAATTTCACGTTTATCGACAGAACCATTCGACAACGACAGGCGAGAAGTATGCATGTCCCCATCAACTCCGCGGGAAGTTTTTAATAAGGTACTCCCCACCAAAAAGACTCAAATTCTTTCACATCTCCCTATTTCCTCTCGCTTTGAAGTATAAAGACTCCCCTATGCCTGCCGGAGCATGGTCCGAGACTAACGAAAAACTGCCGCCAGAGTGTGCCTATGTGTGTGTGTGTGTGCGCGCGTATACGTATGTGCGCCTATATTTATAAGAGAAAAAAAGAGATATAAAGAGCAAACAAACGGCTGCACACACGTACGCATTACCATCCCACTGGGATCTTGCTCGGGAAAAACTCTTCGGTTTTCTCGCTGCGCAAGGGGGCATAATGGAAGGGTCTTTTCACCATTTCCGAAAGAAATCAAAGGAATCCTAAGCCTCTCGCCATGTCTGGGTGTGTTGGGAGGAGGAAGGGCGAGGAGGAGAGGAGGGAACGAGGCGGGGGTACGAGGGGGGGAGGGACGAGGGGTTGGGGGCAGTGGAGGAGGCGAAGAAAGCGGCGGCAGTAGCGGTGTTTCGGGGGAAAAGACGGCGTCTTTTCCCGGCTATCCGTGTATGACCCCTTAAATAATGCATTTCCCTCAAAGAGGGGCTCGGGAAACTAGGGAGGAGCTGAGCTGTCTCGTGTCTCTTGCCAAGGGGATTTTAAGGGTGTGAGGGGAAGGCTGACTGCGAAGGAGTGCGCTCTTAAGGGGGAGGAAGTGGGCAGTGGAAGAGGAGAATGATTAAAATCTGTTTACTGAAACCATGCATCAACCAATGACTCGAGTTAGGGCGTAAGGAAATAAGATTCCTCTCCTTTTCTATGTAAATCGCAAATTTCATGATTTAATTTTCCCTTAGTATCTTGCAAAATATACAGTCCTTATTCAACTCTCCACCTATTTAAAAAGTCCAGCATGAATTATTTTCTTTTTATTAGGAATAAGGAAATGACCTGGAGAGAAGACACTTTCAAAAGCAAACGTTTAATAGTATATGGGAAATCGAAATTGATAGGTATCTCATTTATTTCATCATCTATCCATTAAATAAATGGAAATAAGATTTGTGATTATTTACGATATTTTTAAATTTGCCTATATCCACGCATTTGTGAGCAAATGTACACGTATTTTCGGGCGGTTGATCTAGGTAAAAATTGCGCATAATTTAGTATCTACATTAAAGACTCGTTCAATCCTCTTCACGGATTTCACGCTCTTACAGTAAATGTATCTGGTCATTAATTTACTCAATCCCTTTTCCAGACACCTACGTAACCCTATCCAGCTATATGGGGGGAACAATGGATGCCTGTACTTGCGAATGGATGCCTGTACTTGTACTTACAATGGATGGATGTACGTGTACTTACAATGTACTTGTACTTACTGAATCATACCTTACTTTCCTGATACATTTTTCTATGAATCTTGAGTTTTAATTTGGATAGTAAAAGGATTATGTACCAGATACTCTTGTACAGTTAACTTTTATTTTTTAAAGTATTTTAATACCCCGCAAGCCACCGCTAGGGTGTGTGGCATGGGGGAAAGCTCTCCTGACCAATTTTGCCCCGAATATTTTAATCCCTACCGCGGTCGGACAATGTTATTCGGATCCCTTTATCGTTCGTGGAAAAAATGACTCCTTAAATCTATCTGTTCTACACTTAATCTCTCTAATTTTGTTGATATGATGTCACCTAAGTTAGTACTGTGCGGATAATGATGCATTTTCAACATAATTTCTAAGGAGACATCATTCCAATTAATGCAAGAGATTTAATATATTTTCTAAACGAGGTCTAACCAAATATATTATTTCTCTTAAAACTTTTGATCACGTTTTATCGGTACCCTTCTAATAAATCGTAAGTTTATCTTAGCTTGTCCCCATATGCGTTTCACCAAGGAAAGGTCGCGAGTGATAGCTACAACTAGAATATGAAGCATTGATGCAACGACCTACACAAAGGGTGTTACTCCAAATTTGTGCTGCACAAATGGTCACCCATTAGTATGCTGATAACCTTTATAGCTGAAACACGTGAATGAACGTTCGCCTCTCATGCTCAATGTTACCTTACGTTTTGACCTTTGGCATTAGTCGGAGTTTTCCCTTTGCTGGAACCTGCTGTTCTGGAGGTTAATGGGGTGTCAGTACGGGGGCTATTATTTTGTTTTTCTTTTTCCGAAGCTGATTTCTAGTGTTTGGAACAACATTCTTGAGAAAAACTTCGGGGAAGCCTTGGTGTAAGTCAGTGTAACACTTGTAATTTAGTCTTTGGCATGGACCTGATTTCTCAAAATCACTGAGTTGATTGTGAATTATTAGGTTTGCCATCTTACTCCTGGTCGATATCCACTTTATTGAATGATTGTATCTTGTGGTTTCCTTGGTGAGATATTAAGTTTTCCTCAAATAATTATCCTTGACTTGCCTGGAGTTGACCTCTTTCGCAGGACAAATATACCCGCTTATCAATCCACAAAAATTCTCTCCTTTACCTTAGGAAACTGCTTTAGCCGTTACTCGGTGAAATTTCTCCATTGTATGTAACAGAAAAACACAGCAATTTCACCATTAATAGTTTATTTACAACCATGATTTCGCGACTGTACGGCATCACCAGGTGTGATACTCGTATGCCACACAGTACACTCGATGGTACGTATCGGGAGGCTTGACTACGAGGAAATTATTGTTGATTTAAAGAAGAATAATAGTTATTTTCCACAAAAAGTTTCTGTACAACTATTATCAACACATAGGCGTGACCGGAGGGTGACGCCCATGTGTTGAAACTAGTAGTACAAATAAAAACTTTGTGAAAAATACCTGTTATTCTTCTTTCATTAATACCACACAGGGACGAAACCATGGTCTTCAATAAATATTAATTGTGGAATTGCTGTGTTTTTCTGTTATCTCTACCCTGCATAAGCATAAATAGCACAATTATTTACAGCTAACGGAGTATTTTTCTCTTTTTCACTTGAAAGTTATACGAGATAAATTAGGCATAAAAAGTAGCCTTATTTGGAGGAAAGAGAAATATAGATTTAAAAAATGCATTTATATAAAATGAAGTAAAAGTATGAGCAGTTACAACGATATAGGTGATGAGTTCGATGCAGTAATAAGAAATCATTAATAATATATTGGGATGACGCGCAATAATTTGATGAGTGCGCAACCTTCAGGGGAAATCCTGGTTTAGACAATTTAACATTTTGACGGCAGGTTTTGGTTTTGACGAATATTGATAGAGTTATCCGGGTATGTTACCTTGAATAACTGCGGATATTATTCCATCTTTTTATTTTTTACGCGTACTAAATTAGTTCTAGAATACAAGCATACACAAATGGGAGACGGTACGTCACATTCACAGTGGCGGGACCAACAATTAGATTAATCCCCGGGTAATAAGCATTAATATTAAATAATTAAATACTCGTATATTTAAAAACTTAAGAAATAAATTTAATGCTTTTCTTATAGAAAATCTATTCGATATCCTACCGAGGACTTTGAGTTGAATCTACACGCAAATGTTTTGGTGAAATAATAACGAAAATGGTGAAAACTTCTATAAATGTTGAAAGAAAACATGTACATAACCGTCTTGAAAAATTGCTGTCAAGTAAGTTTGTTTTTTGTTTCCGACATCCAGTAATTATCTATGAGAAACGCTGATGAGAACAAATTTTATTCTCTAGAAGACATATCTTCATTTTTGGAAGGAGGGTGAGGTGCAATGACATCATTTTGAAATTATCAGGGCTACTTTCACGCTCTCTGTAAAAAAATCTTCCTCTAGCGTTCTGAATAACATGTGCCCTCCGAGCTAGAATAATGAATGGCCAATAAATAACCTTTGAGGTGACAGATGGTGAATACAGTTGAGGATAGCACTACAGTGGGAAATTATGAGCTCGAGATCACGTCATGAGACCATACACTTTCTTAACATATTAAGGGGGAGCTTATCATTTGATATCTCATTTAAACTCTAGATGTTAAGAGTAAAATTTTAAATGCAACTTTTGCACTAATATAATTTAATTTTATTTAAATTTTATTTTTTCAATGTCAAATTAAATACTTCGTTCGAGATTTAATTAACGTAAATCCATTGTTAAAATTCCTGCTCCTTTTAGACTATCTGAAATTTAGACTCGAATGAATGTAAATAAAACAATTAAAAACAGCAGCTTGGCACATTATAAGATCTTTCTCTCTTTTTTCTCTCCGAGCAGCGCTATAAAAAGTCTCCGCTCGCGCCTTTGCTCCCCTCTCTCCCAACAGAACAGAGAGAGGCGGGCGTCGGTCGGTAAACGCTATGTGAAAGGGGAAGAGGAATTCTTAAAAATCTTTGGAAACCTGAGCGAAAGGGAGAGAGAGATAATGAAAGAGCTGGAGATAGATATGTGAAGAATGAAGTGTTGGTAATGAGGTAGGGGAAGTATTTTAGGGTTGCGTGGAGTATTCGAGGTGAGTTAAGGGAGGAAGGAAGAGGCTTTCTCGGAAACCGATAAGCGTCGGGTGAGCCATCGTGTAAATGAACCCTTATGCCCCAAGATTTCCCTTCTGATTCCTGACCCCCCTCTTCTCCTTTTTAAAAAACACCTTTTTTATTTCTTTAACGAACGGCTGAAACAAAGCTCTGCTTGCTATAATTTAGGCTTGAACTTTGGCACGCACATCTCCCTCGTACGTATAATTACTCTCTCTCCATCGCTTGAGACTACCATGGCACGAGGAATACTGGAGAATAATGTTTATCGGCATAAATATTTGAAATATTACTGCCTGAACTGATATTTTGGCTTTCAATCCCACTGGGCTTGAATAATTCGAATGTAAACGAACATTTGGCAAGACATTTCAGCATAAGACTCAATGCTTCAAATAAATCTGGTCGATGGTGTATTTACAACCGAGAAGGGATTCAATAAATCAACCGATCTTAAATTTTTTGTTTCACGAAATTCCTCCACTAAGTGACAAAAATAAGTTCCACGTGATGTATTTTCACCTGTCAATGTCAATCTTTTACAAAATGAGAGTTAGTGACCATCCATTATGTCTAGATGACTTCAAGCTCGAGAATATGGTGGAGTATTTTTGTTTTTGGCCGATAAAGTTGATTCACAATAGTGTTTTATGGAAATAAAAGAATGAATTTCGTCGAGTTTTTAATCACCTTGGGCACATTGATGATAATGTCGAATCTTACCGGACCGTACTTGTATGTAATAGCAAGTTGACTTTCAGTCATAAAAAAGAGACTTTAAAGCTTAACCTTGGTTTCTGGAAAAAAAGTGACTTTAACTCTGAAAATTAGGTAATGCATTACAAAATTACGACAATTTCATCAATCTTCACCGTTTATTATGAGAGGAATCGATGAACGTTACTCATGTGTGAACTTAATTACTCGTATCTATTCAGCCATGCCTAAGCTTAGGCCAGGCTAGGTCACAAAAAGACCATCGGGGGTTTTGATGATGGAACCACACAAGAGCCCATTTTACCCAAAGCTTAACCTCTGTGCAGAGTATAAATTTCGCATGTCGCAAATCCTTGTAAAGTAAACTGTAGAGACATAACGAAATCAGCAGAAAAGCACACATTAACCCCCCATAATCGTAAAAAAGATGATAAGTGAGAGGAATGACAGCAAGCTGTTATTTACTTCCAATAACTACACCGTAAGTAACAGAATAACATGATAAGGTCTTATGCTGCTAACGATGCACTGAGAATTTGGACCTTGTAGTAAACTCAGCATTTATAAATCTTTATTTAGATAGGTCAGGGAAATCCCAGTCAAATCTACTATAATATTACACTTTCACGCAGTCAACGCCGAAATAATTCAATGAAGGGGGACAATTTTTAATAGGGCTACATTCGCAGAATATCTGAATATTTCATCTCAATATTCCTTTGATTTGGGAATTGAGGTAACGATATCTCTCCTCTTTTGTGAGAAGCACCTACCATGGACGAGGTTAGCTAATGAGAACATTGAATCTGCATTACATTTTTCCACTAAATTTTCTTTTCACTCGATGGCTCACAATGAAAATTTCACGTTTTTCAAACTCGCTATCATGAAGCCAAGGTACGTTAGCCAAGAGTATCTGCGATCTCAGTGACCTCGACTCGGTGATTGTCCTTATAAGCCAATTGAGTTAGGCCGATAAATATTACCCGACTGTACTGAAAATTGACAGCAAACTTCAAAATATGGCATCAAATTACAGATAATCTTCAAAAAAATATTTCGAAAAGGTGCATTTCGAGTTCATTTCTAGGTCCCCTCAGGGGGAGATTGACTGACACCGCAGTTTACATAAGATCTGGTAAATAATAAACAGCGGATCAACGGTAAACCGGTACCTGATAGTTATCAATTGTAATCGTGGAAGCTGAAGGCATAAACGCCGGTTTCCACAGTTAATATGGAAGTGTAACATTTAAATAGTTGAAAAATGTTCATTAATTTCAATTATTAATTAGTTGTAAAATGTTATGTTCATGCATAGAACACTTAGTAATCATACTTGGAAATACTTATAATTGGCGATCAACTGAAATGATATTTTTTTGTTCCAGGTGCATGATGAATTTAATAGAATATAAAAATTTACATCTTAAATCACCTTTGCAAAATTCATTTAAGCAACATTAAATCGTCTTATTTCATAACGAAATACTGAAAATGAATATAAATAGTAACGATATTAGGCAATTTATTCCTAAAAGGACTCTAGCAGACCTAATGACGCATGCATCACTGATTGATGAGGAGAAATGAGCAATTAAATTTGGATTATTGAAAAAAAAACATTCCAGGCGAAGGGAATAATTTCTCAATCAGCTCGAATTATTCAACGAATCAATTTATGTGCAGTATTCAATGTTTGCCAGGAGATCAAATCGTGCCTCTTTCAGACATATTCCTACATAGTTCCCTTAACAAGTGATGGGATTTTCCCTCCACCTACTGGGTGGGGCCTCTCAAGAATTCATGCTTCCCTTCGTCACACCACTTTCCATTATCGTTTATTTCGCATTCCGCTGCATTCGAGACTTGTAGCTGTGGTGGCATTTGAGCGAAAACTACTCCTTACCCTCCTCGGAAATGTGAGCAATGGAACGGAATCAAAAGCGCGCGCGGCCCTCCGCGGAACCGAGTCGGAAGGGGGTGTGGGGGGATTGACGGAGGAGGGTGAGCGCGGGGTCGAATGTTGAAAAGGAGTGAATGGGTGAGAGAGAGAGAGAGGGCAAGGGGCAGGATGTGTATTGCGAGAAGATGGTGGTAGGTGTTGGTAGGTGGATGTGCGCAGGAAAGAGAAGTGAAGGCTGGGCATAAAAGCTGAAAAGATAGGGATAGGGAGGTCGTGCGTGTGAAGGTCCCATCCGTCAATTATTTGCGTGGAAGGATCACTGAACTTATCAATATTTGATGCGAAAGAAATCCTTCCCCGCCCACTGAATTCCTGTTGTTCCCTTCTAACCACCCACGCAAGCCTTCCACCCCTCTCTTTCTCTCTCCATCTTTCGCCCTCCCTTTGCACTTTCCACGCCTTCACTCTTCCTCTCACCTTCATTGCCTGTTATTCATGCCACCAGCAGTTTTATCACCTCTCTTTTTCCCTCCCCATGCCGTGCCCACCACATTCCCGGCTGCCGTTGCCGCAGGAGTGGCGCCCTGCTCCCGAGTCTCTTCCGCTTTTCCCCTCTCCAACCTTCCCTTGATCCATTTCCTTGCCTCTCACTCCCAACCATCGACGCACTCACTCTCCTTCATCCTGGTTCCACCACACTCGGGGTTTGAAAGAGGAAGAGAGGATTCGAGCGGGAAGAAGAAAGGAGGGAGGAAATAGGAATAAATATTTTTCCTTCTTCTTCTTCTCCTGCCAGCCAAAATTCGTTCCCCATCCTCTCCCCTCCCCCACCATTTCCACCGGCATCATACACCCTTCTTTTCTCCTAGCTTTTCCTCCTCTTTTTCCTCTCGACTTTTTATTATTACACTTTTTTCCTGTTCCGCTTATTTCCTCTTCTCTTGCGTTACCGCCGCTCCCAATTTTTGTCGTGTTTCGCCTTTTTTCCACTCAATGCGACAGGGTTTTGTTGCCGACTTTTGCGGTGCGATCCAAAAACTCTTCATCTTTCTATCCGCATGGAGTTGACGAGAGGATTTCACTCGGAGATTATGCCTGATTGAATAACCGTATTTTTGACAGAAAAATAGTCTTCTCCTTTTTGAACGAAAGTATAGGTAGCTCTGAGTCGCGTCTTTTACAGTGATACCTATGGGCATCACGGGTGATAGGCAAATCCAGGTAATCAAATATATATATATATATATATATATATATATATATATATATATATATATATATATATATACATTTATACACACGCATACAAACGTGCATGTTTAATCCAGTGATCGAGACTCAACAGGATTAAATACTTGCGTTATATTTCATATTCATATTCTCCAATCCATAATAAAGTATAATAAGCTGATATGTACAAAACATAAATTTCTCCATGCTCGAATTATTTCAATTATTAAGTTAAACTTGAGAAACGATCTACAAAATTAGGAAAACTCTTTGACTTAAAATTCAATTTTATCAAGTTAACGAATTTCAAAGGTGGTCACATGTGAACTGACGGATACAAGTTACAATTTTTGGCAGTGGATATCCAATTAGTTAAGGATACAAATAATATGGAATAACTTCGAAAAAAATGTTAAACTCCAAAATATAAAACTGAACTTAAAATAATTTTTCATGCGCACACACCCCGCTCATCTCTCATTCTGCCTTTCCATCTGCCGTTCCCCTCTCGACTCAAACAGTCAGCACAGGTGTCCGTCCATCGCTGTAAAGTCGGGTACTTCTGTTTCATTATTCTTAAAGCATTTGTCTTTACCGCTACCAACTGAACGAACTTCTATGACGCTAATGGCTCATGATCATAAGTCATAAAGTTTCCTTTCGGTGCCCTCTGTTCATAACGACAAGGCATTGTCAGAATTTGAGTTTTCACAGCAAAACCGACTTCAACAATTATCATCAACCTTATGGTGTAGGCCTGCTGTAAAGCAGGGGCTCGGAAACGAATGGCATGAATTCAAATTCATTTTTTTCTAGAACCTTTTCCTCAAACATGCATTGATACTCACTGTGAATACGATAATGCGTGAACCAAAACTATTGTAGTAGTTGCTTGGTTCCAAAGAAAGGACCCTGGTGCGGGTGCATTGGCTGTGCTGGGGCGGGGAACTGAAGTTGATAGGCATTTAATATATTTTCTGAAACTCATTTCAACAAAAAAAATATTTTGCCGCTTTCAAAATATGGATAAATTTAGTGCTTGGATTCCGTAAAATTTAACCCAGATCTCCCTTGCGTTCTTGCACAATATCCTGGTCGTTATCTCGATTTCATTCTTCTCTTCCTATCCCTTCATAAGCAAATTCCTACAATCTTTCCTTCGACTAGTGTTTCTCCATAACCATCCTAGAATCCCTACCCGATTAAGCCACCAATATAGAGGTGAGAACTCGCGAAAACGAATGTGTAGTAGCTTCCGATCTTTTGAAATTCCCACCCTTAACCGCCATCTTTAATTCCCCTCCCAGTTGTTGAACACGAGCCACATTGTTGTCAGTATTGCTGGTTGACGGCCGCCCAGAGCGTTGTTATTCGTGAACTACTTCCCGGGCCTCCTGAAAGGTCGTTAACCACCTCGAAACTTGTGCGTAGGACAGAGCAGAGTCCCCGTAAGCCCCACGAAACATTTTGTTAGTCTCCTCATGCGATTTTTCCAGTTTAGCAAAAACTTAATAATCGCGTAACGTTGCTCGATCGTCAATTCCATTTTTTTCGTGACACGGTCGGCGAGTTCTAAATCTCTCGCATAAATTGAAAGGATGTCTCTTTAGCAGTGGTGTCGACAATGTATTATTACCCCCATTATACTATTGTAGGAAAGGTCATACTGATAAAATGAGAGAGATTGAATGTAGAACGGATAGATTTAAGACGGATAGATCATTTTCTCCATGAATGATAAGGGACATGAATAACATTGTCCGACCGATGTAGGGTCATATTCGGTTCCAAATTAGTGTGATGTACATTCACCCCCTGCCGCACTCCTTTGCGATGTCTTGTAGGGTACTAACATATCAACAATACTGACATCCCTATCCTATTCCTACCCATTCCTCGTTTGCCGAATAATCGCCCCTGTATTACCTCTTTGCATCCATTTTTCTGCCTCTTTATCATTTATCCACAACAATCCCCTCTCCTTCCCACCATACCTAGCACATCCTCATTTGTTTTTCTTTCCATCCACTTCACCCTCTCCATCCTTCTCCACACCAACATTTGAAAAGCCTCCAATTCACGCCTATCATCCTGCTTCTATGACCATGTTTCCGCGCCGTACATGTTCACGCAACATATCAGAGTTCTAACGAGGCTCTTCTTAACATATTTACTCAACGTCGCTGTCATCAATTCCCTCCTCAATGTGAAAGCTTCTTTTTCTAACGCAAGTCTTCTCTTTATGTCCCAAATACTTTGACCATTTTGGTCCAAAAAACTTCCAAGACACGTAAACTGTTCTTATCACTCAAGTTTTTGCCCTCCTATTTTAATTTTAAGCTTAGCTTTTCTCTTTCTTGAAAACTGCATAACCTTTGTTTTATTTATAATGATTATTATCCCATATCTACCGCATTGAATGTCCAATGCACTAATCAATGCTTGTAACCCTTTCACTAACTGACTAACTAGAGCTTGGTCATCAGCAAACGCCATTGATTTTACGGATTCCCCGCCGACTTTTATTCCTACCTCCCGTTCTTCCCATGCCTCTTTAATCATTTCCTCCGCATATGCGTTTAACAGTACCGGTAATAATGAACGATCCTGCCTTACACCTCTTCCTAACACTGCCCATCCGGACTCGCACCTGAGCAGTCTGAGATATGTACAGGTTGCGGATTAGCCTCCTTTCCCTCCAATCTATTCCTATATTTTGCAATATACTCAAGAGTTTTTCCTAATTCATTCTATCAAATGCCTTTTCGAAAGCTATGGAAGATGCAAAATACGTCCTAATTGTATTCTATATCCCTCTCGGTCATGGATCCTAAACCTTTTAGTTGTTCCGCAGGAATGTCTATCCTCCACTCGCACCTGAACAGTCTGAGACATATGTACATGTACAGGTTGTGGATTGGCCTCCTGTCCCTCCAATCTATTCCTTTTACTGCAGTATATTTATTAGTTGTTCCCAATTCACTCCATCAAATGCCTTTCAAAATCTACGAAACGGGTGTCCACGTCCTGATTGCATTCTATATTTCTTTCGATTAGTGATCTCATTAATGCAATTGCATCACGCGTACCTCTGCCCTTCCTAAACCCAAACTGATCATCCCCTAAGTAGTCATTTGCCCTACTCTCCATCCTTTTGTTGATGATCCCGATAACCACTAGATAATCGTGGGAAATCAAACTTATTGTTCTGTAGTCCTCACATGAGGTAGCCTTTACACCTTTTTCGGAAAAGGAACAAATAATGACCTCACAAAGTCTTCCGGCCAAATTCCTACATCATAGATGCTACAAGTCAGTCCATATTGACTCTTGCTCCCTCATTTTCCTAAACCTTTTTGTAGTTTACTCCTTTACTTCATTCCTTCCTTGTAATTTCAGTTAATATTGCTAAATTCCATTTCCTGTAGTAAACACTTGTATATTTTAAGAAATTACCGAAAGATGATGATAATGAGGTCCAGGCAGGCATTTATGTTTCGAAAACCGTCAATATATTATTGATAATTCATCAATCTGATTTACAGGAACGCGAAAATGATATCGCTTTTTTCATTTTATCAGTTCCTTATAACTAGAAACGTGGCTAACCGACGTGAATGATACTCAGAGAACCATATTAAATATTCGCCGCAGAATCTAGAGCAGAATGAATGCATGTCGGTATCCCTCCGACTTTAATAATTATTCTGAGTACATTGCTTCCACCTAGTCTCAAAAAGTTTGATTAAAATTGATTTGAAAGGGACGCTACTGTATGCACGGTTATGAAACTGAATCCATGGAAGAATTTAATGGGGAGACATTTGCAATAGAAAATTAATTTCTTATCGTGAGTTCAGTAAAACTGATCATCAACATTAGGAAACGTAAGTCCATTGAATTATTCCGGTCACGGTAGGAAGTACCTGAGGAGCATCACCGCCTTCAGGGGAAAACTTGCGAGCCTTGCCGTGTCGTCCTCGCTTGCCTGCGGGAAATATGCGTCAGAAGTGAGGAGAAATGAGGAGCATGTAGTAAATGTACAGCAGCCAAGTACTTAGCTCTTGCTCGACACTCAGAAACTTTGGAACAAACTGAATTATATTCACTCAGAGATTTAGAAGCTTTGCACACCACTCAAAGATATTTGGAATTTTAAATTAGACTTTAAGAAGACCAATCTTTAGCGTTTATCTCTCGCTACATATTTCAACTTCCAAAAATGTGGTGCTACTAAAATTTTAAATAATTATCTTTGCTACAAGATTTGGCACATACGCTCTAGCATTATCAAAAGCAGAAAATACATTATTGAATTTTTTAACATCCAAACAATCCTGGTTAGATTAAAATTTATTAAAATTATACAAAATTTAGAATTGGAAATTTTAGCCTAGAGATACTGTTATGTTACTAGGTACCTTCTTCAATATCGGTAGCTTCTTGAGATTTCTAAAAATCTATGGTCTATTTTTATAAGTCCACGGAATATTCAGCTCGCGGATTATGGAGCCTTAATATAAGCAGAACATTAGACTCGTCTTCGAAACCTACCTGGTAGAGCAATATTTTATAAATTGAAAATATTATAATTCATTGAAATTCCTGTTTTCATTTTGTTAGCTGATATTCCAAAATAAACGAGTGGAAATTACGGTTGTCTCGATATTATCGAGGAAAACATATCTTAATTATTATTGTTCATCTCATGGGAAAATATTCATTTAAAAAAATTTAAATCAATCAAATTGAACCAAATTTTATTTTTGTAGTTTGTTTAAAACATACTGAGATACAAAATAACGTATTTACGATTTGTCAAGAACAATGCTTTTAAATTAAAAAAAACATGGATTTAATAAATCTAGATTACTCTCTCATAATCCTATGCGGCATGTACATCTACGGTCTGTGTTTTATATAAAAACAACCGTCTTTAAACTGTTTGAAATGTCAATGGTTAACCTTATTTAGTTTTTGCGCATTCTATCTAAAAAAATCTAAGGTAATCGCAGGTTTGCAACTCCTACACTCTGTCCGCCACTACAAGAGTTTGTCTGTGAGAATCAAACACTAGGAAGATGCCAAGAGAGACGTGAGACATTCCTCAACCAGTCGTTATTCCTTACGCTAAAGTTTTGAAATGTTTGAAATCTTCGAAATAAATTTAAGTGGATAAAGTCGATATGCCACGATGTGTTACATCAAAAACCTTTGACGATGAACCATGTCAAAATCTTTCCTTCTCCGTTGGCTTTCTCCAGAATAATGAGATAACGTTTTTCTCACATTATTCTGGTCTTAAGATTTACGCCTGATCATGAATACACTATATGGCAAAATGACAATTTATTGCTTGCCTTTTTGTGTTAATTTCATTTTCTCTTGATTTCTGAGAACATCAGCTAAATTTTGGAAAATATTAACGCTAAGTTGCCTTTGTCGCATTTTTTAAATTCATCATACATACTATATCACACGCAAAATTAATACTCTGTTACTTTACTCATCATTATAGTCCTAGCATGGAAAATTTTGATTCAGATATGTTATCGGACAAAGTAATGAGATAATAATTTACAACTCTCTTTTCTGGCAGTCAAATTCTCACTGAAAATATTTGAGATTTTACTGGATTAACATTATCTAATGTGTCCGTTAATTGCCACTTGTTAAATCTTTGCGTATCAAATTCCCGTAATGCCGTAACTTTTGCCAGAACGGCTCTTATGCCTCATTAAAATCATACAAATTGGCCACGGCATAACAGAATTACGACAGTTCAATCTATATTTATTAAAATATTATACTTCTAAACATTTTTAAAACTACAAAATCTCACAGGGAAAAACCATAAAAGTATGTTGCGTACGTCACGCAGTCTCTCAAGTTGGTGTTTCAAATATTAACTTCAAAGAACTTACTCGGTATTTTGATCATTTTTATGAGGAAAAAAACGGATTTGAAGGTTTTTGCGTCATAATATTGTATAAAAATGGGCAAGGAAAATAAGCCAGCGCAGAAAATCGCAAAGCTGAAAGCAGCAATTGCTTATTAATTGATTGAAATGCTGTTCCATCAAGTCTTGCGTCAATCGGTTGCTGTGGTAAATGGTATAACTCCGGAGACATGTTGGACTAAGCTTCAAGTTTGATTTTAACCAATTATAATGTGTAATTACGCAGGGCAGATTTCTACGAAGGGGAAGAGGAGGTTGACGGATTATAGATGAAAGTCTTTTGGCGGTATACTCGAACATTTTGAGTGTTTCTAACGCAATTATTTGCTGGAAGGGCTTAGATATTTGGTTTCGATGCTGATAGGCCGTACTGCCAGCGATGTAATCGAAACGGTGCATTTGCTTTCTTTATTAACTATGCTCCAAAAACAGAGCTTTTGGAGTGAGGGGTAATAGCATGCTCTAAGTAGAAGGTTATACTTCAACTGAGATGTCGCTTCAGTCAAGATCTCGACTTCGCTGAGCGTATTTTATAAACTTACGATATTAGTGGAAACTATTTGACGTACTTTTAACGTGTTTTAACTTTTCATTATTAGCGTTTTTAATAGAGATTTTTGTGGTGACTCATGAATTACTTTAATCAATATATTATCTCTGGTTAAGCCGAATGAACGATCCTAATGATGCATTGCCACGGTGTACATTATTGTCTTCCCCAATAATTTATTATTATTCTCCAACTGAAAGTAAAGGATGAATTGTCTTCAAAATAACTCTTTGGGAAGGCAAATGGTTTTATTTCTGTGGAATATGTTCAATGGTGCGGGTTTTGGTCGGATGAAAGGGGTTTGGACCATCCGCAGTTAATATTGTCAGATAAGGATGATGTGAGGGCAGAAAGGTCACATGAGCTAAATCTTATTTATTGACAAAAATCACGTATAGAGTTAATATTAGTGTCATAAATTTTGGATTTCTATATCAATATCATGTATAAAATAAAGATTCCAAGCATTTATTGAAAAAAAAACAAAAAAATGTCTTAAAAGCAAAACAATCATGTTTCCAGTGGTACCGTAACATAAAGATTTATTTGGTGAACTTTTAAAGTGATTTAATGTTTGTCATAAATTTTTTTTGGTGCGGTATCCCAGTGATTAGAGTGCTGGTGTATGGACTGGGCTTGGGCTCAAATTTGGGTGACACCCTAAGCTGAGTTATTTTCGGGATATCAGCTCTTCTTGGGAATCCACAGACGGGTCAGGAAAAGGGACTGCCCCCATCCCCCTAATTGTGGATTTCACACTCCAACAAGCTTAGTGATATGTGAGATCTACTACCGTCTATTAAACCATCATTTGGATTGATTACTACGGTTATAAACATTCAATTAACTGAATCGGCTCTTCTTTTGGGGGTTACCCTTTCGTCCTTTAATGAGCCTTAAGGATTTCAATCGATATATATTTTTTTTAGCACGAGCTGGCCCCGCTATGGAAACGTCCCTGGTTCACCGACGAAATATTGGTAATCCGCCGGGACGCCTCTCGTCTCTCGTTGTCCCTGGTCTAACACACGCCTCTTTGTTTACACGCGCTGAGTGCGCCCACGAAGACTGCGGGGCAGCCATTCGGCTTCCCTCGGTAATATTATCTCGTCAAACTCGCAAAGCAATTCCTACAAAATTGGCCTGCGACCTCGCCCCAGACGCCCAGTGATTCGACGCCCTATTCCCGGCATCCCACCCCGTGCTCCCTGACGCGTAGCTCTCATTCTCTCGGTCCTGCAGGAACGAGAGGCACTGCGGAAGGAGCAAAAACTAGGTCAGTCACGAATAATTAAGCCGGAAGAGCAAGCAGAATAACCGGAGAGGTTAAGGGAGCCGCCATTCCCGACGCTCGGTTAACGCACGAATGCTATGGTGTCTATAATCTAATAGTTGACTGGCCTGACGTTTCCCGGGCGCGATTCAGGATATCTTCTCCATCTGGCATTCGCCTAACCACTCGCCCGTTGAACACACAAGATGTGGTGGCTCTTAAAAAAAAAAAATTCTCGGCGCCGTTTTCTCTTTTGAGAGAGTCTCTGAGAGATCAGACCACGCGTAGTGTACAAGTCAAATTCATTTATTTAAACAAACTGTAGACAAACAATAGTCAAAAGCAATCTATGAACAAAATGCATATTCTAATTTTTATCGGTAAGAATAAAATCTTTCGGACACAGTGCTGAACTAATGAGAAACAGAATGACGCAAATGGATTAGATCCGCTTGTTTTATTTATTTTGAGCTGCACTGGTTGATCATTATTGTACAGATTCTGAAAGAAGTTATTCACAGAGTAAAATAAACAGGAATAAAAAAATAATGAAACGTCTTAAATGGGGTGAGATTGACACCATATAGTCAGTTCCTTCTTCCATCTAACCACTCGTCGTTTACAGGGTGGAATGTATCCCCATTAGTAAGCCTAAACAGGTCGTCTAAAAGAATACAGCGTTAATCATAACCTCTATTAAGTAATATCATATTCATGACTGAAATATAAACATCGGAATTGCGTTTATCGGATAACAAAGGGTAATCAGGTAATATATTCCGCTATCACTTAGTATTAGATGGCCAATGCTTCGGATATGCTTTATTCTGAAAAATAATTTATAAAGTCGTGCTATTTTAACCGAATGGAATATTTGGGTAAACTCAGTTGTGCTCGCACGATTTAAGTGAGTCTCACAGCGACACCAAGTAGTGTAGGAGTTTTCCAAATTTTCCAACTTAAAGAATAAAAGAAACATACACTTACTTCTGAAAGGAACGAGCGGGTTTGAAGCTGGTTTTTCTCTCCACGTTCTCCTTTCACCCAGCATCAATAGGTCCCTAAGATCTCCTAATGTACAAAAGTAATTTCTTGAGAAAATTAGGTAGTGGAAATATTAATAATATTTAGTTCGTCGTTAGAAACCTTTTTACAAGGTTAATTTAAGTATGCTGGACGAAATGAAGGCAGGAAGGAAGTATTAGCACACTTTGTATAAGCACACTTGAAAAAGAGCACACTTGCCGGGTACTGTCTTGTGTTTCATAAGGAGATGGCAGGAATTGTATCTATCGCAATTGTATCGCTGTATATTCTGTGTATGTAACAAACCTACATTAAAGGGTGCACTCTCTAACTATAATATTCTTAACTAAAGTAATATCATTTCACTTATGGTATGTTATATTCATATAAATAAATATTATTTATTAGGTATGAATGATATTTTGGCATATTAAAATTTATAAAAGTACAGTTGAAAAACCATTCCATCAGAAAACATGGAGGATTTGTGTAATTTAATATAAAATATTAAAATTAGTAATACTTATACGAGCATTATAATTCGGGACGAAATGTAGAAGGGCACAAGTGGAGTCCGAATAATTTATTCTCTATGTATTCCATTGTTTCTGGCTCAACTTTGAGGAAGTTCATGGTCAAGTTAAATAAAGAACGTAATGTATTTTTCCACTATTTACTATATTTCAATTATTATACTTATATTTTTATTATTTATTTAATTCCATAGCGATTTATCTAAAATATAATTTCCAGTTCCACACATAAAGCTCCGTAATTATTATTGACTTACAATAAATAAAAGAATGGAGCCACCGTATATTACTACACACCATGCGTTTTTATAGTATATTTAACCATGTTTAGTTATAAATTATAGCTATAAGGAAATAATTACTATTGTAAGTAAACATCAATTTTGTAACTCCTTAATTGCAATGACATAAATTCATGTTCGTGTGTTTGAATATTTTTGGAGAGATAATACCCTTCCGGTAACGTGATAATGGTGGAAGGGAGGAGAACCCTTTCGAGAGGTCTTTAATTCTTAAGAAGCAACAACTCCTATTCCACTTGAAACATTGATGAGGCTCTGAGTGTAGGGGTAACGAAGCGTGGAATCACATTCTCCTAGAATTTGTATAATTAGCGTCTAGCTGTGAGAGATTCCGCGCGACTTTAAAGGCCGTAAAGCAAATGGTAAATGGTACTTTTAGCAGGAATATAATGTTTGCGTGCCTGGAGTGACATGTGCGAGATAAGCAGGAGTCAACGCTCATTAAACTCCTACTGAAATCCACAGGGCTAAGACCATGACAAGTTCTAATGTGTGCATGTACAATGACGTATATTAGGATTCAAAACGATTTCCGGGTAATTCAACAATGAATGCCTCGAGGATTCGCTAAGTAGGGTTATGTGGAAGAAGTGTAGACACTTGGCATTCCTTTAGATAATATCGAGATCGGGCCTGCTTGAATGAATGACATGACATGGGTAAAATCCGTCTACCCAAATAAAATATCTTCCTGCCTCAAGCAAGTATAAAACCTGCCGTGTTCGTTTTTTTTGTTGAAATTTTCCAATTCTTTTTAGTTTTGTTGAATGCCAGTACGAAGCACATATATTTATCGTCTGCTCTCCCTCTCATTTGCGATAGATGTTTATAGAACAATCGTACTACCAAAAAGGTAATTTTTCCTTTGCCCGATTAGCGTAATTTTTTTTTGTTTTAAATACATGAAGTATGCTTATTCAGCTTTCTGCGCAATTATTCATCATATTTTCTTCATGTTTGTTTCACTTCTTTCGTTAAGTCTTTATTATGCAACTATGAAGCCTTATAAAACACTATTCCTCTCTTGAAACAATTATTTAAATTTGCAAGCGTAATGCAAAGTTTTTTTTTTAATTATATCTACCAAATGACTCAGAGTGAGAAATTGGAACTCAAAAATCATGGTTCGAAATGAACAGTTTCCTGTGTATTTGAATCCATGATAATGCTTCATATTTCAGAATATATGTCGTAGGAATCGAATATAATATAACATTTCTCATAAAAGAGCGAATCACCTCTTATGAGGATTTATCATTGAGAATATTTTAATGCTCCGACTCGGAGATTAACGAAATATATATGTAAACAGGAGACGGTTCCAGTACGAAAAATGAATTTAAAAAAAGTTTAATAAGAACAGGAAGAAATCTATCAAATGGAAAAAATTATTTTGTTAGATGAGTGCTGCAAAAGATACTTTTGTCAATAATATGACAACCCACATACCTTACAACCGCTCAAGAAACACTTTGCTACCTTTAGGGCAATTTGACGTTGAAAACTAAAAGTTCAACCAACAACGACTATTTTTCATTAGATTCACAGAGAGTTATTTCAGTAAAAATGATTTATCGTAACCTATAAATTAAAATTACTGAAAGAATAAAATATTACAGATTAAAATAAAAACAAGATGCATTCTACACAACCAATTGGAAAACAAAATGTTGATGGAAAAAATGGAATTATGGAATAAGAGCACATTTCCAACTAAAGGCACAAGATATAGCCAGGAATATGATAAAAAATGAACATAGATACCGCTGATATCGTCGTCATACGAAATAACTTGCGAAGAAATCATTCATCGTTTCACTTAAAAACATCTATAGATTATAGATGAAGAGGCAACGTAAAATGGAATATTACAACTTAAGTATTTAAAGTTGAAAAAAGTTTTTAACGTAAAAAACGAGTTTTAATTACTAGCTCAAGGTTTTTATCACTTCAAAAAATAATAATTAAACTTTGTGTTTTTGATCCAAATAGAAAACAAAAATTATCTGAAGAACTACTTATTTGATATACTAATATAGTAATAGTAATCCTAAATTGGGTCATTTGAATCAGCGAATAAAGTATCTCCAACGGTAAAATACGAAATCGAGTTTCCCATTTTTTAAATGCTAAAAATCGTTGAAAAAAATTGTTGCGACAAGTTTGACTCAAGGGAAAGTATTTTCTGTCATCCTTCAGTTTTAATATCATGCCGAAAAATCACAAATTATCTTCAACCAAAAATTTAGTACTCATATAGTATATTACTGATGTTAAAGAAATATTACCTGTTGAGTGCGATATTTCCTCTAAGTGAATAGTGTCAGAGCCCTATGAAAGTTATTATTCTGAAGAAATAGTCCCTGCCTCACCACATGAACCTTTCAAATTCGAGAAAACAGCCCAGTTTTCAAAAACCGTGAATTGGTAAAAAATAGGAATAAACTCAATTTGTATCAAGGAGGCAGCCGAACATAATTACCATTCATGAAACGAGGAATAAAAGTGATAAAACGGGAACCAAAGTCTTTCCTCAACACAAATTTTATCCTTTTTACGACAAAATTACAATGAAGCCTTTTCCCAGAAATTATGGATATCCAAGGTTATGTACGCTTACCAGCTGGGAAACCTTTGGCAAAAGACCCACTCTCCCTCTAATGAGTAAACTTCCTACTCTGCTTCACCCATCGGGAAGAAGATGAAGTAAGAGTAAAAAAATAAAATTTCCTTAAAATTCAAACCTTCATCCGTGCTCCCTTTTACACTCACCATTCCCCCTTCACACTCTATATTTATATATATAGAGATAGATATGCTTATGTTTGAATATATCTATATTACCCCCCTCGGGCATCCTCTTGATAAACTTGGGAAAAGAACCAACATTAATAAAAATCCCGCGACGAAGCAGCTCAACTACCGCACAAAACCATTCCCTCCCACCGGTCTTAAAAAAAAAATAAAAATATATATATCTTTTCTTTCCTCATTCTTTCTATTTCCGATTTATTCTCAAACCCGCTAAGCCAACAGTCTCGCCGACGTCCTCCCAAAAAGGACAAACAAAAAAACACCCGCAAACACACGGAAAACACACAAAGCACCCTACTCTCCTACTCTCCCCTTTCCTCGAACGTATCTCCCGGAAAATAAAACTTTAATTAATCCCGCCATTCGAGCGAAATGAATGGTGAGGTGTAACGGAGGGAGCGGGGAAAAGGGTCTCTCCTCCGCCCCCAACCCTACCCCCAAAGCGAGCCAAACTCCCTAACCTCCTCCCTCGGCCTTTATATTTTCGCTCACATTTATATACATCCTTTGCTCTAGCCATTTTTTTTCGCAGAAAGGGAAAAAGGAAAATAGCGTTTCTTCTCTCCCTCCGCCCCCCCCCACTCGTTTGATGAACACTTTCTCCACCTTTCGGAGATCTTTATCCTTCGCCACTCCTGAGCTCCTTTTCTTGTAACCCTAAATCATTTCCACTCCCTTTCACTCCCCTTTTTAAGAAGCGCTTTCTCAAAAAGGTCTTTTTGGAGCGCACTTCCTTCACTCTGGTGGTGCCCGGGACTCGATTATTTGGGAGGGATAAGTTTTTCACCCCTCGTTCGCTTGCTACCCGCCTGAGGGTGGTTTTCGTCACTCCGTATTGAGCAACATTCGATTATTTTTGTTACTCATGGCTGTTAATCCATATTCTCCATGAAATTTATGGCGCGCAGTTCACTCACGATCATCCAATTACAGATGGAACCAACGGATCTATCTAACTTTGACTTGTTTTACTTATGGAATACTTTCTAAGGAAATGACATTAAAACGAAAAGTAGAGTGAATTATTACAGGCAGAAGATGTGATGAGACCTAATTGTAATGTCTTCGGCTGAGAAAAACCTTAATTTATTTTTCGTCAACTGCTATTGGAAGGCTTTTTGACGACTTTATATGTATGCTGGCTCGAAATCGTATGTTGACAATACCTTGAAAAAGTTTAAACGAACGCAATCGAATATATTAGTTGACACCTAATGCCATGACGTAGGGAATTAATGTATCAAACATCAATGGCAACTCAAGCCACTACCGAAGTGTGCGTAAATACTTGAGCCAAATTTTCAGCAATAAAGTTTCAGACCAAGTTCAGAACTCCAGTGTTGGATAAAGTTTTACCAACTACATTTCTGGTGCACATACTTTCTACTTCAGGTTTGAAAGTGGCCACCAAAAATTTCTTCTCGTGATGGTCGATCGTAAGATGAAGGATGGCCGGGGTTGAGGCCAAATCCATTTTACTTGGATCTCGTTTTAATAAATATTCAACATTCATTAAAAAAACTCTTCTTGGGGATAAGATTATTTCTCATCACGGAACATCATCCCACGACTATGTGATCACTATGATGAAATTTTGGCGATATGAGTAAAATATTACCAAACCGGTGACTAATTTCGATAAAAAAAACCGCTATTTCAGGCAACTATCAACCAAATACGCGTTTAACTAAATTACACTCAAAGTAATTGTGCTAAGGTCAGTTAGTGTCAGCTTGCGTTGAGCAGAATATTACTTTTAGTGCCTCCATATTCCGCGCAATTGAGGGCCGCAAAGTTACGAGGGCACTCGCTCTGGGTCAGAGACATTCTTATATACTATCAATGCAACCTTTATCACTCCTTCTCCCTCACTTTTCCCATCCCTTCCCCGTTCGCTACTACCCCCTCTTCCCCCTCCCCCGCCACATCCATTGCCCCTGAAACCGCGCACGCATCCCCTCACCCTCTTTCGACTCCCTCGCCGCCCGTTCGGGCCCAGTGACACTCCCCATACCACCCGATAACACCACATCTCTTTAATTCACCTCCCCCCCCCCCGTGCACCCTCTTAACTTCCCAAAGGCCCCAGCTGGAACCTCCCACCCCCTTGGCCCTCGCCTCCGACTGCTATCAACCACCACCGACCGCTCCCCTCCCAGTCTTAATGTCTTCCTCGCGCACATGTTATTTTTTCCCCTCTTATATTTTTATCTTTCCCCTCCCACGCTATCCTCCCTCCTCCTCGCAAGTCGAGCGCGCGACTACATCTCTTCGTGACTTCATGCCGCTCTCTTCCGCCCTCACCCGACATTCCCCCCTTTCCACGCCGGGAACACCCACCCCAAATCTTCCCTATCCATTTCTCCACCATGACAACAATGCCGGTTCACCGAAAAAACCCTTAATACATCCATCTTCCCTAACCCTCCGGCCATCTAACTCGCTCCTCATGCCCTCAGCGGCCCGCGATTATTTCTTTTCCCTTTCCTTTTAGTTTCTTCAACTTTCCGTCCCCGGAGTCGTCGTCGTCACCATCATCGCCATCTCCCCACGCGCTTCCGATCGCTTCTCCTTCGTCTCATTTCCGTCCTGCCACCCCCCCCCTCTCAAAACCCGCGCGCACACCCCTTTTGTCTCTCCATTACACTCTTCAAACTTGGTACCCCCCCGACATATTTCCCCCTTCGCTTCCACCTCCCCCACCCTCACGCTTCCCCTAATCTCGAACCAAACCTCCCTCTCCATAATTTCTTTCGCCGAATTCCTTTCATTTGAGTTTTAATGTGGTTTGTGGGTTGGCCCAGAATGAACGCGATTTTTGCCTCATCCCACGCCGCCACCTGTTCCAGCCCGTGGGGCTCTTCATCGCATTCCTTGGCTCACAGCTCATCAACCACCACTCTATGAATGTGAAATGTGTGTTATTCATATTTCGTAATGGTCAGTTTCATATGATCGCCATGCAAATTCCACGGTATTCAACAACGCATTCCGGCATATTCCTCCATTATTCGAGAGGTGTGAGCCGGGCATACCAGAAGTAGGCTTAAGTTCACGATGCGGCTGTGAGATTCCGACTCTTTGCTTGGATCGTTGATAGATATTATCCCAAAACTCTTTCTCATTTCTATTTAACTCAATTCCGGCTTTTTTAAGCTTTGCAAGTGGGAAAAATGTATATCTTGCAAATCCATGGTAACGAATAAATGTTTTATCTCCGTTAATTATTGCGCTCCGATTTATTATTTTAAGTCTTTTTCTCTGAAGACAATATTAATTATAAATTTGTTTAAAAAAAATATCAATGGAGTCTGAAGAACGGACGTAAATATTACATTTTTGCACGGAATGGATGAAAAAGTGCAGAGAATGTAGTCTAGGTGACAACATTAAATTAACTTTACAACTGTTTTGATAGATAACTTGCTTTACGAGTTTTCAGTGGTGGGATTCAGGAGTAACTAACAATAATAATGATGATTATGATGAAGTCCATTATTCGAGGACATTTTTAATTAGCTTACAAAATTTGGACGCCTCATGTATAAGAAAACTTGTTTAAAGACAAAAACGCTCTTTTAATATTTTCTTGAAGTAAAATAAATTAAGGGAGATAGAAATTTTTCAGGGCGGAGAAGCTCGGTTTGCTGGATGAGACCACATTAGGACATTATCATAACTGATGTTGAACAAGAATGACCGTGAGCCGAAAAAAATACGAAGAGAAAAGGCAGGAAAACCAGGATCGCGAAATTGGGAACTTCACTAACTTTCCAAGGGAGGGTTCGCTGTTTTTCTTTCGAACTCTGGCGTATTCATGCCGAGTGGTAATAAATTCCTTTTAATCCCCTTTCCGCAGGGGCCCTGCCACTGATATCCCGTTCACCGCCCCGAAATTCGGGCGATTACATCCCACTCGCATTCACCTCCTTACCCTCACCACTGCCACCAGTCAACCCCGTCCTTTTCCCCACCTGAGGCATCACTATCACTTTTCCCCAAACTACTCACCTACTTTTATTTATCCTCTTCCAATATATATACGCCTTAGCAGAACCTTCATTCCTCTTGAAAATCCGATCCCTTTCCCGTTCGACTGCCACTAAATTAATTCAATAACCACCAGCTCCCTTACTTTCATTGAGAATAAATGAGGAACTAAGAAAGTGAAACATTATGCAACAATTGCGCAAAGTTTTTTTTCCAGTCGCTGTATTAATTATAATTAAATATAATCGCATAAATACGCATTCCATGTAATGGACCCGTCATTTATATCGGTGAGTGAGGAAACCAAAGAGAAAAACAACTATTTCGATTATACCGTTAATAAATCCCAGAAAGAAATCATTTATTTTAAAGAAAATAAACACAGGCTCACTTCATTTCAAAATTAATACTAAAAGAAATATCGTTCTACACTACTTATGGAGATTAGAATTTTGAATTCGAAATTCATTTAAAGATGCTGACGAAATATCCATTAAGGTTTAGACTCTGGGATTTTGATAATGTTTAATATCATCGACGTCTAAAAATAATGAATGGTGCTTGTAGGACTGGAAGATTCACAATGTTCACGAAGTATGACGATCAAGGATATAATCACCTTGTCTCGGGCCATCAAGACCTCTTCTTTTCAGAAAAGAGAGGAAGTAACGTCAAGAAATATCGATTGCAGTGCGAAGCAGAAAAAGACCAAGCTCACGCAGACGTGCTCGTAATGTAATATATTTGAGTGATATATTTACATCGGCATAAAAACGGAGTTGTGCATTATGACCCTAACATTTTGATGTCATAGTTTCACATGAAAATTCGTTCAAAACATTTTTTTCATGAACAATACTCGGACTCCATCGGAGAGTTTGAAATGGTCAAGGTCACATTGACCTTGAATATTGTTCCTTTTTTTATCTGCTGAAGCCTTTAATATATCTTTGACGAAGGGATCTGATTCTTCCAAATTATTTCTACGCTATTGTGAGAAAAACGGAAACAAAATTCAAAGAACGTTTATTTAAAAAAAAATAGAAACATTTTAGCACATATCTTTGGCGAAGTTTAATGACCAGGCCATTCAGTAACTAAATGGAAGTAACAAAAGAAGATTCACCGGAGATTCACATGGCAAATACAACTTAAAATTATCGAATTTGAAATTATCGATATTTCCCTCAATAGCGACCATTCCTCATAGAAACCGTCATCCCCTTAAAAATCCATCCCCCAAACCTCTCGCCACCTCCCTCTTACTTCTCTTCCTCTTCCCACTTCCTCCCTCTCTCTCTCTCTCTCTCTCTCTCCTCTCCGCCATACCCTGCCTCCCTCAACCCTCACCCGCCCCGTTCTCCTCCCCTTTCCCTTCCCCGGAATTCCCTTTTCTTTATGCCGCAGTTTATTTCCGTTCCGCCGTTCCTGAAGATAATAAAAGCACCGTGAGGGAAACGAGGAGGAGGACATCAAAGTTTCACGTCGGAATACGCCGTGGGGTTATGCAGCCCGTTTGGCATGGAGGGAGGGGGGGAAGAAGAGGAGGGGGAGGGGGGGGGGAGAGGAGGGAAGTGGAGAGGAAGGAAGAGCGAGAGGGAAAAAGAGAGAGAAAGGGAGAGAAGTTGGGGCAACGGGGTCCGTGGTATGCGAGGGGTGAGGGGTGCGTTGGAGTGGGTGGGTTGTGGAGGGCAGGTCTCCACGGCGCAGGGGCGCAGGAGGCGGCGCGGCCTCGGGGTGCGGGGTTGGGCGAATGGGTGGGAGGAGGGGGGTGAGATGGATTTGGTGGAGAAGGGACGGAGAGGGATGGGGGTGGGGTTGAAGGGCTTGTATGGCTCCGAGGGCTGAGGGTTTGATCGGAGAATGAGCTAGGACGGGGTCGGAGATGGTTTGACGGGTATCCTTTTTATTTTTTTCCTTTTTTTTTTGAGGTGAACTGCGGGCGGGAAGGAGGAGCGAGCAGCGCTTTGCTTTCTCGGCATCGTTTTGTACCGAGCTGCGTCAACGTTCTCGAGAATACTTAAAAACGTTCGGGGACGGAAACGAGCGGCCCGCGGGACCGATTCCGCCGGTTTGAAAAGGGGTTTTTCTTTTGTGCCGGCGACCTATGATTTCCACCGTGCTCTTTCAAATAAGAATAATCCACGAAATCTCACATCGCGATGCGTTTTTGGCCACTGGAATCAAATCACTACGTTTTTTGGGAAAACTTTGGTTCATTTAAGTATCTGCTTGTGACGTTTATTTGAGATGAGTTGAGTGCTAATGCGAAGTTTCCACGTAAGGGGCCGTCATTGGAACGCCCATCAAAAAAAAAGCACCAAATTACTAATGAGACGTTCGTTTGATTTAATCGCATCACTTTTATGGATTTGAAAACTATTTTGATTTGTTTGAATTGATTTCATACAGCGTTTTCGCACAGGCCTAGAGTTCGGATCTGGCTATTTATTTCAGGAAAACAAATATGCTTTGCGAATTTGACGGGAAATAAATACTCCTACTGTGAACAACTTTAAAGCAAGAGCTTTGAACTCTTTCATCTTCCATTGAAATTGCAGAGAGCAATTATTTTAATAAAACAAATATGAAATTGACTATCCATGGATTATATCGAGATGAAATAATATAAATTATTGTTCTCAAATATTAACTTTCATCTAACAGTCGAATAAAATAGTACTCATGAATCCAAACAAAACCTATCATATTGGAGGAAAAACATAAAACTTGTGGCCATTATCAATACATGATCCGTCTCATTTCAAGCAATATCAGCAGACCCTCTGAAATAATAGAATCCATGGAAAACGCCCTGTAAATTGATATTTTCCAAGAACTATTCCAAAAAACAACAACCAAATACTATTTTCCCTTCTCGTCCAAGTGCTGCTTATTGGAACAATTTTTCGCGCGCTGAAAATTTCGTCTTCCGCCGGTATCCTAGGTATTTTTTCCTCCGAGGCATTTAATAAGTTGATTAGAGTGAGGGAGACGGATAGAGAGAAAGGGCGGATAAATGCCATTATCCACTCAACAATTTGGGGTCGCTCGCTGCGCTCACGGGAGGGAGAGGAGTGTGGGGAGGGGGTTGGTGGTGGCGAAGGGAGGGGGATGCGAAAGTGAATGGAGCGTTGGCATGACCAGAATGGGATTGGGACAGAAACGGGTCGGAATCCGCGGAGGGACGGATAGAAGGAAAAAGAGCGGCATTGCATGCGGACGGAACGAAATGGCAGTTTGAAGAGGAAAGGGAGGGAGGGTAAGAGGGACATGTGGCTGGGAGGTGGGGAGAGAGAGAGAGAGAGAGGGAAATGGGAGAGAGGGTTGAAGGGAAGGACGGAGGGAGGGGGGGATAAGAGTACCGGGAGAAAGGGAGGTGAATCGGGATTGGTACTAAAGTGGATTGAAGATAACCCGATGGGAGGTGGGCGGGATCGGGTGGGGTGGAATGGGATGGGAGAAGGCGCCCGAAGGAAGTGAGGGGTGAGAGGAGGGAGGGGCGATTGAGAGGAGAGGCGTTTGGGGGAGGGGGAGGGGAGGTTGGGGAAAACCTGCAGCCGGTGAGTGGAGAGGTCTTTGGGAGTACCCCGCTGCACTACACGTTGATGAACTACCGCACACCACGGATAGAAAGGATAACGCACTTACGGGTTTCGTGCGATTTTTTTCCAAAAGCTGACGATTTCTCCCACGAAGCGTTCAACCGTACGAAAAACCGTCCAGGGTGGTTCGATTCGCACTCGTCTCAGTAACCAACGATCTGGATCGAGGGTTCGAATCTCGTAAAGATGAGGACTTTGGAGCCTCGTACTGCTGTTCACAACGGATCCATTGTGGTGTGCGAATTTGCGATATTAGCTCGTTCGTTGAAAAGGATTCATCGCGGGTCGTGCGATAGAAATAGAATAGTTGTATATGAACAATGCTTTCATGAAAGTCTCTTGCATATACGAAACCTTTCCTTCATTCCTTCATTAGCGATGGGAAATGTTTAAATATACACATACTCGGAACTCATTTTGTCCTCCTCGAATAAAATATATGTAAAACAAAGACCGCATTAGTTTGAGATTCTGGGAAATTGAACGCGGCTCTTGAGTTTTTGCGTATTAACGAACGTTTATGCTAAAACATTTTGATGTTAAAATATGAATTCACTCCATTTGTTATTTAAAGTTGAGTATTTTGTTGGCATACAATGTATTTCTATTGAGTTGGTTGAGGGGATTTTGTGTGCTACCCCGTGTTATAATAGGGCATATATTTTTCATTATTGTATTAAATATTATAGGAACACGCATGTACGGTATCATTCATTTCATAACAGAGGATAGTGTAAGCCGAGGTGTCAACGATACTAGATGGCATTATGATGGTACAAATGACGATCCGTTTCATCGTGGATTGCATTGCCATAGAAACTCATAAAAATAAAACATTTTCAAAGTACAAAAATCATTCGTCTTGACCGGGAAACCGGATTTTAGGTCAAGAAGAATAATATTTACACTTTTAAATTGTTGCAATTCAATGCGCATAATGGATGACTCCGTTTGAGTTCCTGCCGCGCCATGCCACGCAGTTCTTTGAATTGAAACATATGATAAAATTTCAAAGCTGAATTCTTAATTTGCATGATTTTTTAAATTTATATGACCTATATTTATGAAATTCGCTCTGATTACTCGATAGTTAATTAGTATTAAAATAGAGAAATGCCTTGTAGGAAAATAGGACCCAATATTTTATCTTAATGATATTTTCAGCATGTTGCGCAAATTTTTCCGCCAAAATTTGAGCACCGATCCTGTGTAAAATCACCCGCAGCAGGCAGTGAAAAACGTTTCAAAGATTGAAAATTATTGAAGTATTTGTTTAAGTTTCATTAACTCCAAATTAATCTAAAATTTTATGAGACCGTCTGTCGATACGACCAAGATTCATATCGTGTTTCTCCACCATTTATTCAATCCACATTGTTATACATTTCATATTGAATATAATGGTATGATATATAGCGTACCACCAATAACAATCTCCATGGAACACATCAGTATTGGTGCAGTAGTCCCTGTATTCCAAGCGTGTAATTCGAAGCTCTTCTGCTTTCACACCACACTACTTAAAAATCTCCACGTGCCTCTTCAGACTTTCTAATCTACTACCTTGATCAAAAAGTTCCCGGAATTTATTCAGAAAATTAAAAATACAAGTTTATTCATCTAAATCTATATTGTCCCCTTCAAAGTAATCCCCATCGACTGCAACACACTTATGCCAGCGCTTGATCCAATCCTCGAAACATTTTTTATATTCGGTTTTCGGTATGTCCATCAGTGCTTCCTGCGATTTTTCCATTACTTCCTCTCGGCTGCTAAAACGCGTTCCCCGTAATGGTTTTTTAACTCGATTGAACAGAAAGAAGTCACAGGGAGCCAAATCAGGTGAATTCGGTGGCTGTTGGATGGTATTTGTTGCATTTTTCGTCAAAAAATTACGAATAATGATAGCACTGTGCGACGGTGCGTTATCATGGTGCAAAATCCACGAGTTTTCTGCCCACATTTCTGGTCTCTTTCGGCGAATTGCTTCACGCAAACGTCTCATAACGCCCAAATAATACTCTTTGTTTACTGTCTGGCCTTCTGGCAAAAATTCATGATGCACTACACCGTTGTAATCCATGAAAACCGTCAGCATTGCCTTCTTTTTTGACTGAAAACGACGTGGTTTTTTTGGTCTCGGCTCATTTGGTGAACGCCATTCACTTGCCTGATGTCTGGATTGCGTGTCGTACTCATAAACCCACGTCTCGTCTCCAGTAATGATCCTTTTGATGAATGTGGGATCGGATTCAGCCTCGCAAATCATGTCTTTTGCGACGTCAACACGGTCTCTTTTTTGCATGAAATTGAGGTCTTTTTGCTGCTACACGACGGAAACCCAAATCATTAACCACAATGTCTTGGGCGGATCCATAGGCAATGTTCAAGTCCTCCGCTATTTCTCTGATGGTTAATTTGCGGTTATTGACCAACATTTCTTTTACTTTATCAATTTTTTCACCGACTTTCGATGTCGATGGTCTGCCACTGCGTTCATCATCTTCGATTGACTCACGACCACTTCTGGATCGCTCGTGCCACTGGTAAACGACCGTTTTTTTTAGAGAATCGTTGCCGAAACACTTTTCCAACATTTCCAACGTCCGTGCGCCACTAAATCCGTTTTTTACGCAAAATTTAATACAAGTTCGTTGTTGGAAATTTAAATCCATTTCTGAAATTGTAAAAAATCGCCAACACACACAGAGATAGATGTACTCTTGGCTACGTAACTTTTGCAAATGTCAAGTTATGACACTAAGATTTAAAGGGAATATCAACAACAGATGTACCAATTTAACAAAAAAAACAGAACTCAAATCGGAACGATGGGAGCGCCACACGGTGGTTATTCCGGGAACTTTTTGATCAAGGTAGTATTTCCCTACCGAAAAGGAACTATGGCGTACAATCTATCAATTCATCACAAAAAGACCCTAATTTCCAAACCTGGTTTTCAGTTTTACGTAAAATGAAGCAGAATGGAACCGAACAAAAATTTAAGGTGAACAAATGAAATTATAATCGCGTTTCTATAAATGAAAAATGATATTCTTTAGGTTTTGGAAAACTCACGGGAAGTGCTATCGTATTTTTTTTATTTCTAGAGACACGGTTTCCACTCACTAATCATTAACTTATTTCATTCAAAGCTGATAAAGCTAATCTTATTTCAATTTACACCAAATCACTTACTTTTCACGGATTATGTGAATGCATGCAAATATGTGTGTATATGTCTATATATATTGTTTTCATTCCCTTAGAGAGGACAAAAGAACTTTCAATCATAATTTCAGGAAGAAATAATCCAAAGAATCATTTCACTCAATGAGTTAGAGTGGTCAGAAATTTATTAGAAACAAGTCTTTATTATGAACAAATAAAGTAAATATATTATTTCACGCAAGTTGTTGTGCGTCTCTGTGGAAAGCCGTTACCATGGTGTCATACGAGTATCTCGTACAAATCGCGGTTACCTTGAGGTGGTGGGCGAACGAACATTCAAGGACACTTTTCGGAGAGATAAACTTCACCCGAATTTCCCTTCTACAAGCAGAACATAGACGTAACCGAAGCACCACAAATTTGAGCTCTGACAGAGGAAGTGAAGCCCGTCAAAAGTTTGGTGATCCGCTAAATGTTAACCACTCCGATAGGTAGCCCACAGTATTGCTAAGTGATAACCATATTGTCCCGGACGACCGACTTGGCACATGCATGCTTGCCGTATTCCATTCATTTAGTATCCGATCAAAATAAAGGATTTTTAATCCATTGCTCAGAACATGCAATATCAGAAATCAAATTAATTTTTTTTGTTAAATGTCTTACTCAACGCACTGTTGCTGGTTGCGTAGGTAAGAGTGGATATTGATAGCAGTAGGCCAGAAGACACCTAACAGACGTAAGCACAATTCAATGAAAATATAATGAATCGGTTCACATTTTATATTTGCTTAATATGGCACCCTCTTATGACAGCTACAGGAGCTGGATTAACTATTTAAACGGGAAGATGACAGTGCTCAGCTTTAGTATGGTAGCACGCACTGAATACTTTAAAGGAGATAATTCTTTTTTCTCGGATCACATTATTCAATGAACTCAAATAGAACGTTTACGGCCATTAGAAATTACATTGGCGATATCATTCAGTTATTTAAATGACTTTAATATACTTATCTGAAGTTAAGATAACCTAGAACCCGCTTCTGAAAGCAATTCCTCAATTTAAAAATATAATTTATTTTAACTGCTGCAACAGAAAATATTTTAAACCACACCCTGTGAAACGTGTACGTGACAAGCATCAAATTTATTATCGGTCTCTGCATAAGGACGCTGAGATTGGTAAATTGATTTACCCTTTGGCAGTCGGACCTCGGAGATCCTTCATAAGAGCTCTCAAAAATAGCAAAATTAAAGAACCCATCATTTTGCTGCCGGTTTACTTGTCCAGGAATGCGTGTGTATGTTCCTCGGAGAATGACGTGTGTGGCCCCGCTACTTGCGTGCCCAAGATGCCGGGAGGGAAGGGGTGGCGGACGCAATGATGGTTCAATATTTTGTGATATTCAAGGCCAGGCAGGTGGGGAGGACGAGTCGGGAATGTGAATCTGAGCCGGATATTGATTTTCAATGCATGTTTGAAAGGGAAGAGGAGAGGAAGAAGGCCAAAGCACTCACGTAGATACCAGTTGAGAGGAGGGATCAGAGAGGGAGAGAAAGCAGGAAGGAAATATGGGGCTGAAATTCATGGGGAAGAGGAGGTGGCGCGAAGGGTTATGAACACACGGAGAGGGTTTCACCCTCCGCGAAGGGATCCATGAAGGAGTTTGAAAAAAAAGGGAAGGGATTCACCTTTCAGAAACCAATGGTCGCGAGGAATCTTGCGTTGAAAAAAGACTGAGCACCGTTTCGATTATAAATGTGATTTGTTGCTACTACCTGGGAAATTTTATAGCTTTCTCCGTTTTATTTGGTTAATACGATATACCGTGATAACTCTTTGTGCCCATGTCTGATTACTCAGTTGATCACTGTCGATCTGGCCTCGTTAACCATGACTGCAACTGTACTTACTCTCTATGATGGAATCGAACCCCACGGGTCGTTATGCCCTATAACGTACGGATAGGCTGCAGTACAGTTCTATTGATTGGTCCTGCTGGAAAGTTGCTTGAACTTTGAATCAACTAAACCTTAAACATTTATAATAGCCTTAACTTCCAACGATAGGTAGCATTTAGTTCGATACTGAAAAATATCATACTTAGTTTATTAATTAAATATCTTCAATCAAAATTAAGTCTACGATGTTATTGAAATGTTTTTAAATTCTCTAAAGTGAATAAATTAGGAAAGAAAAATTTCAAAGGTTGGAGTCTCTTTGGCTTCATAGCATTACAAATATACTAACAATCTTGTAATTGAGGAATATTTACAATTTTCGTTTGATCGGTGGATTTGTGGGAAATTCGTTTTTTCCGCTTAATAAGGGTGGTTAGTTTTCATTCCCGGATTCGGATAATTCACGGATGTCACGTGTTCATTAAAAAAACCATAATAATCGCTCACAGAAAGTTCTGCTACTTCTTAATAGAAATTATATAGATTATATACTTCTTAATATAAATCATTATAGATTGTTATTGTCTACGGTCAGTATTCCAACGCAACGCTATATATATATATATATATATATATATATATATATATATATATATATATATATATATATATATATATATATATAAATTAATAAATATATATATATATTTACATATATTATTTTTAGTTATTAGCTGCTGAGGTCTAAGATAATTTCATGTGTATGACATTCAACATGAATAGTCATGAAAAGTCGCAAAACTGGTACTTTCTATCATTACAATATAATATAGTGATTGTAATATATCTCTACTACTCGCAAACTTTTTCCAATTCACTCGTCGAAGGAAAACAGGTGTAGAGAGCAAAGCATAAATGCAAGAGGGCAGAAACTTCACGTACTTTTTCAGCAAGGAGACGTTTGCTTTTAAAACAATAGCCACATTGTTAGTACCACAGCTTCAGAATTCGACGTTGAATCGGGAGCATTTACTACTCATTCCAAAAATCGTCCATTTTCTCAATTTTCCATTTAACATTACGGAAAATGACACAAGGACCCGGAATGCGGATAACTAATACTGGCGTATATAACCAGCAGTTAATTAGATCGCTCAATCTGCATCCAGCTAATTCAGCACATTATCCACTTGGGCATAACAAGAGCATCATGGAATGATAGTAACAGAATGGCACTTGGACGCCCGAGAATTAATTGATGGCTAACCAAATGAAATTCGAGATGATGTGGAATTGAAATAATGAATGTATCAATGCAACTCATTTCACTACACATTTTACAGATCAATAAATACCTCTAATTATACGATTACGTGTTGGGTCACTTGTACTAAATCAACTTACAATTCGTTGATTACAATTTTTACCCATGGCAGAGTTGAAACTAGACCAAAATTCTATTTTTCACAAACTTTCGCTAGTACGGTCTTCACGGCTCAGTGTGACCAAGTTAAGTGGGCTATGCTAATTGATAATTTTCGGACTGCTAATTCAGTATTGGCTTTGGACTTCCATAATTTTTTTGTAGTTAATAAATTACTTGAATAAACTATAAAAATATTTTAAAATAATATTGGCCTCATGAAATGGCTCATTGCATTAGACATATTTTTTGCGAAACTGATTCCCGCTTCATTTATTTGGTATCCGTCCTTATAGCCCTATTTTAACCTCCACGACGAGAGCGTTTTCTGATAAAAGTTATGATACCAACAAAAAAAACACCCTACTCATGTCATTTCGTAACAAAGCGTTACTCAAAACACATGCATACATATGTATACTTCTTTAGCATAGATTAACTTACCAGGATAAAATTAAACGTGTGTACATAATTAAGTATTTTGCTCTGCGTCAAAGTACTTACTTAGAAATTACTTTTCTTTTTTCTCATAATATTTTCTTAACATATTGAAAAGTAGTCTCTCCATGCTCATAATGAAATTCTATGTAAAGAGAAATCGAAAGAGTGAAAATTAATTCACATTATTAATATTTATACAGATTAGTTATTAGAGAAATCTGAATTACTTATGCATATTTCATACTCAAGGACTGATTTTGTACTTTTACGTGCAAGTGACTTCAACGATACCCGATCTATCGGAAACAAAGACAATGCAAGCAGCATACTGTTTGATAGAAGACAGATATATTGCGGTGGAATGAAATCACGTTCGTTCAAAATTTTCGTTTCGGATTCCAACCAGTTATACAGAGAGAATATTGGGAAACACGAGGTCTAATACTCAAAAGAAGAGACCAAATACGTACGATGTTTATTTGAAACCTTATCAAAGGTAGATATACCCTACCTAAGGGATTCTTCGAAAATGTTTATCCAAAGGGTTTTTCCCTTTCCTCTCTCCACCTGCATAAGAAACATAGTTGTGTCTGGAAAATTTTCTTGAATGAAACACCTGCAGAATCTGGCAAAAATGAAAACGTTTTGATTCTTACGACACACTTTACATTGAATATCTATTCTTTGGTCCATCCACCGTGATGAGAATTGCGGGAGAGGTTAGCCGTTTGGTTGGAGGTGGAAAAATGACGGCGGAGAGGGTTGGAGGGTTTTTGTTTCTGAAGGAGCTTTCTCTAAGGGTTCGAGGGTGGTTTTCGAAGGGCAGCGAAACAAGGACGTGGGAGGAAGGGGTTGGGCGGTACAGGGGTGAGTTTGAGAGTGGCGACTGATATATATCTCACTGTTTCGTGCCCCAGAATTCCAACGGCGTCCAGGTTACACCTCTCCCCTTTTCCACTCCACCCCTGCGACACCCCATTCCGATCCCTTCCCGACGCCAAACATTCCCTTCCATTCCGGCCCTTGTCTTCTCAGTCGCCTTCGAAGTCCTGCAAAATCCTCAAACCTTCCCATCGCGCCTTGCTAGTTCACCTTTTTTCTGCTTCCCTCGAGGAAACATTGCCTTTTATTCACCACAAAACAAGAGAGGGCCGAGAGGGAAAGGGAAAAAGGGAGATGGCGATTTCCGAAAATATATTTTTAACTTCCACTTACGGCAGGGTGAGGGAAGACGCTGGTCCTTCCTGAGGGTGGCCGGGCGGCTTGCTGGCGGGGAAACTTTCACCCAAAAGGCTGGTGTACGTCCGATCGCCCGGAGCAGCATACATTTTTATCCATTCTTGATCGAAAACTTTCGTTTGGTGCTAAGGGGACTTTATATCACTTGTGAACGAATGTTTCAACTCGGAGAGGACAGAACCCTAAGAGAAAATGTAAAACAAAACATTAAAACCCTCTGGAGTATAGGCCAGGTTAAGTTACTCATAGAAAAAATTATAGAGAAGGAAGTGCTTTGAATAACAAAGCAGCAATCATTATATTTTGCCAGCACAAAATTGGTCGTAAGATATCTCTCTTTTATCTTTGGTGGCGTATCCAAAAATGCATATGAACAGAAATGCTTGTGGTTAGTTTGCTGATTTTGACGGCTGAAATAGAGAGCAGGTGTGGTTGCATCACGAGCAATGTAATAACCGGGAAAATACGATACATTTTCGCATATCTGAGTACACACTTCACATTTGCAAGAATTATGACTGAATTATAAAGTAAATAATGTTCTAGCGATGAATTAGATTGGCTTGTATGCTTCGTAGAATGTCCCAAACACTCAGTAATTTTTCTCTTAGTTTATTCATGTGCCAAAACTTGTCAATATACCATGCTTCACATATCCAGTGCATAGGAAATATACGTGTACTGTAAATGAGTATGATGTTTCGAAGTTTTACTTTTTTTCAATGTGATCGGTACAGGCAAAATTACTACTCAAATTCCAAAGCTCACAAAGTAGCTACACATAAAGCAATGAGTATTATTTTTTGATATTTTACTGTAAAAATGAATTTAATTGGGAGAATAATAATGAAGCAATGAAATCAGGTATGAAAATGAATTGAAAATGCTTAATCCTGCGTTGGTATAAACCTAATAACCTCTGGATAGCCCCTCTAAAAGAGCTATAAGTATCATTTAACAAGATTTTTTACGATTCCTACCGGGTAATTCTATTGTCAAACAATAGCTGCAGATGGATGTCATTATCCAAGAGTATGTGCACGACTCAAGTGTTAAATAATAAAACATTTTATTTAGCATTAATATCAACCTGAAAGCTTATCATTCACTGCGATACACTATTTGAACCTCAAGTTTTGGTATCTAATTACCAAGTTCCAAGCTCGATATTGGAAAAAAAGCATTAGTTTGCATTGCTTACAATATACTAAAAACGTATAACATTCCCTTTAGCTCGACATAAAGAATAAGGGCATAATTGCGATTGCCCAATTAATTACGTCCACCAATCACCAATTCAAATTTTCCCACGTTCAATTATTTCAGTCATAATATAAATTTCCCAAGAAACCACTTGTGGGTTATAAATTGGGCGTAAATCGTTTCTTATTACTTAAGTACATGTAGAAATAGAATAATATTTCATAAAATAAATCGATTAACTTGAGAAAAATATCTCCCATAGGATTAGGAGCATACAAAAAAATTATAACTATAACAAAGTTTATTCCGCGGCTTTTTGTGTAAGAATAAGAGCGTATTGTTCAGAGTAAAGAGCAGTCTTATTTGGCCTTTTAAAGTGCTCCAACGGCAGATGTCACGTGTGGTAATAAATTGAACTCATGATAGCATCTCACGTGACATCGTAACATCCATGCTGGAGGTGGGATACGAACCCGAAGCTGTCAGACCCTTAGGCCTGAGCGTAACCCACGGAGATAATCGGGTAGGCGTGAGGTAAATTAACTCACTTAAATTCACCTGGGAATTCCGTGGGGTTGGGCGGACGGAGAGGGGAGAGGGTTGAAGAGAGGGGGGTAGAGGAAGAGGGAGGGTGGGAAACGCACGTGGCAAGTTGGCTGACGTGGCTTTTGGTGTGACCCGGCCCTCGAGCACCTTTAAAAACCACGGATAGAAATATTCGCTCAATAGACTGCGGGGAGGCGTATCATAAAACGATTAAGTGGAGGACGAAAGCGAGAAAGTTTAAAAGGTCGGCCGTGTGAGAGAGAAGGATGGAGAGAAGAAGGGAGAAAGCGAGGGAGGAAAGAGAAGTGAGAGGCAGAAAGATTGCGAGACGGTTAGAGGGAAAGTATAAAAACGGCGCTCGGTCTTAAGGAATTATTTATTAGGAGAGGGAAAGGGGAGGGATGAAAAGAGCAAGGGCGCGATGCGTGCGGACGGAGGAGAAGGCGGAGAAGAGAAAGGGAGAGGGGAGGGTGGAGAGGTCGAAGGAGAGGAGACCCTGCGAGCGTGAGGTGAGGTAGGGAAGGCCAAAGGAACAAAGGAGTAGGACGGAGGGGGAGGAGAGGTGCGGGAGGGGGGTGGGGGGAGCGCTCGAAATCGGTCAGGAGAGAGAGAGAGGAGAAGAAAGGAAGTGAAATGCGGAGAAAGAAAGCAGCTGAGGGGAATAAAGCATTTTGGGCCAAAGGGAAGGAAAACAGACATAGGAGAGGAGCAAAGGTACGGGACGAGGCCCGTTTAACCTAGACTAAAATTGATCAATTTTCATTAATTCCTGCTTCGTATTTCTTTTATATTTTAATCATACATGTACGTTTATCTAACTCGCATACCTAATATAAAAGCCTCTTTCCCACTCATCATGTTCTGGATTGTTTGCGTCGAATAAAGACAAACACGCCATGCATTAAATTTAAGGTAACCGAATTAATTAGCTTACTCACTTAAAATGCATTCAGATAATCATAGCATATTAAACTTGTTGGTAAATTTTAATGCAAAATAACTGTAGTATTGGTTATTTCCTTTATAATTTGCTGGTAACCCATTCTAGTTTTCCGTTTTGCTGTATCGTTTTATTTCACCCAGAAATCGTTATCGGCTGTCGGTATTCAGCCATCATGACGGGATGAATTTTGACAGTTAAAGCATATTCACACTAATTCATAAAGAAATGAGAATCATCAAAAAACTTACGTGTTCTTAATACGGGTCCTCTTATCAAAGGTTTACGCCTTAAATTATATTTGCGACTGAAGGGTTTTTCTTTAGGTGGATATATAAGATAATTTCTTTAGATGTTAAGTGGATAGATAAGAAATTCTTGATAGTTTGGTAGAGGTATCTATTATTACTTTTATTGCATTGACGGCTTTTTATTCAATTGCATGGTTTCCTATATTTATTGGAACTAATTCTTTTTGGAAGAAATTTCATCGAAATTACAATTCGCACATTTTTACAGAAATCAATTACATTTCGTAAGGTAATCGACATACGCTATACGATCATTCTTAAGGTTACACCATACGCCAGCCATTCTAATCGGGAGCTCGAGTGTATTAACCTATGTTCAACAAATGAGCATGGTAATCCCTGAGATAAATTATTCAGTATTTTACGACCGATTCATGAGTAGGATGTCAAGGCATGGTATAATTATTATTGCTGCACATTCTATCACTTGACAGGAAATTATTTTTTTCTATTTTTGTTGTACCTTTTGACGAGCGACAATGGTAATTTTTTACTTTTCTTTGTGTTATTATTCTCGTATAAAATGACATCTGGGCCAAATGAATACCGACATCCAGTATACTATACTTCGACCCTACAAGTTTGAGGAACGGCAGATTTTCAATTAGATTATCGCATAATGAATAGGACGTAAATAATAACATTAGACAAATAAGTTTCCATAAAAATTGGTAAATTATCTATTAACTATGAATGAAACATCCCATCAATAATGAAGTGTAGAAAAGATTTATTATTAAAGCAATAAATTCATTAAATAATTATCCTCCTATTAAATTTAGCACGACAACCTAAATCAATAGCTATTCGTTTAACTTGGGATTACATAGGCACTCCATAAAGCCAAATTGTGTCTTCCGTCCTTTTAGGTTTAGGTCGCGAAATTAAAGCAAATGGTGAATATTTTAATGAAACATCCAAAGAATAAAAATGAACTCGTACTCTGTATTTATATCATTGTTTCAACTGGGATAATCTCAAAAGATTTCCTTTGAAAAAGGTTTTTAAATTCCATAGTTCCACCTTCAAATTCGAAACGAAATGAGTCCTCGACCATTTGACTAAGCTTTCGAATAATAGGTGGAAGTGGCGGTTTTGCGTTCAAAATCATGTTAACGCCGCCGTAGTCATCCAATTTCGCTCGATCCAAGGATACCAACCTATTTCTACCCTTCGAATCATCCTTGAAAACCTCAAAAAAAGCTCAGAAGGAAAGGAAACGGCTCTGCTCCTCCGAAAGTAAGAGTTTCATGAAACCAAAATCTTAGTGCATGATGTAATGAATAGTTTCAGGCGCAATTTTGAGGAATTATTCCATGATGAATTTTCATGTGGAGTAACAAAGTTTTGTTTTAACATTATTCATCAGTGAATGATATTACCGACCCCGGTGGCGGCGGGGTAACGCCCTCGTCTGCCATTCCAAGGGTCGCGGGTTCGATTCCCGCCTGGGTGAGTAACATTTCCTCCACCTAGGGCTTGGGTGTTTGTAAATGTGACTATTGTTATCGTTGTTAATAGTTCGATGTAAAGGCCAAAATGTGCTGTTTTCGGACTCATACTGAATAAATAAATAACGATTTACCAAGCCAAATCGATGGTTAATAACCAGATGGGCATCAATATTCTGTATTAAATGCAGGCCACTTGATAAATATTTTACGATAGATAGCAATAAAAATAATCTATTCGTATCGTAACCGATCTAAACAAGTTTAGCTTAAATCACATATTCTTCTTGATCTTTATTTATGCAGGCAAGCTAATTACGTAAATTGAAGAGAATTTCTTAAAATGATAATGTAAAATCAAATTACAGATCTTCTGTTGGATATGACGGTAATTCTATGGTGCACTGTATTGTTGGAATGTAAAAATCCTCTCTAAGACCATTCGTTTCCTCTAAGTTGTTTTTCTCTACTGACCATTTTTAGGGGAATAATCATGATGAGATATTAAGGGCCATAAGGCCGATGACTCTACCAGTAAAAGGAGAAAAGAATCTGAAAAGGTGTGAATATTTCCGAGTAGTCACACTTCTCATGGAGCTCGGCCCTAAAAAAATACATTTTTTTAAAGTGATGCTGAGGATATGGCGGAGATGGACGGGACTAGGGATGGGCAAGTAGGTGGAAATGATTTAAAAGCAACTTTGGCATACGGAGAAATTTAAGGACAAGAGGTATGTAAAGAGGAAACATGGATAATGGAGAGAAATCAGGAAGTGCAGGGTGTCGAAATTTAATGTAAGCACGGCGAGGATAGAGGTGAAGAGAAGGGTTGGATTCTCACGCTGTACACGCAAAGGGAAGAGAGGTGGACTGAAGGATAGAAAGATGAGGGGTAAAAGAGAGAACCGGGGGTGAGGAGCGGGGAGCGCGAAAGAGAGAGAGAGAAGATGGAGAAAAGGGAAAAAAGGTTTGCTTTAAAGGTCACCGTGGCCCCCTAATACTAAGAATGGGAGGATGAAAGGGTCCCAGGGGGAAGGCATTCCGGCGAATCGCGAGTTATGTTCCGCGCGAGGGTAAAGATTGCGGAAATGGCTCTATTCCCTAAGCGGTGTCTGGCTTGGGCCACAAATTATCTCTTTAAAGTGTGTGTGCGGGTGTTGGTGAACTCTAATTTGACAAATTTTTGAGCGTGACGTCATTGGAATCACAGGATGGCAACCTTGTGATAACGCGCGTGGACGGTTATCTAAGCTTCGCGAATTAAAGTCAAAGGGAGTGCGGTCGTTACGGAGAGATCTAAAAGTACGTGCAAGCTCCACCCACGCTAATACCTGAGACGTGTGAAGTTCGCGGGATATTTTCAACGTATGGAATTTCGATGGGGTTGTCAGGATGCATTACCCAGGATTTGAACCCTGAGGTCCGAAACTAAAGATCACATCCTATCAGAGGAATTAGTGAGGGCTTAATAATGATTCCAAAGCTGACCTACCCACTCAGCTGTTACGCCGCCATAAACAATCATCGGTACACCTGAGTGCATCTCTTCACATTAGTGGTATTAAAATATTAAAATTTAGCATTAAGTAGCAATTGCAAATATTTCATCTCACTTAGCAGTAGAGTTTATCTCGGGAAGGTTGTAGTATATTTGAAAATAAGGACTACTATATATGTGAAAGGATCATACACATAGTAAAAAATTTGACATCTATGAATTCAATGCGTGCATAAAATCAAAATATTTTGCATTCATTAATGAAATTACGAATAAGAATTTTTCTAAAAATCTGCTTACTTTTAACGAGGGCGTTTCAAAATCGTATTTCTGCGATCTCATCAAACTAGAGTTTACTGTGTTGGTGCAGAATGAACTCTTCTTCCTGAGATAATCCTTAATGCTTCTGAGACTACTTTTTTGGAAATTATTCTAGAAAAAAATTTACTTCTTGGAGATTAAAATATATTATCGAATCCGAGAATAAGTAATACTTACTCCATTAAATTACCACCCGTTATAAAATATGGAGATGTACTTCACTGAGAGGTTTAGGGAGTATTTAAAAAAAATAATATATTACATGAATGAAATAATGATATTAACCACAATAATGATATAATTCACGTCCTAATCTCCAATCGAATATGTTTCTCGCTACATACATTTTGGCTTCAGTTGCGCACAGTCCAACTAAGGAAACCTTTACCCTTCAGCGGTCCATGCCTAAAATAAGTCTTTTATTCTATGCCCTTTACCTCATTAGTTATATATTCTATTATTCTATGCCCTCAACCTTATCCTTTTGAGCATAGTAGTAGTCTCTGCATAATGAACACCTCTCCAGATTGAGCTAATCTCTGCTTAATGCCCGTAGGACTTCTTCCATCCCACGTCATGCTACTTCTGAGTCAAACTCCGCTTATTATATTTCCTCTTTCCATGCTCATACTTTCAACTCCTCTGATTCACGTATTAAGACTGCATTTTTTTCCTCATAATTTAAATTTTTTAACTTTGATGTGTATGATGCAATGTGTACAAGGATGCCTACAAGCCCTCCAATTTTTTCATATCATCTGCTCGACGGATCATTCAGCAACTTATTCATCGTTTACCTTAAATCAAATGAGGCACATACATTGGCGCTTATTATGATACCTTTTCCAAGTACATGTTAGAGAGGTAGCATGCTTTCTCCAAGTATTTTATCTTGGTTCCAATTTTCTTCAATATGCTGCTCTAATTTCGATGACCTGGATCAGGAGTATTTCATAAATAATTGTATTGTCGCTATCACTTTTATTAGACATAATCAAAGGTTTCATAATCTCCGCAATTACCACACAGAACGACTTTTACGTGTCAATTATATTTTTACACCTGAGCACGTCAGATGGAAAAAGGGATTTCTGCCTACTTCTATTCTTGCTGAATCCGAATTGGTTTTTACCAGGTTGTCCTGAAAATTGTCATCGCTCCATTTATTTATTTCTCATGTCATTGTTTTCGATAGAGATGTGACCAGGCACGAATTCGCTCTTCCTAGCATATCACCTTCCTTAGTTAATTCAATATCGCAACCATTATCTAGTCTTCTCAAAATGAAAGGGCACCCAACAATCTTTTAGTTTCCTCTGTATTCTTGATTGCTTATATTTTTGTAATATGTATTAATTTGAATGGTGATAAGCAGTTTATACGCCTGCCTAATGAACAACTATGAAGTATTAAACAGATTTCAAGGTTACAGATTATCTTGGAGAGCTACTACAAACACATCATTGGATCATTAACCAATGACACTTAAGTGATAGTGCAGAGCATTGTAATAATATACAAGTTATTTTGTCAGCCACGGGTTCTTTGCTATATTCAGGCTTTTTCCTGATTTATGGCATTCAGGTATCGATTTATTTGGTTCCGAAAGTCTTCGTTCACTTCGTTTCGCCACGATTTTCCCGGATTGCAAATATTTCGGTCAGATGTGCAAATCATCAATACAGTATTTCCGTGTTCCTTTGGTGTTTTTCCTCCCGCATTCTTCACTTCAAATTTCCCGTTCATTTTTTACCTCTTCACTTTAATTCAAACCACAAATTACCGTTAATTACCTATATAAAATTTTTTTACCATTCTCAGAAAATGTCTCTTCGCAAAATTGTATGCAGTTTTGGTGTTTTAAATCTTATCGCTGTCACTAAATCCCTTGCTAAAATTGTCAACTCGTAAAAGTACATTGACTGGGATTTGATTCATGCTTGTGATTTCCTGTTGAGTGCTTGTTCATCCTCGTCTTCATCTTTTTTCTTCCAAGTAAACTCACTCATATTCGTCATTTTCTAAGGTCTCCTTGTGTCACACCTCTTACTCATTGGTTGTTTCTGCTTCTTCAGCCATTTCCTTCTCAAGATTATTCACCCTTTCGTCGGAGCACCTTTCCTTCCTTCTACCAGTTTATCATCCAAAAGTCACTTGGTGACTACTTGGTGCACACTTACTGGTGTTCCCTTGCCCCCAGATTGTACTGTTCCATGCCTCTACAAATTTTACTCTCCTCATATCTTGTTTTGTAGACTTATTCGGGCTCCAGGTTGCATCAATTAATGAAACAAAAACAATTCCCTTTATGCCAATAAAAGATTTTTTATTTTGATATCTGATAAATCCACTCAAATAGATCAAAACACATTCAACAAAACTAATGGCTAAATAGAGTACCCAAAATATTTATGAGTCATATTTTATGCATTGATATATTCTGCCACAGCTAAGAATTATTTGCTAACTTTAAAAATGTTCCGCTATTCGTATAATTAATGCTATGAATAATTTACGTGACTAGGCAGTTATTTGAAAATTGTCACAATATCCGTGGGTTCGTAAAGGTAATTTTAACACTGCGCTGATAATTAATTATTTTATGAAAATTCTTATACAAATTCTCTATATCAAAATTAAGCGAAACTAGGGAAAGATTTCACCAACTTTAAAAGCTAATCTATTACCTATAGCAGAGACGAAATTTTTGGCCACCTTTGGGTTTCATTTGTTTTGGAAAATGTGCGGTTTTGTCGATTGTAATATTACACATTTCCTTGAAGTTAAAATTTACATTAAGACATAAAAAGTACAGACTAATTTACTGTTATATATATATATATATATATATATATATATATATATATATATATATACAGTATATATATATAGGTAATCTTAACAAAACTTTCGCTCAATAAAAATGTTCATTTGCCACTACAGAACGGAATGAATTCATAATTAAGGTAATGACCTAGTTTTCCGGAGCGGTCGTTATTGCTGTTTCTATGTGATTAAGTAAAGCCGTGATCCTACTCTCCATGATAAAAATTGACGAAAATATTGCGTCTTAGATTAACAATGGCTTTGCGTTATTTTTCGGTTTTCTAATTTAAATAATGCAATCATTCTAATTTTTTCTTATAAGATTGCGAATTATTATTCGTTTTTAAGTAAATTAAACTGCAGAAAATTTCTAATCATATTGATAAGCAACTTATTAAGTGCAATACAACCTGCTAACCACTCAAGAACAAAAACATTTCCGAGGAACAGGAAAACTTAATTAAGGTTCCAATCGAGGAATTTGTTCGGAAAACTGAAATGTTTGACATTTAGGGATTTATTATCCCAATGATCAATCGAGAATTAAAGCTACAGCAGAGTCACAGTAATAATATCGCAATTATTTGTAAAAAAAGACGTAACAAAAAAGACCGACGGAGCGGCAGGATTATGGTGAAAGATGACCTTTCGATCCCAAAATTTCCGAAAACAAAATCATTCCACAGGCCATTATAATTTTCTCATTTATCGTCCACCGTCTGACCTGGGGAATTCACGGGGCGGAGAATGATGTGAGGGGAAAAAAATTGAGAGGGATGGAGCGAATGGAACGGAGGGAGAGAGGAAGCGGCCGACGAAAGTGAGTCGAGGATGAAACAAAAAAAATGTTGAGTTGCAAAGGAATCGTGCAGGGTGAAAGGGTTCGGATATTTCAAACGGGGAAAATATGGCGGAAGTGTAGGGAGGAGATGGGGGAGGGTAGGGGAGGAGAGTGGAGAGAGGAAAAGTGAAAAGGAGACCGGAGAACGTGAGAGAGGGTGTCCCTCCATTCCGCCAGGAATTCAAACACTCGCGCCTCCTTAAACCATTCCGGAAAGAAATCCCCCGGAAAGAAAAACACAGCGGAATTAGTAAATCGGAAGACAAGCCGAGGAAGAAAGAGAGAGAGAGAGGGGAGAGTGGGAGATGGAGAAAGGGAGTCGGGAGTGAGGGTTCGAGGGAACTGAGGAAGATGAGGAGGGACAAAACTTTTTCGAGGTCTGTGGAGGAGGGCTTTCTCGCGATCCCTTCCCAAGGCGGGCGGGGCCGTGGGAGAACGAGGCCATTCCGGGACCACGTCGCTGCAGACGGTGTGCGTTATGTGAAGTGAGCGAAAGAGGAGGAGGAATTGGGAGAGGAAAGAGTGGGAGAAAGTCCCCCGCACATTTACATTTTCGTTTCCATAAAATATACATGAGGGAGGAATGAGTGCAGCGAGGAAAAACGATAGGATGGCAGGAAGGGGGGAAGCTGAGGGAGGGGGGGGGGCTGGAGAGGGGCTAGGAAACGGGAAGGAGATAGGGATAAGGGATTTATTCAAAGGGGGGGCCTCTATCGGAGACATCGAGAACCAAGACGCCCGTGCGCCTGTTTCACCTTAAAAAAAAGAGAATGAAGCGAAAAAGAAGTCGTTTGGGTGGTGGGAGCGGGGGTAGCCTTTTCGTGGATTGGGGGGAGCGGGGGGTGGGCAGCATAGAGGGGAGAGGAATGGGAGATTGTGGTCCAAGGGAGAGTGGGAAGAGGGGGAAGGGGGGGATTCAGTGGAAATGAATCGGAGCGAGGGGTTGGGTAGGGGGTGCGGGGAGAGAGAGGAAAAAGGGTGTTTCGCGAAGATTTTTTTTTCTATTTCTTTCCGAGGGGGTGTGGGTGGAGAGATGGGATGGGGTGAGGTTTTGGAGGGAGTTGGAAGATCCTGAGAGCGGAAGCTAGCATGACGTATGTGTGCTCGGTATGGGTTAAGAGTTTGTGCTGCGGGAGGGTTGGGAGGCGGGCGGGATGAGGGTCACAAACAAGAACGGAAGAGCGGAACGGGTGAATGATGATATATATTTCTTATTTATAAGACTCGAATAGGGCTCCCCTTTTCCCAGTACATCCCTCTCTTTCTCTTTCCCCGGCGCGCGGAGCAGGAGTTTTTAAAGAAAAGGAAGAAGACGAGGGGAGGATGTCTCTTTCAAACCTCACCTGTTCTGCTCTCTTCAAGGAACTTCGGAATTTTTCCGTCTCTCTCTCTCATGCTTACTCCCTTCGACAACTTTCCTCTTTGCCAACCACTTCATATTCCTCTCCGAGCGCTCTTTCTTATCATCCGAAAACCCTCATGGGGAAGGTATCCGGTTTGCGATGTTCCGCTACGAACTTTTGAGGTCTCTCTGTAACGAGTCACGGGACAGAAAAAAATTGCTCCGGTTTCATCGCGTTATGATGCCCAACATGAGAATTTTGTGAGAGTATTTTTAATTTTTTTAATCAGTTAAATAGGTTTTTTTTATTTTAAGCTACTGATATCCAATACTATCTGAAATGATCTTAACCACGATGTTCTCGGTTAATTAAAACTTGGTTAAATGAAATTGCGTTTCCCATCAGGAGAGTTGCGTGCTAAACTTAAATGCTGCATTTTAATTTTAATTGCTCCCGAAACATTTATCAAATTAGTAGCCGGAATAATTTCTCAGAAACATTTTTGTCCTAGAACTATTCAGTCAAAACCCAACTCACAAACGGTCCAGTCAATTAGGTGCAAATTTCAAACTGACCAGTTTAAATTTTAGAATAATTATGAAATTGATGAAAGTTATTATGGTGAAACAAGATGTGTTTAGTCATTTGGACATTCATTACAGAAATGAAAAATCTGATTCGATGGACCAAAGGGGCTAATATGAGCCTATTTACTAAGTATATGCATACATGGATAAATACTTTTAATTTGGTTTTTATAAGGAAAAAACCGTCTATATTTAAAATAGTAGCCACAATCAGTTTGTCATTTCAGGACTTTCAACTTGGAAGTACTGGACATGGGAGAGGATGGGGGATTGCTGGGAGAAATCCATAGGAGGTAGGGAAGATGGATTCGGAGCGTTTTGCAGAGTGATTAGATTTTCGAAAGAGTGCTGAAGAAAACTATGATAGAAGGGAGGATGTTAGGCAAGTTAGGAAGAGGTAGGAACAAGATAGGCATATTGGACGGATAGGAGGAAAACGGGTACCTGATGATGACGCCGTTGCGTTGAAACCGGTAGTACGAATAAAAATTGTGTGGAAGTTACAAAGTATATTCATTTAAACGGATAGGAGGAAGTTAGCTTACGGAATCAAAGAACAGCTTATTGTAGTGTGTCGGGTTATTTTGTTAAGAGAAGAAAAGAAATATATCGTCTTATAGAAATAGAAATATATCGTCTTATTCTGTGTCCATCCAAAACCCCTATTAAACGAAATAATACCATATAATATTTATTTCATAACGTTTTCGCTAACTAAGCCATGTGCGTCACATTGATCTTGACAGCAGATCATGTTTTATTTCCTCAAAAGTTGTAGATAACTTTGGAAATACCTCTTCATTTACTCAAAGGCTCCGTAAGCAAAAAATAATATTCCACGCCAAAAGCACTAATCAAAAAAGGTCATTGTTTTTTTTCCATGGTTCTCTGTTGTATCAGATATTAACTTGATGAGTCACACAAAGGGAGGGTAATTACATCCGTGGGTGGTAGCAGCGCTGACCTTTCGCTTCACCAAGGCGAAAAAAGAGATGTCGCATGTCTGAATTTAGGTTGAAGGTAGATTATTGATATTCTCCGAGCGAACAAACAACCCATGGCTAGTTACGGCGGAACTGACTTCTGAAATAGGATCCTGTAGAATAAATATTTGACACGAGATATATCTTAACTGAATTATTTCTAATCATTAATTAGTGGATTCAAAATTAAGCTGAATGAAGAAGAATACATACTTTAAACCATGCTTGGATATTCCAATTAAAACAATCTTTTTATACTATTTACCCAGACCATTACCTCAATGGAAGTTAGCAACACAAATTTAAATAACATGCTTAAAGCTAAATAATATGATGATAGACGGTGTCGATATAGCTGATATTTTTTATATCACCGTGGTTAACCATACTTCTGCCTCTCTTCCACAAAATTAAGTGTATTTTTTAAACACTTCTGAAGTGCAACCACTCCGAAATGTGTCATGAAGGTAGATGATTTAAAGAACAAACTTGTCTGTAAAAGATAATGAAAACATTTTAATTTTCTTGAAGATTTGTTGATGTGGTTTATTTAAACTCCTTAATTTCGTTTCTGAGATTTTTGATGGAAAATGAGAATTTTATGCAGAATATTCCCAGGCAGAATACTGGGCTTTTTCGAGGATTTAATAAAAACATATATTCCTGCGCTACGTAAATATTGTACCGTTCCTTGAGTCCTTCAGAATATCATTTCATTCAGTAGAACACACTTCTTTAGGGTCTCTGGATGAATTGCGGCCCTGGGATCTATAAGCTACATGTTTTTATACGGAAACTTGTGGGATCATCTAACTAAATGAGGAAAGCTATTTCTCTAAACTAGAATGTAATATGGTTTGACAGTAAGGTTCTCTTCCAATTTTCATGGCTGGTCAAATCGAGTCCCTTAGAACTAGAGGTATACTGATATAGTGATGTAGGAATAACAAATTATAAATTGAACTTTAATGCAAATTCACAGAAAATACATGAGAACAGGAGGTATTTGGCATTTGGAATATAACGTTAACATCCCAAGAAATATAATATGTACGTGTACGAAGTATTATATTTCTTGGGATGTAATTTCACCCGAGTACCTATCTTCATTTTTTGTAATGTATGCCAATTGCTTATGAGAAATATATCTCCTAACATAACAGCCATTTGTTTTCGATTAAGACGTTGATTTAACTTAAACTTGAAACTCGAGCCAAGAAGAAATATGGCAAAAGATTCGGCCATGCGACGCATGAAATTTATGCTTCCCAGTGGCACTTCATAATGCATGCATGACGGAACGCTTTCGGAGTAGGGCTCTTGAAAGAAATCCACCATTTCCTCACCCTCGCCGCAACCAATTTCGCTGATCGATCCCACCGTAAGCGGTCAAAAAAAAAAGAACTCGCAACTCTCAACGTTTTAGGAAGACAAAACAATTCTCATCTTGGAGCTCCAGGAAATAGGACTAATGACGCGAATCTTTTTAGATTCCTGGCAATCAATTTCATTATTTCCCCTTACGTCGCTTCCATCCGCCCCGCCCTCCACCCCCTACTCCCCCCGTCCCACCTTCCCGAACCATGCGCGACCACCGAGAACCACGGTGATCGAGGATGCTGGAAAGAGATGGTGTGAGAGAGGGAGAGAAAGTTCAGGGGATGGGGAACGGGAAGGTTGGTATCTGCTCATCCTTATGCGGGGCGTTGCCCGACGAGGAAAACCTTAAGCTCACGATTCGCGGAGAGGCATGGAGGAACAGAAGAAAGATATATGGTTGACTGGAAGGAGAGTAGGATCAATGGGGAAACGAAGGTGGAAGGTTGAGAAAATAAAATGGAAGACGGGTGAAAATAGAAGGGATGGAGAATGGATCGGGAAAGAAGGTCGAAACATGGTGAATGTCGGAAGGGCGAGGAAGGAGGAAAGGGGAAGTGTATGTTGATAAATTGACTGATGGATTCAAAGGCATACAACGCATCCCTCTTTCTCATTCGGTCCGGTATGAAATAAATGAAATAAATTCCGGGGGACAAGTATTCGAATAACATTTATTCACATTACTCTAATCGTCAGCTTTAAAATGAAATATTTTTTGGAAAAATATTTTTACAAAACGAATTGGGGCGAAGACTTAAGACGACAACTTCTCCACTGAAAAAAAGATTCGACACTCATGTGACCGTCTTGTCACAGGGGAAATCAGAAGCAAAGACTCTAAACACAAACACGATTTAACGTGCTATCTTGCACTGGGTAATATGATTTTCAGAGACCAATCTCCAACACAGTATCCAGAAACCCTGGAACCAAATGCTGCCCTTGGGAGGCGAATTCAAACAAACGAGGCATATTTACAGGGACCGTCCAAACGTTCCGTGCCAATAGCATAGAAAAAGAGGACGAAGAGCCGTAAACTGGACTTTTAAGCCATTACTGGGAAATATTAAAAAGAATTTCAGCGAAATATTTACTTCCTGAACCATATTGCCTATTCTGTAACGGGATCAAGGTAACTCTCCAATATTTCGAATGTCATTGGCGTATCGTTTTGTTTTATTCTATAATTCTGGGATACTTCAATTACTTGGCTCAAATAAATACATTTTCACCGAAAAATAATTAGATATATTATATTTGTGAACTTAAATAAGGCATTATGAACTTAAAAAAAGTGTAGTGCAATGGAGTTATTCTTCTGTAAAGAGTGGAACAACCGAAATAAATATTATAGAGGTTTCGAATGCCCCAAATAAATGAACTGTCGTAACGTGATATGCGACATAAAATAATTATATTTTCTGCAGCAGAAAAAAATTAAAGGTTGGCACAAGTATATAATTTAATACTAACAATAATACCTAATGTTTCAGTTAACCGAAAAACACCAAAAAGTATGCGCTGCCTAATTTGAGAAGAAATAGGCTAGAAAACTATACTTTTGTCAATTTAGCAAATTTTGGTTAATTAAAATATTTGAATGCCTTATATAAAGTTCTTTAGTACTATAAAAATATTACTTTCATTGTATTCTACGAGCAAAGGATATATAATCAAAGGTAGATGGAAATAAGACGGTTAGTAGAAAGCAAGATAACAATTATTCAAAATGTAGATGTAGAACTAATTGACTTTAAAATTAAATTGATTAGAATATGATTCTAAAGGACACAAACTCCCTTACATAAATATTCATGTATCCATCTAACAATTTGGTTATTTTAGATTTTATAATCAATTACTGGTACAAAGGTATGTCACTCGGAGAGATCATTGGCCAGAGGAGTTTTAACAACGAATAATAATAATATACAAACCGTAGAATGTATTCTGTAGAAGTAATCGAACGTTCCTTATTTAAAGTACACCTATCACTTATTTATCATGAAATAATTATGCGTCAACTAAATCTGTATTCACAGAGGTAATATGTTGGAATAGAAACATGATACCCAGACAATAGAAATTTTCCACTAGATAAAAATTTATCAATAACCAGCCGATGTACTACATTAATTTTGGGTAGAGGATGAGTACAAGTGTGTGGAGAGTAAAAGGCGAATGTATTTTAAATAAAGTATAGTTTATACCCTTGCAGAAAAGGTCGCTTGGGTATGAGGCTGAAATGGAGGGAAGAAAAGGTGAGCTCGTGGATAGTGGGGAGAAAAAAAAGATTAATGGATTGGAAAGTCTTCGCTAGAGTGGGAGTTTGGGAAGAATTACAGAAGGGAAGACAGAGAAGATGTGGAGGAAGGAGTACTGAATTCCGAAGAAAAGGAGAGAAAGAAAAAGAATAACTTGAGGAAAAGAGTAAACAGAGAAAAGGATATGTGAAGCGGATTGGCTTGCCAGTATGATGCAAAAAGGGGGGCAATGATATCGCCGAAGTCATAAGAAGTTTTTACGTTACTTCCCATTGTCAATCAATTTTGGGAGTGGCCCCAATAAACTAGCCGACCTCCATAATTACATGCAAAGTATTCATAAAAATAGCTTGGAATTTGAGAAGAAAATGAACTTGCACACAATTTAGTTTTATTTAAGTGTATTATTAATTTTTCACGTACTGTTATCGATTTGTTACACCCACTATCCTAATTCATACAGTTCAAAGTCTAAAGTCATCCATCTCTGAATGTGTGTTGACATATAAATATATATATATATATAAATATATATATATATATATATATATACATATATACATATACATATATATATATACATATATATATACATATACATATATATACATATATATACATATACATATATATACATATATATACATATACATATATATACATATATATACATATACATATATATATACATATATATACACACACACACACATATATATATATATATATATATATATATACACACATACATATATATACACATACACACACACACACACAGTAACGAATACCTGCAAATATGAAATAATTCGATGCACTTATCAATTTATCAAGGCAGACCCTAGACCCGTTTAATCAGGGAAATTAAATTTTGCCGAAAGTCTATTTTAGTATAACTGGAATGGATTCAGCGATAGGACATTTCTGAAATTTTTCATTTCTAAACCTTACTAAATTCCCATATGAACTATATTATATAATGGTTTCCTGGGAAAATCATTCATCTTATTTCAGCAAGTATTCAACGCAAGGATAACAGGTATATAATGATCAATACTGGTTATAGAGACGGTAGACAGGGATATATACAAGCTGTTCGTATTACTACTATTGTCAAAGGAAACTACAGAAAATTTAATTTTTTTGCTTGAAACAAAAGTAAATTATAATTTTCCGTCACTATATATATATATATATATATATATATATATATATATATTATTATTATTATTATTATAAGGTAATCTACCGGTTAAGGTTTATGGATGGACCTAAATAAATATTTTGTGACTCCTGGCAAAACACAACATTCAGCATCCTACTCTACATCAGACCCCTCTTCATCTCTGAGTACCTTCTTCCTCCCTTCATCCCGTCCAACATTCCTATCCTGTTCCTTCCCTTTCCTCGTTTGCCTAACATTCTCCCCTCTATCACAGTCTTCAACATCCCACTGCCGGTCAATACCGCCTTCATCCACTCCTCCTGCCTCCATTGGATTTCTCCCAACAAACCCCTCTCTTCGCCCACCATACGAAGTACTTCCTCATTTGTTTTCTTCTCTGTCCATTTCACCTTCATTCTTCTCCACACCAACATTTTAAAAGCCTCCAATCTACGTCTATCCTCCTGCTTCAATGACCAAGTTTCCGCGCCGTACATAGCTACGCTCCATACTAAAATTTTTTTCCATACTAGAGTCTTTTCTTAATGTCCTTACTCAATGTCCCTCTCATCAACTCCCTCCTCCTTGTGAAAGCCTCTTTCCCTAGCGCAATTCTTCTCCTTACGTCCCTACTACTTTGACCGCGTTGGTCCAAAACACTACCCAAATACGTAAACTGTTGTACCTGCTCTAAGTTTTGCCCTCCTATTTTAATTTTTAGCTTAGGCTTTTTCTTTCTAGAAAATCGCATAACCTTTGTTTTATTAATATTGATTCTCATCCCATACCTGTCGCACTGAATTTCCAATTTACTAAGCAATGCTTGCAGCCCCTTGGCTGACTGACAAACTAAAGCTTGGTCATCAGCAAACCTAACTGATTTTCCGAATTCCCCGCCCACTTTCATTCCTACTTCGAGTTCTTCCCATGCCTCTTGAATCATTTCATCTGCATACAGGTTGAACAGCAACGGTGATAATGGGCAACCCTGCTTTACACCTCTTCCTAACACTGCCTATCCGGACTCCCCGTTCCCCATTCGCACCTGAGCAGTCTGAGACATGTACAGGTTGCGGATTAGCCTCCTTTCCCTCCAATCTATTCCTATTTTCTGCAGAATACTCATTATTTTTTCCCAATTCACTCTATCAAACGCTTTTTCTAAATCTACGAAACAGGCAAATACCTCCTGGTTGTGTTCTATATTCCTCTCGATTAATAATATCATTACTGCAATGGCATCACGCGTACCTCTCCCCTTCCTAAACCCAAACTGAGCATCCCCTAAGTAATCATTTGCCCTACTCTCTATCCTTTTGTTTATGATCCTGAGAACAACTTTAGCTGCGTGCGATATCAAACTTATTGTTCCGTAGTCCTCACATGATGTACCCTGTACCTTTTTTGGAATAGAAACTAAAACTGATCCCACAAAGTCCTCCGGCCAGATTCTTCCTCATAGATACTACGAATCAGCCCATATAGCCTCTTCCTCCCACATTTTCCTAAACATTTCAATAGTTCCGCGGGAATGTTATCCACCCCCACCTCCCTTAATGCCCTTTCTATCTCATCGGCGAGTATGCCTGGACCTAACCTATCTTCCTCTACGTCATGTTCCTTTTCTATGTCTAACTTTGTTGGTCTAAGCTATATATATATATATATATATATATATATATATATATATATATATATATATATATATATCAGGGTAGGGGGGGCAGTCCCTTTTGCTGTTCCGATTATGCTTTCCCAGGAAGAACTGGTGCTCGAAAAATCAAATAGCTTTGGTGGATATGAGGTTGCCCAGATAGGCTTGCCCGGGAATTGAACTTCCGGTCGGTAGTCCAAAGTCCTACCCTTGGACTACCACAATTGCTGAACTACTGCGTACCCAGTAAAAAGACATAGAGTAATAAATAATTTATTTTCTGCTATTTAAGGGAAACTATAACTGATCAAAAACATGATAGATAATATCTAATTGTCACAACATTGCTAAGGCGTTAGTTGTAGCATGTTACGGAATAACCTTGTTACATTTTTCCTCATGGTATCTCCAGTAATTACATAAGTAAAAACACCTGTGAATGTATTGTGACCGATTTAAAAAGTATTTTTTCAGGCACACATTTCACCGGTGTCCATCCTCATAAAAGATCAATGAGAGCAATTAACTTGAGCACTGATAAAAATAACAAAAAAACCAATTGAGCGCAGATAAAACTCTGATCCTACATGCGACAGTTATCACGAATGGGTACCCATGCTTAATTTTAATTGATAACTTAAGATAATTGATCATTTGGCATTAATTGATGTGGGAGCCTTGATGCCATCACATGACCTGATAGGAAAAACGTAGGTGTGTTATCAATAATATATACGAAGGGGTTGAATAATTAATTTTAACAAGAAAAGAGAAAATATAAAATATGATAAGAAACAACTTTTCAGGGAATTTCGATTGAAAAAATGCATATCTGTCACAGATAGGTGTATAGTGTATTCCACTTTCTTTTGAACTATTTCACAGTTTTCATGTTTTAATGATTGTTTTTTTTAAGAGTTGTGACCATACTATCTGTCAAAAAATTAAAGTACAATTTATATATCACAATTTAAAGCAGTATCTTCGTTTGCCTACTAACTTCGATCCCAAGACCACCCGCTGAAATTGTAATTCGCCTTGATTTTCTAAAACGAGTTTAATATTGTTGTAAATTCATAATTACAACGGGATATTGATCCGATTATAACAAGTTATGAGTATAGTGTTTAGTCACGCACTTAATGGGGACCAATAACACAATACAAGCAAATGCCCGAATTCGTAATGGGAAGCGTCGCCACGTTTGGAGCGATGGAACTTCTGAGACAAGGTAAAAAATACCTTCATGATAAATAGCTGGGTAATGTTTTTACCTAGAATACCAGAGTTTGGTCTTACTCTCATCCACTTGCAGACAGGTGTGAGGTGCACCGATAAATTTTATGGTAGGAATAATGTGGAGCGAATGAATGCATAAAACAGAGAATGGACGACACTTAACGACAAAAGGATGGAACGAGGACGGGGCGAGATGGCGTAGGCCGGGCAGGCTGCAGTAGTAACCTGGAGGACCTCCGCGGACGAAGGAAGGGAGCGACATTCCTCAGGCCATCCCTTCCATTCCCGCCGTGACCTAAAGTCGTAAGATTTCGGGGTGAGCAAAGGAGAGGCTTGGTTTTTGTACAACGCCGTGTCTCGCTGGGGTTGTTTTTTTGATTTCAGGGTGTATTCTCATCCACTCTCTCTCTCTCTCTCTCTCCCTCCCAAGAGACGAGGGAGTGATGGGAATTCGTCCTTGAGAATACCTCAAGTTCATCCCCCTTCCAAAACCTCTCCACTACCTCCTCTCTTCCGAATAACGTGAAAAAAACTGGGATGATACACCTGTTGCCCCCGGACTTCTGCCTCCACCCCTGGCCCTCCCCTCCTTCCCTCCCCCAACCAACAACCCTCCCACACATCTCGAAGGTCGAACCTAATGTGCGGTGTCATTAAAAAAAATTTTCAAGGTCTCTGAATCGAGGCAAGGTGAGTAAGGTGATACACATACCCTTATGTCTCGGTTTACACGCATCATCCGCCCTCTGACCTTATTATTTCCCGCTTCTCAATATCACTAATAGCGGATCAAAAGGTATATAAGATATCGTGGAATATGTCAATATAGAGGGTATAGGGTGACCAAGAGAGGTGGATGAAATTAAGGATAAGTGCGGGTGTTAGGCACATTTTCCAGATTTCGCGTGCTTGGAAAAAGGGAGGTGTATCTAGTATAGGCAATGAAATTCGATAAAAGCCGGGCTGATCCATATACTTATATCACCATTAAATCTGCTATGTAACTTAAGATAATACGATAACAGCTTCAATTAAGGCTAACATTCGTTGGTAGACGATTTCTTTTTCTATGTCAAGTGGCTATAACAGAAGGCACAATGATTTCCAATAGCTGTACGCCATAGAGGGGGTAAAGGTTTCTATTACGGAAAAGGTCGAAAATAATAATAATATGTCAGGGTTTTGTCGTTAAATCTGCCAATAAATTTTTAAATTTAAATGTTAGTGGCAAATAGATAAATTTTGCATTTCATAGAATTTCTTTTTTTCAAAATGGAAATTTAAAAAAATGGAATTCACCTATACACGAGTTTTTTTGTATTAAATCTGATTTATTCAAAGTCGTATTAGCTTCATTATCCTCATTTGCGTATTTATGCGAAATTTCATTAGGTAACATGCAAGTTAGACTACAGGTAGAATTATTTCACGATGGGTGTGCGTAAACACTGTACTCTTGTTACACGCTCGATAATTAGGTATAGAAAACAGTATTCGTCAACATAATGTTTACGACAAGGCATGCAACTGAAAAATGTTTTTAGGGACGTACATGTGAAGAAAAAAAGCGGAGAAAAATATATAACAAAATAAAATAGAGGGCAGGAAAAATGAGCGCGATGGAGTGCAGAAGGCAAGAGACGAGAGATGTGGCTGTGAAGTGGGGATGAAAGAACATTCCAGGAGAAAAACATTAATTTCGTGGAAACGTGCCAAGAGGGTCTAATGGAGTAAAGCCAATGAGGATCCTCTTTCAGAGGCGCAGATATTCGACTGACCGAATCAATTAATCGCCTTTTGGATCTATTAATGGGGTTTTTCTTGACTGCTGGAGGAGGTAGGCTTACCGTTAGAGAGTTGATTACTTTAGTTACTTAAGAGAGACTTATACTGGATGACATTAAAGATACGCTGGAAATTTAATTGAAATTCTCTTAATTATATGAAGTTATTGATTTTTTTTATCAGTAATTTCGACTCTCTGATAGTGGTGATGTATAATCATGTAATAGGAGACTCGAAGATTACTAAGAATAATCAATAGAAATTAACTTGTACTTTTTCCGGACAATTCACCCGGGGAAGAGAATTCTCGGTGATAGGAATTACTTTCTCCATCTGTAAGAGTCATCGATGTATCTCAAGCATAGGAAGATCCTGTGCAACTGAATCAATGCCTGATTCCTTAAAGTTATACAATAATTTCATTCATGACCATTTCCTAAAAATAGTTGACCACTGAAACCTATTCTCCTGATCTTGAATCTCATAATAATTTGAATAAATGAGCGTGCTACTTTTATAAACCGTTCAAATTTTCATGTGCGAAAATTTTTCGCACATGGAAAATGATAATGGGTAAGTTCTTGCACAAAATCCGCATTCCCTCGTTTGGAAGAGGTAACTTGGAGAACAGGGTGCCACTCGACCGGCAAACACTGGAGCTGAGATCATCGGCAGTTTGGATCACCTGCACCTGTAGCGCACTTAATGAAATATCTTCCTCAACAGCTCAGTGACCAATGACCAAGCACTGACCCCACCACTTCACTCCCAAGCCTACTAATCAGACGAAGAAGCGGAATCTGCAGTGAGCGCGTGGAGTGGACGCTCGAAGAGGCGAGATCGAAATTTCAACATGCCCGGGGTGCTTTGACAATTACGGCGCAGGCATCCAACCTCGCTCGCGGATAATTTATGAGGATTTCAAGTTAAGGTATGCAACCCATATCACCGATCTCGTAAATACAAATTATGTGTCACGGACTAATGTATTTGTATATTCGCATAAATAATGCTGTTTGTATCCGTTGCGAAATAAATTCCTCCGTTGAACCTCACCTACAGTACATTCATCAGGACTTTTAATTTATTTTGTAGCATAATTTTTTCCACTCCCATGGACGCAAGCTTCAATGATATCAACATAAAAATTAAACAAAAGAGGATAATGCCCGCGGAATTTAAACTCATTGACCATAATTAACGGTCATGAGAAAAGGCGATGTTATTCGAATAGTTAAATTATAGCAAGCGATTTATGAATCGGCACATTTTCAATTTCAAATATTTAATCCGACTGAATGTTTTACCAGATGATCATAAAGAAGAAAGTCCAACTGTGCAAGAGAATGCCATTTCTCTTTCAAATAAACATGCTTACTACAGAGTATGTACTGTTTATTCCATGGAATGCTATGGACGAAAATTATTATACAAGTCTCATAACCAATCGACATTTAATTGATAGAGTAAAATTTGTTTTCTAATAGCTCCCCATGCAAAATCGGGAAATAATTCAGTATCCGTAGGGAGTGGCATTAATTCGTGCGTACGAAGTTCCGGTCGGGAATCATGTGTCTTGAGGTGAACACCTCTTTGAATACCGTCCTTGGATTGAAATAAAAAGGATTATTATTACTAAAAATTCCACATGTGCTGATAGACATTGTCAGGTGGCACACAAGTCCCAAGTAATTACATAAGATAATAGATAAAATCAGTCAGTAAAACATAAGTACACTTAAAGGAAACTTCCAAACACAAATCTCTTTAACAAAACAAGACATCTCATTTAGACATTAAACAAAACATCTCATTTACATCAATCAATCAGCAAAAAAAAGATAAATTGAAAAAAATTGAGACTAACCCATTCGAGATAAACCCATTCGAAGACAGTAAATCTGGAATTTTCTCCGGCACCCTTCTCTACATTTACCGCCTTGGTACAAATAAATGCAGGGTTACTATAAATGAGACTAAGGATCTGACGGTCACTTTGCTCCAGGCATTCTTGGTGATCACGAAATGAGTGGGAATTACACTTCATTATCCAGGAGACTACGTGCCACAAATCCCAGGGAGATTGTTTAATCGGGTATAGAAAATTACGGAAAAAAAGATGGCACCACGTTAGCTGAGGCCATAATTTGGCCATTTGGGATGGAATGTCACGGCGAACATCACTGGGAAAAAATCGATGGAAGGTGAGAATCATAGGTGATCGTTAATAACATTGAATCCGTAATCAATTTACTTCAAGTTTGACTGGGTTACAGAAGAAATTGAAGATAACCACTACTTCAGAGATTTGAAGCACTCCATAAAAAAACTATGAATGTCGAGAAGTAAATGTTACATCGATACGAATATGTACATTTAAAGTGCATCTATTGCAAGATTTTAATTTTTTTGTAAATGCTAAGCCCCATTTTCAATAGTTAATCTGACTTGCTGCTATTAAAACAGTTCGCTTCAAATTACTTGGATGTGAATGCTTAAGTTTGGTCGATTAAGGCTTAAGAAGAATTTTGGCTTAATTTCATGCTTGAGACACACAGTCATGGAAAATTAAAGATTATATTTGAATGTAACCTTTTCAGGCGGAATAATGATGAGATTCATTGGCATTGTAATTCGACTTAATGAAGTGACATCAGGAAATACTCCTGCCAAACATATTGGATTTTTTTCCATTTACGGAAAAGAGAAATATCGGAATTCGATGTGTAAAATCCTTCCTGACGATTCCTCATTTTATTCTTTTTAAGCTTTCCACAAGTCTTTCATTTAAGTATTTTCCCGTACCTAATAGTTTTATTCCTTTAATCTTTCCTTCATTACTTTTAATAGCAAATACACTGTATCTCAAGTTGTACTAAGTTTCTTGAGTATATAACGAGGACGACAAATTGCACGCATTTCCATAATGTTCTCTCATTTCCACTGAGTGAGTTATTAAGTTAATGTGTTATCAAGGGTAATTCCCAGAAATATCTTTGCGACGTGAAGCGCCATTTCGTTTCATGGCTTCTAAACTATCAAGGAAAGATTGTGCTCACTACGTGATAGATAGATTTAGTGTTCGAGAGATTAATTTTTATAATAAAAGTTCAAACGATGTAATTGGAACTTTATTCCAAAAGGCTCCATTACCAAAGTTTCGAAAGATTAATTTCAAAATCGATGATGTGGAATACTTAGTAATAAATTTGAAAATATGGAGAACTCTTCGGAGAGATATTGCACATTTAATATATATACGCATTTTACTCTAAAATTATTATTCATTGCTTGCACATTTTATTATGATTATTGATGTACTTTATCTAAAACAAAATTTCCCAAATTTGAACTGGAAACTTAAGGAAACAGAATTCAAGAAGAGGAGAGTTCATCTAATACAGAGTATCAGGATTATCGACGCTCAAAAAGATATTAAGGTCCTCATAGAAGAGGATGGAGCACACTTCTTAGCATTAAGGAAAGTGATATTCACAAATTCAGGATTGAGGAGCATGCCCTTTTCCCTGAGCCACACAATTCATATAAGTTAAATATTCTCTCTCTCCATCCCTCTTTACATACACATACATATATACAATATACTATATATACCCGAAAAATCACTTTAGCTTGGGTGGAGCTGCAGGTGCCCAGAGTGCCTTGCCCGGGAATCAAACCCGGGACCCTCCGGTCAACAGTCCAACGCTCTACCCACTGGACTACCGCGACCCAAATATATATATATGTATATATATATATATATTTAAGTACATGTATATATATACTTAACAGTCCAACGCTCTACCCACTGGACTACTGCGACCCAAATATATATATGTATGTATATATATATATATATATATAAATATATAAAAACACAGATGTAGATTTTTAGAATATAGAGACACAAAGAAAGGACACTCACAATTTGTTATTTTAAATAACAAATTGTGAGTGTCCTTTCTTTGTGTCTCTATATTCTAAAAATCTACATCTGTGTTTTTATATATTTGTGTGTCGCCGATGAGCGTTCCATTTCGAAGATATTTTATATATATATATATATATATATATATATATATATATTTAAGTATATGTATATATATACATATAAATATTTATTGTTATTAAATAATTTTTAACCATAAAAAATGTTGGATATTGTGTAGTTGTGTCATTTCAGGTATAACAGAGTAAAAATAATTTCAATAATTTCGTCCACGCGCGTATCTCGGTAGGGTTTTAGGCAAAATTATTCACAATGGTAGGGACATACGGAGCAAAATTGCGCTGGGGAAAGGGCTTTCACAAGGTGGAGAGAATTGATGAAGGGAACATTGAGTGTAAAAAAAGGCTGGTTAAAACTTTAATATGGAGCTAGGTTTTTTACGGAGTTGAAAGATAGTCAGAGAGGCAGGATGATTGGCATAGATTGGAGGCTATTTAAATTGGGGATTGGAAAAGAATAGGGAAGATTTCGTGGGCAAAAAAGAAAACACATGAGGAAGAACTAGGTAAGGTGTGGGAGGACAGGGGATTTTTGGGGGAAATCATAAGGAGGCAGAAAAGATGGATGCCTGGCACATTGATTGGCAGTGGGATATTGAAGACTGGTAGAGAGGAGAATGTTAGGCAAATGAGGAAAGGGTATGAATAGGATAGGGATGCTGGACGGAATGAAGGGAGGAAGAAGATATACGGAGTAGCAGATGGCTTATTGTAGAGTAGAATGTTGGGTTGAGTTTCGTTAGGAGAGACAAAATAATTATTTGGTAGTTGCGGTCATCCAAAACATACTTTATCTGGTAGATGACCTAAATAAAGACGAAAGACAAAAATATCACCAAGGGGAGAGCCATCTTCCCACTTGGTTTCGCCACGAACATCGGTATATAGCCCATGCCTTTCTTTCCTATCTCACTGATTTTCGCATCATTTTGTGCTCGCCTTCGACCGGCGGTCGTGAGTGATTTTGTGGGGGAAATGGACAAACGTGCGGAGATGATGTGGTCGGGATGGGTGCGGTCGGTGGAACCCGGGGTCGCGGGATAGGTAGTGCCGCTGAGGGAATTCAGGAGAGGGAGCATTTGGGCTGGATGCGCTTGGGGATTGTGGGTGGACGTTGAAGAGGGTCGAACGGGTTTCCGTTGCGTGGGACGTTTGTAAATCCTTAACCTCCCCCGTCCTCCCACACACCGAACTCCTATCCATCCTCACCGCAATTTTTATTTCTCTCCGATGCCTTACCCACCCACGCGACTCCCTCCCGAACCTCAAACTAAAATGGGGAAAAGGAATCGCTGGATTTCTATTTCTCTTGCCATATCCACTTCTCCTTCATCTCTATCTCTCACTTCCGTTTTATTATTCCAATTCCATCCAATACGTTTCAAGTATATTCCCAGCTGTGTTCCTCTTTGATGGCGTGAACTGGGCAATTTATGCCAAAGTATTTGCAGCAGAACTTTCTTGGCATGAACTTGAACCCTCGAAAGCACAAGGAGACTTGAAACTCTCCCATTAACACGCCCCTCAATTTTTCTATTGCGTCATCCTAGCATTCACACATGCGAATATTTTCCCGTGCATTAATTTTTTTCGTATGCCGTCTAAAGAAGCCATTTTGTAACTTTGTTGTAGATGATAATCTAGGATAAATTACACTCAAAATAAAAATGTAAAAAAATCGCTTTATTATTAGAGAGAGAAGTTATTTAATATTATTTCCAAGCTATTAACTCCGGAAAAATCCAAAGAACTTCGAGTGATGTCGCGACAGTGACTTTAACGGATGCCAATGAGAATTTTAATTGGGTAAACATCAATTGCCTCTTCAGTCTAAAATTCTCACTGGCGATGCTTAAGGGTTGGCAGCAAGGTTGCTTACTGGAAGCACCCAATATTTTTTTTTTAACTCTGGTAATTAAATTCGACGGATTATGTTCCAACTCAAATCACTTTGATGGTAAACACCAAATCGAATTTCTGAGGAAATAGTTCTGCCAAAGCGACGGATATGAGGAATTTTTCTGACCCTCAAGAGCGGAAAAGAAAATAGAATTAAGATGTTTTCAAAAGTTTATCCTTAAAAATTACTAAACATTCAACAATTTTTGACGCGATAGTCCAACTAAAAGTTTTTGCTAGGCTATATTAAGAATCGAAATAGGCAGATTTTTTATAAATTCCACGGAATAGAGTTAGCCAAACCAGTTGTCATAATATACCCAAGTTCGGATTGGACACTATTCCAAAGAAATTGCATTGGCAATACATAATTAGAGAAATATTTAATGGAAGTCCTCATAGACAATAGCAACGAAACAAAGGAAGAGAGGAGCGAATTATTTAAATTTGGATGGCAATACTGTCAGTTAGAGAAGAATGTTTCAGTTTCAGGGTCTCCGTAGAAGGCTAATTACTTCAATGCTACATCATGCAGACACTTTTCACTCTCCCTCTTGTGTTTACTAATGATGGAAAGATTTGGGGACCGAGATGGTGCAGGGGCTAATGTACTGGTTTCCCATTCTGAGGGCCCGGGTTCAAATCCCGGCGGTGTTGAATATTTTTCAGAGGTATCTCGATCCTTACTTGAGGTGCTTTGTGGAGGGCACTTTGAATGAGTACGCCGTCCTTCGGATGGGACGTTAAGCTGCGGACCCCTTGGCGCCTTTCTTTAATAGTAGGCTAATGCCGACGCCGGGTTTCTCTCCACCCTTCATCCTTTCCTGTCCATCCCCTATGGCGCAAATGACCTCAGCTGTCGGTCGCCTCCCCCAAAAAACTACTAACAACTACTTGAAAGATTTATTAATATTTTAAATTGCAATTAGAGTTCTCTTGAAATACACTTCTGTGCCATTTTGATTTGTTTTATAAGTTATTTCTTCACCAGGATTTATGGTATTTTACAGATGTTTATACTATTCCGCTGCAATATGATTTACGCTAAAAATAAAATAATTACCTGAATCATTGCGTAACCAACGTTTATTTCCTGATTTGAACATTATTTTCGATCCACCAAGGAAAAAGAGGAAAAACATTTCTAGATTTTTCTAATTGAATGGAAAAAAACTCATTAACACTATAAAAACAAATTAAAATTACTTGCCTTCAAAAGGAAGTACTGCTAAGGTGTAATTTTCGTTCATGTGATTGACCATCAACAAAAACTTTGAAGAAACTGTGTAACGCTCTACGCAAAAATTTTTTGTAAAGCATATAATGAGCTTTTAATCCGGATAATACGCTATAATTAAGAAAATAATATGTTTTTTGGGTTAAAATGTATTTTTGGTCAAAATAAAATTTACCCGTCTGTAAGAGTATAATTGCAATTCGAAATTACTTCATAATTAAATATACGCGTCCATTTTATGAATAACCTCATAATGAGAACACTATTAATTCTTCAGGATCCCTCGGTGCTGACTTTATGGTCAACATACTACTTGATAAAAGCGTGTAATCTCGCAACCAAACCCTCACGACGCTAAACTTGCGTACGGAGGAATAACTTTGCAGGATCCGTAAACTGCTAGGGTGACTTCTGTAAGGGATCACGACGGTTGATTGTGCACGGACAATGGGGCTCGTTGTAGCGTGACAAACGATTGATTCGACGCAAGAAAATAAAACCTAGCAGAGCCCCATTATTTGATTTCCTCCGACCTTACCCATTAGCGGAGTTCCAGGAAACAGCAGTGCGTCGCTCTTCGCTCCCCCGAGGACCGACGTTCATTTTCCGCCGCGACCGATTCCGGGAACGGGGGAAATGAGACAGGCCGTATCGACGGAGGCTCATCCCCTGTGGTGACACCCCGGTCGACAAACCACCCACCCCTCCGCCCCACTCCGCTCCGGCCTCCTCGAGCGAAGGAAGGAAAGACTTGCAGTCGCTCCCCCATCCGCCGGGGCGCTCCGCGTTCCGTTATTGGGCTCCATCCAATCCGAGTTTAGCCGCCCGCCTCGAGGCAGGAGGTAAGCACGCGCGGCCGCGAGATGGGTTTTCCCTTGCGGACGGAAGGACGTTTTCTTCTTAATGGAGGATAGTCGGTGAATTTCACTCAAAGTTCCAATAATTTAATCAATTTTCCCACAGCATTACCAGAAAACTAACTGCTTTAATTCCCAGTTCATGACATGGATGTAAAAATAGACAGGGCTTATACACGGCGACGCCCATTTGAGTTCAGTGCGTTGTTTTCTTGGACAATGGATTAACTAAAAAAAAAATCATTTCATCCCAAACAAACTTTTTTTTAGGAATATAAGCCCATTGTTTACGAATCTTTGTTAACGAATTACATAAAAGGACGAGCATAACCATTTAATGACTCCAGTAAGAGCAGCGTGGCCGGTACCCTAGCTAGGGATACCCGCCGTTTTACTGTTTAAAACTTTAACAAGGGGATTGCCTTTTCGTTATACTAGGCAACATTTAAAATTTTAACCTATTATAAGAGTTTAAGAGACTTAAAGCTATGTATTACATTATATCATCAGTGATTTCAGCACGAAACGATTAGACACGAGGAAGCAGCGATTAATGTGGACATATGGAGCGTTGAACAAAAATTACACACTATTGTCTTTGGGATTATACTCATCGGAGATAAGACCATACACATCTAGATATTTCTCGATATTTTCCACCTCATCTCCAGGGTCAAACAGAAATGGAAGAAGGTCAGAAGGACGGGAAGTCTCAGAGGAGATGTTCAGTTCATTGGCGCGCTGATGGGCGATCGTGGGACGCTTGGGCACCCGAGGATGTGGTGGCGGTCAGGGGACGGCTTCCGATAGGTTGGTGAAATCGGGAATTGGCGAGAGGGAAGCCGGAGACATTGCCACGTCGGGGCTCGATGGAGTCAGAGGACGACGGACCAAGACAGGTCGCCGGGGAGAACGGGACGGGAAGGCGAAGATGGTGTGTTCGGGATGGAGGGACGTTGAGGGAGGGGGAGAGGCGGGAGGCGTCTGGGAACGCCGGGGGTCGTCGCCGCCGCGCTGTAGATGGCATCCCAATTCCCGAAGGACGCACGAGGGAGGAGGAAGTAGGTCGCACGTCACGGGGGAAGGACGCACAGACGCCTTATTCCTTCCCGCCCCACACCCTTTCTTCCATTGATTCCTCTCCGCCCCTCGCATTTCTTTCACCCCCTCCTCCCCACACTCTTCCCTCCACCGAGCCCAAGGAGGTCTACTCAAACCCCCCTCTGTAACAACCGCCCCTTCTTGATACATTCGCTCCCACACGCCGCCCCTTCCAGCTCCTCTCCGTCTCCCCACAGTTGCAGACCGCTCCCTCGCCAATTCGTGCTTGGCGCGGAGGTTTTCTTACGCGGAAGGCGTTATTCCAACCCCCCGGAGAATGGAGAGGTGTGGAAGGGGGGGGGAGAATATTTACGTCTCCCGATTCTTCCCATCGTTTTTGTGCATTGGATAAACCCTAAAGACCTTTCCACGGTACCCTCCTAGGATTTTAAAGATTGAATCTCTCTCTGAAGTACTCCTACGACTGCCTGTTTAATTTCGGTAAATGATGATCATTGGAATTTCGATAAGAATTTTGCGAAATTGTAACTTTGGAGGGATACGGAAATGCAATCTCTTAATCAAAGTGTACTCATTTCTCTGCTAAAATTTCGGAAGGAGCATGAAATATTTAGGTTAATTTGTTAAAATACATAGAAAGAGTGCCTGATTTAAAGGACAAAATTAGTGTTTGGTAGGGAACACTGTGTCTGATTAGAAATTGCCTAAAATCTAGTTAAAAGGTTTTTTTCATAGTGGTTTTCATAATTTTCTTGTTTTGGCTATGAACTATAATATTCGCTTTGAATTAGAACGTATTCGGCCTGTCCTTAGGTATTCTGCCATTGAAATTACATTGCATCTTCTTTTTGCCTTCCTTTTACAATCGCCATGGCCGTTGGGCTGGTAGCAAATTACACATTAATCATCTCTCCATGCATCGATTAAATTTAAAAAAATTAAACTTTTTATTTTGTTGTTTTGAGATCGCCCATTACTTTGCGTAAAATCTTTTCAAAGAGGGAACAATGTGCAAACTAGTCTTTCTCCAGTCGCGATTAAACTCCATTTTCTCATTTTTTCAAATTAGTTGTAATAACATTCTTTTGTAATAAACTCAAGGTCAGTGTTGAGTACTCTTCCCTATGAGAGGTCTGGCAGTTATTTTGTCATAATTTGCTATTCTCTTTCTTAATACAATTTCAATTGATGCCAATAAATGTTGGTACGATTTAACATCTGCTAGTTGGTAAAATGGCTGTGGAAGCGGTAGTTCAGTGGGTGGGGCTCTAGGCTGCAAAGATCATAGGTTCGACTCAAGGTGACCCCTTTGGGCACCCTCAGCATCACCCAAACTGTGTAATTTTTGGAGTATCAAATCCTCTAGGGAAGTTGTAGGCGGCATAGGATTAGGAACTAACCCAAAATATCCTGATATGTAAATTTTACACGCCATAGAGATAGATAGATAGAGGTCTTTATTTGGGCGAAATTGAGAACAAATGGTCCCTCTTCCATTTAACCCATCGTCGTATATATATTATATTAGGCATTACTCTTATATTTACATTCATATGTACACATAATACATATAGACAGACATAAATTCATTTAGCACAGATTTGCACATCGAAAAGAACAAAGTATATATATACACACACACATATACATATGTATACACACACATATACATATGTATATACACACATATACGTGCATATATATATACATATATATATATATATATATACGCATATACATATATATATATATATATATACATACATACATACATATATATTCATATATATATTATATATTCATATATTCATATATATATACATTCTTTGAGCATCAGGTTAAGAGCATCCGCCCGGCAAGTGGAAAGATCCGAGGTTCGAGTCCCGGTCAAGGAAATATTTTTACTCTTATGATCCGTTCGATTCCGCCTTCCCTACCTTTATTGTGTTCGTCCTTTATATGTGTTCCTATCCCTTTTCCTTATATCTGTTTCTGTATATATGAGTATTTATTCGCCGTTTGGCGGGATTTCGTGTTTGAATGTGTATTTGGCCAATGTGGCTCATCTCTTTCTTCTGGCTATGCGTGCCACGAAAACGCACTGTTCCTTTCCTGTATGATGTTGTATGAATTCTAAACCACTGTCCTTTCCTCTTGTGTATTGTCTATTTCTCCTTTGGTGGGTGAAACAGTCCCCTGACGCCATCTCTTGGCTAAGGAATCGGGGCGCTTGGCGACATATTAGACCCACGGATCTCAGGGTAAATTACCTTTCCTCGATAGCTCAAGTGGTTAAGAGCATCCGCCCGGCAAGTGGAAAGATCCGAGGTTCGAGTCCCGGTCAAGGAAATATTTTTACTCTTGTGATCCGTTCGATTCCGCCTTCCCTACCTTTATTGTGTTCGTCCTTTATATGTGTTCCTATCCCTTTTCCTTATATCTGTTTCTGTATATATGAGTATATATATATATATATGTATATATATATATATATATATATATATATATATATATATATATATATATATATATATATATACATACACACATATACATACATGCATGCATACACATACATTAATACATACATAATTACCCACATATACACCCATACGTACATACATATACATATATTAATTAATAATACACCTACACATACACACATACTCAAATTAAATGACAGTGAAGATAGACAACAATAAAATAAGGAAAGAGGGGCTTATATCAAACTAACCTTCTGGTTGTTAACCGCGTTTGATGGTATTATTGCCATCATAATGGTTTAGGGACCTCGAATGTACTAACGGCTCAGAAGGCCTCATGTTAGCCTGCATTTTTCTTTGCGATGGAGAATAATTTTTTAGAAATGAATCGGAATTTTGCCAATCGCATAAATTCTTCGATTCGTTGCGTGATATTTCATCGATTTGCCGTTCCATTGTTGGACGCGCTAGAGCAATATTCTACTGCATTCAGGCTTTTCGAAACGTAACATTTTTTTTCTCATTTCCATCAGCGATATATTCCTCACTAAGCATTTTTTTCCTGTCACAAATCTATACCGGATAGCTTTCTTTTTTATTTAGTGCCAATTTAAAAATACTCCTTGACAAAAACATTCATTTTGCATCAAATATCTGTGCATGGAACAATATTTTAATTATTTTAGTGAGTAAATTGCAGTTAAAATGAAATAAATATTTGGGAACAAAATTGCGAGGGACTGTTTTCATTATATTTTATCAGGAATAAATATATCTCTATTGGAATGAATTTTCCTCTCTATTATTCAAGCCACGTGTCTTACAAGCACCCCAGAAACAACAGGCCACCATAAACGTTCGTAAGGGAACAAAGGCCCAGGGAAGGAATGTGTACAAACTGGGAAACCGCCCAGCTATTGGAAGACTCCAGGGACATTGGCGTACGGACAAACGAAACCGATCCTTAATAATCGACAAGTTGCAAACGCATTATTAAGTATTGAAACTTCATCTAATCATCATTTCAGTTCCACTACGCATAATTCAAACACTCTATTTATTAATTATGCATTAGAAATTAAAATAAAAGACCTATTTTCATCTTATGGTCTCGTACCTTTAAATAGAAGACTTTAACTATAGATAAACGTCAGTACTTTTGCCTTCGAAAGCTACACGAGCGAGTATTTTCTTGAAACGAACATGCCATAATTATGTCAACTCTAGGAAGGTATTCGGTAAAACATACTCACCCTTAAAAATAAGTTTTTGCAATCTTAAATAGGACTCATTACAGGGGATGCTTTCATTCCTTATTTTCATCTGGCCCAGTGATTACTCTTCCATCTCCTAGAAATCCAAAGAGTTCCTTTTCACTTCCAGAAATAAATAGTCCGAGAAAATTTCGCCTCGTTTCTCGTACGATCTCCATTATACGGAAAGCTTTTACAGTTTACTATTTCCCACGGCCACTGGCTGAGATCAGGGAGTGTGGGCATAAGGTTTCAAAATCCTCCCCACCCCCAACCCCCTCATAATAAAGTCATTTGTCGTTGGGCCCGTCCCCACTCGACCTTCCTCGCCTTATTATCAGTGTCCACATTCCCTTCTCCTCACTGCTCTTGCTCCCATTTCCCCCACCCCTCCCGATTGATAAATTCTTCCCAATCCCCATGGCGCCGAAATTGGCCCTCCACTCTTCATCCCTATCCCTTTCCCCTTCCTTCGGCCGCCGGGCTCTGCATCCTCCGGCAACCCACACAATCGCCGCCTCTACCCTCTTCCCCCTCCCAGTCGGGAGCGGGGGAAGGGAGGCGACCGAATCGAAGGTTTTCGATGATGCAAATGTTCCCCGGACCCCTAGGTGCCTTCTCAATACCCTTTGCAGTAAACCTCCCACGCCCTCTGTCACTTAAACGATTGGCACTGGAGAACCGCTGGACATATTTCATCGGGTGGTCACCAAATACTTGGGTGTTTCAAAACAGAGAAACAGTTTCATGCTCTAAGGTTTTCAAGGTCAAAACATGCTCCTATCCCGGCATGAAGGGGCAAAGAAGAGTACTTTCAGGAGCCGCCAATGTTTAGGATCATGGCATTCCACAAATCTTTTACCGCATCTCTGTACAGAGCGTGGAATAAAATTCCACTTCACATTGAAGACTGAAAGAATTTAAAAAAGAAATCGTCAGGGACTACTTTCGGGATTACGGCAGAATATTTTAGTTGGATATAGTACATTCTGCCTGTAATTTAACCTAAAATTATACGCGAAAACATAAATATTTCATTGTGTCTAATAGCGATGGTTTATTGACCCATATGGTATTTATGCGGGCCTTATAATTGTAAAATTTCTCAGTTGATAGGTCCATCGTTATACCTTTGATTGATACCTTTGATTGATAGACAGACAGATAAAAAATTGAGACCATAAGGTCCCTTATTCCATTTAACCCTTGATAGGGGCTTCTGTTCTCTGAAATCTATACAAAATCAATGAAGGCTTAAGCTTGGTTAGTTTCTATTGAATGGAAATGTTCACAAGAAGAACATTAACTCCCGGGAGTTATATAGCATGTTGGAATTACTGTTAATACTGAATGTACTCGCAATACTTCACTGTCTTTTTACTTCATTCTATGTCTATTCTTTGCTTGAATGGAGGGAGAGAGCGAACTCCCATGCCACCCCGTTTCTCTCTGCCCGGGGAGGGCGATCAGGGAGGTGGGTGTAGCGGGTCGGGGATAAGAAATTATGTTGGACGAAGAGAGAACGATATTGGAGAGAACCTTGGCGACACAAAATTTGCGAAATCGCCCTGAAAAAGATTACGGAGACTCGGATTACCCCGAGGTCACCAAAAGCAAACAAAACAGTTCCTGCTCTGTTTGTCCTCGCTTCGGCACTTACCTTCAAATTTTCATCCTTTCAACCAGAGTCTTGTGTCCATTCTACGCCGCAGATCCAGATCTAGTCCTAGTTCCTTTACTAGAACCATCCGAAACTTCAATTTACCTAATATTTTACAAATTACAAACAAGGTGGCTCTCCAGAAAGTTTTCAATGAAGAGGACTTTCAATCTTCAAAATATCGACGGGATATTTTGGAGTTTTTGGCCTGCTTTGTGGCTTTTATCAGGTTCGCTTTGTAGGAATCTTCATATGTAAGTGATATGTTCTGTAAGGGTGATCCTTTTTATTAAGAATTATTTATTTTCTGAAAAATTAAATGTTATGTGAATAACTTTATTTGCAATCTGAACGTGGTACAAGTTCAATTGATTTACCTACAGTATTAGGTCGAGGAACACACTTGGTATTGATTTCCGCGAAATAATTGCGATTTTGAGGAACCCATCGCGCAGAAATACGAATCTGTGAATTTTTCTGTTTCCAGCATGCTGATGGCTTCCATTGACATTATCAATATTTATGATAGTGTTTGTAACATTATTCGACGATCCTCACTCACAATGACAGTAGTTGTGTTAATATTTACTTCCATAAGAGTATACCTGTAGACTGAAGTTCCGGGTGCACCTGCCATTGAGAGTGAATTATCACCCTAATTTTACAATTTAAAACCATCTCCTATTAGTCCTATAGAAAATAATAGACTTTCCATTAGCCTTCATTGGCTTTGCGTAAGTCTTGGATGAAGATTTTTTCAGACGAAAAAAACATTATGCGATGTGATTATGCAATATATGATTAGCGCCCTGTGAAGCATTCATCGTTGCCGTAGGCGAACTGAGCATTTCTCAACTTAAAGCGGCTACTGCTGACACTGTAGCGAGGTATATCAATGAACCTTTAACCACATACACACTACAAAATCGTCAAACAACATAACATAAGCCTAAAGTTTTTCTCAATAAATCACACCATAAAAATGAAATATCACACTTTATTGAACGACCCTCGCAGGTAAGGATTTCAGTATATTGGATCTGATAAAGGAAACAAAGCGGGAGAAGAACTCAGAAAAATGAGGATACCGACATCGATCAATTCTTTGAAGAACAGTCCTTGAATAAATTAATATTCCTCTCGTCAAACTTAACTCTTTTTTCCTCTTTCCTTCCATATTGCCACCACGCACAAATTATAAATGTCACCACATACACTTGGTATCGTGCACAATTCATTTTTACCTATCTGAAGTATTTTCTATCAATTTTTAATATATTTTCCTTTACGTTCATTTCAACCTCATTTTCCTTGGGCTATCAAAATTTCTATTGTAAAACATTTAAGTGGTCAACAATCAATAACAACATATTGACGTGGACTGGAGGTAAATTCACTCAATTTAATTGAGTGAATTGACTTGACTACTCTGACACAAGAGTGAATAAAAATTTATAAATGATGTATATATGACATTAATTGATCAAATCATCAAATAAATAAACAATGCTTCAAGCGCGCAATGATTCTTAATGGCGACTAAGCCTATTTTGTTTTTGTACGACTAAATTTTATCAGGGTTAGAGAGAAATTTACGATATTTGGCATCAATTAATTACGCACATTCGTAATAGTTGTGGAAATAGCGAGAGGCAGAAAAAAAACGAAAGATAAAATCGCTTCATGTGAAATAAATTTGGAAGTTCACGCAACACAACTTAAATCTTGGTTTTCGTACGACCTCAGTAATTCGTGACTGACGACAAGGCATTAAAAAAACAATTCTCACAGATGGAGGATGAAAATCAAAATATGATGAGATAAGCTCACATTTGATAAATCCTGATAAATGTATAAATTTTAAAGTTGGTATAGTATAGTAACTAACACTGATAAATAACGAAATTAACTGGACAACCAAAATGACAGCCCGATGATATCATAAATCAGAACATATCAGCAGTTACGATCAGTACAGATGACGAGTGTGAAATAAGTGATCTATCTGGACAGATGAAACCAAATGATAACAATCACAGCAATGATATTCAGTACATACGATCTCCATTAAAATGCATTTCAGTCGACACGCAAAACGATAATCATTTTACATTTATAGCAAAGTCTTTTTTTAGCCAAAACATTTTCAAACGAACTTAAAGTAACGACGTCCTTGAGCTTTTTCACTTTCCCGTATCAGGCTATTTATAAAATAGTTGCCATTCATTTTATTTAAAAGATATGAATAAAAGCTCTTATGTTAGAGAAAATACTGGGGTTAGTATGCCTCTCTAATTAACTTTATGGAAAAAAATTTCTAGCAATATTTTAAGCCACCAATAAAAATTTTATGCAGGTAGTAATGATTCAAGTTTCGTCAACGCAATCTTTTCCGTAACCATTTTAATAAATATACATTAAACCCGAAGAAGACCAATGGATAAAATGGAGATATAATGACAGCGAGGGAAAGGGAAAATGTCTATACACATATGGATTGAAATCCACTATGTCATAATGTTCGGCTCTACCGGGATTCGCGCCTGGATCTACCATTTGATGGTCAATACAGTCTATAGAACAGACTAACGCATCTAATCCTCAGGAGTAAGAATTGTTTTCAAATCCCGTTAAAGGAGGATAATACTTTTTAACGTAGAATTTCTATTCACTTTTATAATAACTTGCACCCTTGCATAAGACTGTGTGCTCGCGGTGCTATTTCCATGGAAAATAAAGTTGAAAAATATTTATTTTACAATAGAAAATCATAATTTTACCATCATATAAGCAATATCAATAGTTATTTAATGCCTTTTTGTGTTTACTAGGGCGAAGTTTCTCGATCTCTGCAAACATTACAGAACTTGACTTACCACGTGACTTATTTAAGTTTTCTACGATAAACACAAACATCACTTCTATTTTCATAATTATGGTCATATTTTCATTACAAAAGACAGAAATATCCCTTTGGTCCTAAGAGAGAAAAAACCAAATATGTGTGTAGCGAAATCTGCAGATTAATAGCCGAAAGATTGCTAAATTTATTTGTCAATTACTGGCGCACCACGTAGCGTTCTTATCGTTCAGCAAAGGCTTTCCCTTGCTCAGATCAATTGGTTTTTACATAGGTGTAACGTCTTATTTTTTTCATTAATTACAAAGTTCATATGATATCTAGTAACTGTAATTTTTCAATATCCATTCTGATTCAATTAGCAGTTTAGGAAAATGCTAATCAATCAATTAGTACTTTGTAATACTCTCAGTTTCGGAGAACCCAGTATGTGATTGAAAATGGTGATAGAAGAGCGTTACTTATTTAGCAACAAATAGGAGGAAATATTTTATTCCGGTAGAAATGTCATCGAGATCTTCCATTGAGATTTGTTGGAAAATTAAATTCAAAATGTTCCAATTTTCAAACCCTTGAATTTTACATTAAAATTTATGTTATCGAATGAATTGAACATTTAGCACCTTACAAAATGTTATCAAAATGTACTCACCCAGTTTTTATGATGCACAATAAAATAAAATCATAAATTATATATAGTTAATATTAAGAGAGACTTTTATAAAATGCAAAATTCATGCCATGGATAAAATCACATTCTCCCCACGCCTTAAAGAAGTTAACGATCAAAGAATTTACGCAAAAAACACTTTAAAAAATAGACATTCTTTTATGGAAAATAGTTGCCCACAGTAACAAAATCAATACGTAGAAATATAATGATGAATTTTTCATAAAGTTCATATGTTACATCGACCGAGTCCATAAAAATTAGACCGCATTGCGATATCTTTCTTACTTATATTTAAATCATTATGCTACGTAACTATTCGTCAAATACCCTATCTCTAATACCCTAATTTTACCATAGTTCATTGATTTTTATATTGAGTAGGGCTTAATGAGACAGACGACTGGTAAAAAAACAGAAAACTCCGCCTGAAAATTCTCCTGGAATCCAGTTATAAACCTGATTTTGAATTATCCATTTGCTTATGTCGAATATTTAACCGAGCGCCGTACCATAGCTCATTCATAAGAGCACGTAATGGGCTGAACGGCTTTAAACGGCTGTTTAAAGCATTTTCATTACATCAGAAATATTTAGCTGTTCCTTCTTTATAAAATCTCTATGTAAACTTGAACGAGAACATTACCTAAACGAGCTTATGCGCGTAGAAATATTAGCCTTCCAACTTTTCAAGGATGATGCAACATCCATATTTTAGGTTTAGATGGAAATTTCACCATATGGCAAAGTGGGAAGGACTAAAATAATAAAATGACAATGTTAATGCTTGCAGCATATAATAAATATCAGAAATAAAATTCTACAGAAGCAATTTAAACAATGACATATATAAGTTTGATGGAAATAAATAACAACTGAATTAACAACCATAACGCTGTGATATCTGTAATACCAAAAAAGTGTATTTTTTTACACACGCAGAAGTTGTATGAACTTTAAGGCGGAAGTATGCTAATTTAGACACAATGGCTTACTCATACACGCAAATTGGAAATTCTAAAATGGGGCATTGCTTTTCCAAAATAACTCCTCCGAGTGGGGAAAAAGAAAAGCACGAAGTTGAAGCCACGCGAAAAAAAATAAAGCCTCCCCCCCCCCCACCCCCTTCGTAGCTTTTTCACGTCCAAGCATTTTTATTTCATTATTTTCTCTCGGCGCCGCATAGCACCGGCGCGCATTTTTCCAACTTAGCGAAAAATAAAACGAGGTGAGATGTTTATCAGAACGTTCCGCTATGTCTCCACATTCAGGTATAACAATGAGGGACATAAATCAACAGCGAACAGCGTTGGGGGGGAGGGGTTTGATGGGGCATTGCGAGGGGGAACGAGGCGAGGGGAGGGGTGAAGAGGTGCGGGACACGCCGGTAGAGTCAAGTGGGCCCGAGGGTGCCTCGAGGCGACGGGAATATTTGGAGGGCCTCGGAGTAAGGGAAGGGGGAGGGACATGACGGCGACGGAAAGTACGGCCACTGGGTGGTGTGACGGAAGGGGGAAGATTGGGAAGGGGGCACTGTGGAGGGAGAAGGTCAGGGGTTGACTCGGTGGACTGGGGTGAAACATTGTGAGGGGTTGCTGGAAAAGGTCCTTGTTTTAAGCCCTTATCCGTGAATTCCGGAGAAGCGGGGATTTTTGAAAATATGCGGGTCGGCAATCGCGGGGTTTACCAGAGAATTCATCACCAAAAGTTCTGCTTCCGGGATTCCTGAGTGGTTTAAGTATTCACAACAAAATTATGCGACGGGGTAGTATGGTATAAGATCGCTTGGACGAAAATAAAATTTGCCCACTTAATACGTTTCCTTGAAGACCGAGCGCGCTGACCATATCGGGCAATGTGGCGGCCTGACACAAAATTGACGAATTCCAATTCCCCGTCTCCGGGATTATCGTCACTTCGCCTCAAAATACTCACATGGATTTCTTTTATTGTATGCGTAAAATCACAATTTATTCTTTGAATATGCGCGGAAAGTGGACAGTTTTATAAACATCTATTTACGATATGAAATCACCACAAACGAGCTCTGTTGCGGTACTGTAAATAAAAGTTTTAAAAAATGCGGACGAAAGGTTGGGGAATTGTAAGAAACTACTTTGAATTCAAGTTGGCGACAGCTTTGGATGGGTGAACTTTCAGCGACGGATGCAAATCGAGTGCTCAGAAGTGCGGATGTTAAATACGAGTACTGTTAAATGGAAGACTATAAGCGAAAGAAATAAAAACGTTGACAAAAGTGAATGAGGGGATATAATGAGAGGTGAGAACTGGGTACTGGGTAAAACTAAGGATTAAGACCAAGAAAAATACCCGTAACAGACCATTGGCCATCTTAATTATCCAAGAAATGTTGAAACATGATAAATCCTCATTTATGAGAGTTAAATTCATTATGACAAAATTGATAATTTTAAAATATGGTAATTTTTGTCAAAATTTGAACTTTGGTACGCCAAACTCTAAGGAAAAAAAATAAATTTTACGACAAAATCGCAAAAAATGCCTTGACTAGGCACTGGACTAGGTACTGGAGGACTCAATTTTTGTATTTCGTTCCAAAAGAATGACCCGCATATTTCCAGGTGTATATAGTCCAATGTGACGCACAAGCAGAGGTAAAAGGGTAAAATAATTTCAATGAAATTCATTTTGCGATAATGTTGATCAAGTAATGGAAATATTAGTGAAACGTGTTTTCATGAAATGAAATATGAGAATAATGATATTGCGTGTAGATAAACAAAATCAAGACAAATTTCATAAGCCTTATCGCGATTATTATCACATACTTTTATGACTTTTTTCTCTTCTGTGAGACAAATTGTCGAGATAGGAGAGGTTTAATTGTGATAATCCCAAAAAAAGTCCGTTACAACAGTAAGTAAAGACAAATAATTAAATATAAGGTTCTGATGGAAAATATTTGGGAAGAAAGTCTACGATTGTGTTACATAAGTGAATATTATCTTTTGTACGCACGTGGTCATTCCCAACCACTCTGTAATTAGACTTACGTATTAGTATAAGATAAATGCTTTCATAGCGAGGTGAAGAAAAAATTGTTTACTAGACAATAACGCAAAATAGTTACGGTGTTTTATGTCGTTTGCGACAGATGAAGTCCTACAATCCGTTATATCCTACATGCTTTCTTCACGTGATATCCCTTCGGAGACATAATGTAAACGAATGTTAATAACGGTCGTCAAAACAACTAAACCCATTACCTGAATGATGGATGGAACTTACTCCACTCATTTCACCACATGCATTAAAACATATTAAGACAAATTCAATTTATTTTAAGGGAAACTCCAATGTTCTAAAAATGCGACGATCGTAAAATTATATATATTTAATGGAAAAACATCATACTACTTATCAAAAGTAAAAAAACCTGTACTCATATACAACCTACTTTTTCCGTGCTAGTCAAAATAATTCCTCAGAAACATTAAATGTCTAATGGCAGGGACTTTAAAAGGACGGAAAAATTAAAATATAATAACTATTTTCTCTATTGACTAGGGAATCATGGAACACTTGGGAAAACTATTCAATTTTAACATGTTTAAAGCTCTTATATGCGCTGTATGCGCAACGGAATATTTTGAAAACAACACATGATACTACATAAACTATTATATTACATGATAAATTTTATTTGCTACGCATTTTAGTACATTATTTTGCGGACTTATTGACTTGACCGTCGTTCTCGCGAGGATTTGGACGCTCAAAATAATAATCTATCGCCCCGCAAGATATTAAGCATTAGGACGCACACAATTATCACCTCCTCTTCCACCCCCATTTTCCAAATGCGTAATCGGCAAGAGATCACCGGAGAGGGGAGATAGTCGAGGAGACCACCGATGGAATCCGAGAGGAGAGGAGAGGAGGAGATGGGGAAGTTTTCCGCGTGAGAGAGTGACCAAAGAGTTGGAACCACCACCGCGACGCCCGCCCGGGAGTGGAAAACATTAGCGAGTGGAAAAGATATGGGTTGGGGTGTAGTTGGAAGGAAGGAAGGGGGTAGAAGGGGGGGGGAGGGGTTGACTTGGGGTTACGTGGGGGTGACGGGTTGCGAAGGAGGGAGTTTACGAGAGGAGTCCGTACGGGAGAGAGATGAAGGGACGTGCGTCATCGCCACAGCAGTGCAGTGGAGCACGGGACAATTATAACCAAACGCCGTGACCGTGACACGGCACGTACACACGCGATTTGAGGTGGAGGAGCAATGAGACAGAGTGGAAGAGGGAGAAAGAATGGGAGTGTCGAGGAAGAGGAGGAGGAGGAGTGGAGAAGGAAGAGTTAGGGTGGGGAGGGGGCGATGAAGTGCCCACGCACGTCTATATATAAACGGCATGAGTTGGGGTGGTCGCAAAAAGGGAAGGGGGGGTTGAGGATTTAGGGGGGGGGGGGAAGAGGGACGGGGTAGAAAATAGATGGCGGGCATAGGGAGAGGTCCGATGGGGTTGGAGGCAGAGGGGGAAGGAAAGTTGCTCGGAGGGGGATGGGGAAGTAGAGAGAGAGAAAGGGGCGTTGTGAGCGTGGGATAAAAGGTGTCGGGTGGGAGGGGTGAAAAGGGTTAAAGGTGGGTTTTAACGGGGTCATTTTTTAAGCCGGCGAAACGGTAACATAAAGATGGCTAACAAATTACCGTTTATTTCGCACGAGGATGGCTAACAGGGTGGGTGGGGTGAAGGAAGGCTTTGGAGAGGCGGGCGTGGGGCTGGCAAATGAGCAGCTGGGGTGGGATTGTGGGGCTTCGGGGTGTGGGGTTGCGCGGATGGAAAGACACGATGGATTGTGCGATGGGGGCGGAGGAAGGGAGTTCCAAAAAAAGGGGGCATACATAAATGACGTCACGGCTATACGGAGATCTTGTGACAACCTGTGACATGAAGAGAAGTGGCTGTGTGGCCTTAGGGCTCCGAAATGTTTTCATTAGTAACAATAACGTCCAGTGAGGGTGTAAATAATGTTTCCCAATCTTGCTTCTTCCGACACCTCAGTTATTATTACGGGATTCACTTTCGTAACGGGCAATTAGTAACAATTTCAACCTCCCGCTTTTTATAGCTTATGAAAACTTTATTTATTTTTGTATGACTAAAGAGGTGCTAGCTACCGATGTAAATATTCCCATTCTGAAGGATTGCAATAGGGAACGCATTTATCGAGTGATGGATTGCATTTAAGAGTATTGAAGGTATTTATATATTAGAGAGGGAAAGCAAAACTTAATGAATCATTGTGAGGTCTTTCATATTCATAGAAACGAAATTAAAACAAAGAAATATGAACTTTATTTGGCCATCTTGAGTCATTTGACCTATCTATAACACGTTTTTCACATAAATATTGCGGAGCCAGTTTTCCTTTCTGTTTTCATAATAAAAATGCACTTCAAAAACTACGCCAATCGGATTAACCTACCTGTACTGCTTCTAATTTTGCAAAGCACACAAAATCTTAGCCATTGTTCATATCTCTATTTCAAGGTTAGCCTTAGGGAAGTTGTGACTTATCGTGACTTTTTACAAACCTTTTTTATATGCTGAAACAAATATGAAGATATAATGTGTATAAGAACTAATGATTATTACACACAAATGCTTTTCCGAAAAATACATCACTTCATATATATTATAATATTAACAGCAGATAATTTAACCTCTTGACCATTTAGAACTTTGAAAATTACTGGGAAAATCACATTAGCTAATATAGTTAAAATATTGTCGCAATATTCCAAATTTACGCTTAAATCGGGAGTTTACCCTTAACGTGACATTAGGCGATACCCTTTGCCTCTACCTTACAACTAACCCTTACTTCGATTAACCATTCGATTTAACGTTATCTCCCGTAGCAAAATATGCAATTTTTATATTTAAAAGTATGGCAAATAAACGGGTTGGATTTGATATTCGTCGTCATTTGACCCACATTCATATACTGTGAGTTGGGAAAAGATAAATCGTAAGTTGGTAATGGCCCCAATTATTGTTTGACTTATTTACTTTAGATATAAAATTAGCCTTTCGTTAAAACTCTGATTTTCCTTCTTTTTCCGTAAAATATAATGAGTTTCCTTCCCCTAACTTTCCTGTTTGCTGTTCCTTACGGCTGTCCTGGTAGAGATACTGACTGTAATCGATGGCGTTCCTTCAACACTCGCAAATGAAAATGAATTGACTGGGAAAGGCAATTCCTACGCGCTGGAGAGAGGAGGACGAAGAGATTAGGCTCCCAAATCCTCTAGAAATTAACTTTTCCCGCCCACTTGAATATCTGCCCAAGGCTTGGTTTCCAACATGAAGGCAACAGCACTGAAGAGCCAACTCGACTCCATTATATGGCTCTGAAAGGAGACCTATTTACAATAATGCTTTCTGGATTATCTGATACTTCTTTGGGAGATCATTTGTATATTTTCAGCTTTATAATATTCTCCAATTAATTAAAAACATAACCGATTATTTCATAGTGTACGAAGTTACAAAACTGCATGAAAATATTCATTAATAGAGATAAAGAGCAGTGACCATGGAAATTCTTTAATACCTGAAGACCTTCAAACTCATTAGGCAATACTTTTCGAAGAAGCATAAATATTTGTCTATTGTATTATATTATCATCAATAAAAATTCGAAAAATATTTAAGAAATATTTCCCAAATCATGTATTTTCAGAAAAAAAATTTCCAGTCACTTATTTCACCTTCCATCATACTTATTTTCCCTTCCATACATATTGTATAGGCTAAGTAGGCAAACATTCTTGAAATCATCGCACTGTTAACCTATTTTTTATGGACATGATGAAGTGGGTATACACTAGGGGGAAAGTGAACAAGCTTATAAGACAAAATTTTTTATTTTGTCCCGTTGAATGGAGTCAATACGAAAATCAAGTTGCCATAATTGTGGAGATACCTCGTAACATTATGCCAAACTGATGGCTTTGCTGATTTTACCCCCGGACAGCCAAAGATTATAATTAAACATGATCCTAATCGCGTGGTGAACACAGACCTCTGGTAGGCTCCTTTTTGAGACAAATATTGATTATTCAAAGTTAAATTACCCCTTTCTGAATGTGATTCAAATAGCGAATTACCTCCCTGCTCATAGAACTGAAGTGTGTATTGATATTTCCTTGTGGAAAAGCAAATTAAAATGGCATTATTCACTCCCCAATTCTCCAAAGTAAGCAATAAAAAATCAAACTGAAGAAAATTACGATAAGAATTTGTGGACGAATGATCACTAAATACTGTGCGATAGAATACAAAATATATTTCATGAAAACAGCAAAATGGTTAAAGAGTAGCGTTTGGTGAAGGATATAAGAAGTACATAAATAAAAGATACAAATACGAATACATCCTTTCAATTTTAATTTAAGTAGTATAAAAATATTTGCTTTTTAAATATATTTGTGATTCGCAAACATTATTTATGAATGTGTAAAAACTAACAGGAACCTTGAATGAAAATTCATTAAGGTATCATTTGTAAACACATAATTTATGTCACGAATCGACCCTGGACGTAATCGAACCGAAGGTACTGAAACTTGTATTTAATAAGAAACTAAGGCTAGAAGATTGTTCTTCACTCATCAAGAAGGGTATATTTTCAGTAGTAAGTGCAGTGAGCAAGGGTTTGCATGCACGAATATTCCATACTTTTCCTGAATACCTTTTTGGAAAGTGAAACCTTTTGGAAGTCATTTCAGATTATACACCTGGGAAGAAGCTATACTATTATCTTTTCAAGATTTATTTTAACTATATCAGTGGTTTTGATCAACTTTACGGAAATGGTCATTATCAGGTCTAATTTTTTAAAAGTATTTTATTGCGAAGTAATTTCATTCACTGCATTATCAATCATTATATTCACCACTTACTACTGGACAGATGTGTTCATTCGTATTTATTTCTTAATGAAACAATTAAATTGGAAGAGCGTGTGAATATTGGCATGTAATCAATCACTATGGAAAATAAAGATATTGGGAATTTCCTGCGGTAATATATCGTAATAATTATTCATAATTAAGAAGCCTCTGGCATTTTAACATAGTCATCATTTACGTTTACGAGGGAAAGGGGCAACAATTGTAATTGTGCATAATTTTTATTAAAAAAATATAGGAACTAATTCAAAAGAATACTAAACATTGGTATAAAAGCACAATAAACAAATAAAGCTACTTACATTTGTTAAATTATTTAGTTAGTGGATAAAATTTATAATCGTCTATAGACAAATCTGAAGAAATCATATATAGCATTACATGTATTGGGAAATTATTTTAGGAATATATTTTAAATCTTGGGAGAACAGTCCTAAGGTTAGATCATCAGTGATCAGTTAGTTGTCAGACTAATAATAATTATTAAATCGGAATGATAGTGAAAAAGTATTTCTGGAATCAGATAAGGCTGTCGAAAAAGATTTTTCACTCCCATGTCCACACCTAATAACTTCCTTGCCTGAAGGTCAATTATTTAGATTTTAATGTGAAAAATGAGACGCTATTTTACTAACCATGATTAATTTTCACTTGCCCTTATATGGAAAAGGACAGCTTCCCTTGGGTTCGAACACAGGCCCTCTCTTTGGAATTTGATTTCATAATCATGGTCATTATTACTACATTTTAAATTAAAGATATTTTTATAAATGTAGCTTTCTAAAAGAACATGTTATTTTATTTAAATAGTTGTAGCTACCTACTCAGTTTAAATTAGCAGACCAGCAGGAAATTCCCAAACATTTAGAATGTACATCGGTAAGTAAGTAAGCGTTGAGCCAGACGTTACCTGATTATTAAAATACAGAAGTAGCTCAAGCGGCACTTGTAAGAGAGTCAATTACAAGTAATAAATGTGAGTCCCCAATGAATGTGCAGCCATAATTTGGCCCTGACAATGCTCCCCGTGTCTACCGAAGCTAATTTCACCAATCAATTACGGAGCGGCGGCATATTGAAAAAGACGCCCCATTACGACTGAAGTATTAGGTGCTGCTTAAGTCAGAATTTATAAAAGGTTGCCAGCAACCTGTTGAGGTTGAATCTCCGCCAAATAATGCCAATGTAAGGGGGCTTAAGTTATGCCAAGGAGGAGTGATTCACACTCCGTCAGTAGAATCCCTAGCCAAAACGAATTTATCGCGCTATTTACGACATGGGTTTAATCCACCATCCCCACCTACCCACCCACCTATTGTCACTGTTTCTCTCCTTTTCCTCTGCAGGTAAATTACAACCAAAGAGTCATCATAGATTAATGACGACTCCAGCAAACCATGCAATCCAGTTTAGACCCTAATGGCTGGCCCCTCAGTGCCCCTGTGCAGTTGCAAGTGAACAAGGTAGGCATTTTTATCATGGATGGAAGGAACACTGGTTGGGTGTGAATAGGTATACCGCGTTTTCTGTTTCTTCACTGTAGCAATTAGGCTCCAGTCAGCCTCTCTCTGAACCAATTTCTTCATCGCTATACTAACGCTCCTTCTTCTTTCAGTTTTCTTTAAATTTTAAGGAGGTTATTTCTGCTTTCTGCCACATTATTTATATTTCCGCATCCTTTTATTTTGGATCTTTTATCTCGTAATTTAAGGACTAAATTTTTAATTATTTTCTTCGTTCCTTATTATTATCTGTGAAGGAACATCTTTGCAGTCATTTCAGGAAATTTCTTTTCGCCGCATGGATTTTCCTTTCTTCCAATTTACTGCAAGCCTATGATGCACTTGCAAAGAGTAATGTAGAAGCAGTTGTTCTTTTGTAACGTTTTAGAAAATATCAATTTATTCTTTATTTTCTTCATGTTCTATGGATTGTACCAAATGTGTTTCTGACCACTGACTGTTTAACACTGTTAGTAAATATCAAAATCGCTTAAGACATTGCATCCCAGACAATTAAAATCTTAAACTTGTCACAGCATATCATCATCATCAGTATTTCAATCCTAGGATTAGTTGACTGCAGCCTAACATTCTAATATATTTAATGCCAATGCCCTCAATCCTTGATTTAAACCATCTCTGTTTTACATCCTTCTAAATTTGTCCTATGTACATGTCTCTTGGTCTTCCTCTTGGAATCTTTACTTCTATTTTTCCTTCTATTATATTCCTAATCAATCCATTGTGCCTCAATGTGTGTCCAATCCGTCTATTTTTTCTTAGCCGTAGAGTTCTCCATATGGTCCTATTCTGCTCTTCTATATACTTCCTCGTTCGTTACTTTGTCTGTCCATTTAATCTTCAGCATTCTCCTCCAGGACCATGTCTCAAAGGCTTCTATTCTTCGCTGGTCCAATTTTCCAATGTTCCAAGTCTCGGAACCATAGAGCGCCATGCTCCACACGTAAGTCTTGACGAATTGCTTCCTTGTTTCCAGTTTTAGGTTCATTGAACCTAGTAATTGCCTCTTCCTCATGAATGCGTTCTTAGCTTGGGCTATTCTGCGCTTGATGTCGGTCAAGAACTTCTTCCACCCCATTTTATGCTACTGCCCAGGTGGATGAAGGATTCCACTTGCTCTAGTTTCGCCCTCGAATTGTGATATCTGCATTCAGCTTCTCTCTTCTGCACGCATGGATTTTAGTTTTCTTCTTGTTGATGTTCATATGTTAATGTTATAGGATATGATGATAAAAATTACCTTTCTTCTTTAAAGGAGTTTACCTTTAAATTACGCTTTAAAGTTTACCTTTAAATTACGTAAAAAAGTTTTGAGCAGTGGAATGAATCGTTAATTATGAACATGCAACACAATAGTACATGCATCTCCATTGGCTCAAATTGAGACGAGACGGCTTTCACATGAAGGTGTTTTCATTTATAAAATAATGAAATGTAAAATGCCTAATTTTTATGCAAACATTTTAAATATCATAGACATAAAGGTCAACGTTTAATCAGTAACAATGTGAAATTGTATATATCTCATTTTTTAATTGTTATCCAAGATAAATCATTCTTCGCTAGCGGCAGTAAAATGTGAAAAACATTAATTACTCATTTTAACATGCTAAAACTTATAAAAATCATTCCTGAATGCTGATTAACTTGATAAAAAAATTATGCTTCGTAATACTTACCACTCTGTGGAATTTAATGTTAAAATTTAGAGAGCCTCTCTGTCAAAGCAATTGTATCTCAGAGTAAAAAATATATACATGACTTATTTTATTTATCAAACTATTTTGGTTGATAAAAATTGTCCGTAATATTAGGAGTTATTTTTCATGAAATACATCTTTCTATTAGGACTATGGGCCTAATGCCAGGATTTACCAACAATGGGTATGTATATAAAGAATAACGTTCTTCAATACTTTCATTTACTGTAATTTTCCTGATTTTCACAGTAACATGCCTCAGAGGATATGGTGGTTAAAGATCGCTTTTCATATATCATTAGCTGTGTACTTAAAGAGACAATTATTTTTTTCAATCAGGCCATTCCACGCCTCCTCGGACTCGAGTTGACCCTTGAACTCTCGGATTTAGATGAAAATCGCTCGAAATATTGTCATTTTTGAAAAAAACACAATATTGAGTGTAATGCGAAAAATCGTAACAACAGTGATCAAAAGGCCATTTTTCAAAATTGCGATTTTTAGAAAACGACGAACTTTCTTGACCTCTTATCTTTGGGCTTGATCAGCGTAAAAAGACATATGCTGGCTTGTTTTCAATGCAAACTCAACGTAAAATTTAATCGATTTCCCTCATTTAAAAACTATTGCATCTGATATTTTTGGTACATAAAATACAATTTTTTGAGGAGTTTTTTTCATTTGACAAAGAAACATATGCTTATTTTTTTCGGCAGCATTTTGGCGCAGACTAATTTCTTGCCATAAAGATCAGGGTATAATTAGTGTAAGCAGATGAGTGATCGCTCTTTATCAATCAAAACCTAACAGTTAATTTAATAATGGTCCGTAAAAATTTTTAAAACTTAAATATTTAAACATAATTTTTATAATTTATTTCCAATTTTAAAGTGGCTAAGGTTTGATTTCTCTTATTTATTAAAATTAAATCTGTCAAATAAAGTGTTTTTTATTTATTTTTTTAGATTTTAGAATGAAAGTATTTTTTTAATTTATTTCGGCTGTGATTCATTGATACCGATTTACGGAGAAAGTTTTGGTTTCCCATTTTTCGTTATTTTTGTACGGCGATCCGTTTTTCGCCAAAAGAAGTTCAGTACCTCTGCTATTTCCAATTACTCAATCAAAAAGGGAGCGGATGATATTTCAAAGCCACTTCTTTCATTGTTAACGTTTAAAATGGATTTCTATGTGTGTGCCTGCCTTTCAGTGACACCACTTTCACTTAGAAAGCATTTTCTACGGGTTAAATGGCGGAGGAAGAATTTTTGGCGAAACGCACTTCACCCCACAGGCAGAAAAATGATGTTGATTGAAAGGCGCATTATTATCGCTAACTCATTCCTGGTGCAAGTTTCTAGTTGTTTTTTTAAATTTCATAATTAAAACAATAAACGGTAAAAATTAATTGTCATTTAAACAAAAAAATGAAATTCATAAATGTGAAACTTGCAATTACATCAACGATTACTTTTGAATGGAAATATTAATTTAAAAATTAAAAGTCCTATTCAGACTCCTGATTCATGAATACAATTTTCAGGTAAATTGATAACAAATATTTGGAGAAAGAAGCAAGGAAATGCAAATAATAGCGAAAAAATAAGTCAAAATATGACTCGTTTGCAATATTACTTTCTCATAATATAAACAGTGCGGTGAAATTACGTTCAAATAACATGGATAGTCGACGTTTAATTGTATGATGATTTTATTCTACGGCAATAAATTTCAATTCCAAAAACAATTGTCATTAACCAATATCAGCCCAGTATTATTCTATCCTAGGACGGATGAGGGGGGCAGCGTTAATTTATAGAGTGGAGTTAGTAATAAATGAAAGTATAAGGTCCACACAACGCTGCCATCGGGTTTTCCACGCCTCCTGGAAGGAGGCGCCCGAAATTCCTCTAAGATCCCTCGTCACGGCCTGTTCTAACGCATCCACCGATCCGGGGTGACGTTTTTTCAACATGAATTTGAGGCGGGGGATAAGGAAATCTGGTAGCGCATTGTCTAAAAATTTTGGAGCCCCACACAAATGGCCGAGAAGCTCTTGGCACGTAAAATTGAATGGCGTTGCGCTGTTCCAATAACCGGTTCACGACGGAGTGTAACGAGGTCAGGTTGCAGAGGTTTCGCAAACGAACTGTCCGCACTTAGCAAAGGCTAGGAGACTTCTGCTACAGGCCTCCAGTCTTTCCAAAGACTTCCATCCCTCGAACCCAGCCAGAGAAACCACCGTCCGTCCATCAATTCTGAGAAAAGTGTTACTCCTTTTGGAACAGACCTTGTATGAGTCATGAGCCCTATGATTAATCGAATTGAAATATGACATGTTATCGCAATAATCGAACACCTGAGTTTGTCATTTGCAGAACAGCAGAGGTAAGAAGCGGCTACCTGTGACATGGCTCAAATAAAGTAGCTATCATGAAAAAACAGTTTATGTTACTATTAATTGAAGTCTCGAAGTTCATGGGGGCAACGAGCTGAGCTACTGACCGTGGAGCGCAGATTCCCTTCCGAGTGAAGGGTCAGGTGGTTTTTCTAGAAGCAGATCTTCCTGTGAAACCGCAGGTGGGACAAAGAAAGAACCGACTCCCTGCCATGATGTGTTAGTTTAAAACGACTTTGGGCTCTTTATCAAATGACTTTCACTTATCAAACCTAATTTCTGCCCGATTACTTTGCTTGTTTTGCTATTAATTCATCCACTTAAAATGTTCATGAGATGAATTAATAAAATAGTGAAATAATTTCTGCTAAGAAAAACTGAGGTAAATGCTTCCTAATGGAACCGATAAAAATAGAAGAATTTTTACCTTTACGAATAGTTACTGGAAATTTATTTTGTATCGATGTGTAACCTTCCCCTTAAATGTAGGAAACCCCTAATTATGGAGAATATATGCTTAATAGGTCTCATAGCAGTTTTTAAATTGATCGGAAAACTCTCATCTCATTGCAATTATTTTCAAGTTCTTAATTATTAACCTGTACAGTTCACATTCCTAAGTAGGAGAAATTCCATTTCCTGTTATTTCCTATTGTGTTTTGCCAGTTCATTCAGCTTCGCGGCTTGTGTCGATGTTCCGCTATATTATTTGTAGTCATACCTGTATTATCATTCTTCGGTTGCTTCTTCCTCAAGAACACCCCATCAGTTGCGCTTGATGATTACCCTGCTCTTTCCGTTCAGTTTATGGTATTTCTGAAAGTCTGGAACTTTTCTCTCTCTTCAAATTTTTTCTCGATAAGTGACCTTAATCTTCAGTTTCTATTTTCGCATACTATAATTCGCTTCTCTTCCAAATTTGTCCGTGTTTTATCCTAAAGTGCTCGATCGATGAGTTCGATAGATGGTTAAGTAAAGAGTGATTATTAAATTTTTATTGGCATACCTGAATTTACAACAAGTTATTTATATTCTATATTGTTCACTTGATTTTTAATGAATATTATAATGCTTAATGGGGTCGCAGTAGTCCAGGGAATAAGCGTTGGACCACCTACCGGAGGGCCCGGGTTGGGTTCCCGGGCAAGCCTCTCTGTTCACCTGCAGCTTTACCCAAGCGGTGTGATTTTTCGGGTACCAGATCTTCCTGGGAAACCATAACCGGCACAGGGAAAGGAACTGGCCCCCCTACTCTGATTTGTGAATTTCACACACCATCGGGCTTACTACTGGGTGAACTCTACCATCACCACTCCACCTCTACCAAACCGACCTTAGAGTTGATTACTGTGTTAACGGTTTTTTTTATAATGCACAAGTTTTATTGATTTTACCCAGTATATCATCAGCAGCAACCGTTGCAAGTTTAAATGTGCCCAGTTCACCTACGGCTACAATCGAGGTTAAGGCGCTACATTAAATTTTTTCTTTCTCCTGAACAAATCATCAGCCAAGGCCTTTGTAATGCTTAAAGAGACTTGCATAGAGCGTTTCCTCTTCTCTGTTGCAGACCTTGAAGACTGTTTAAACGTTAAATGATGGGAGACGATCTTATCAACATCTCAATCAATTTCAATGGAAAAAATATTAATATATCCACTACCATTTTGTGAGGAAATCTTTGAACAAAGTGAAGAATATTCATTTAAGTCATTAAAACCTTCATTGTGTTCCCACCGTTTATTGGCAAGAGAATAATTGCTCATGAGACGCATTTGTCCTCGTTGGGTTCCGAGACTTCTCATACCCGAACAGCAGGCAGTTTGCGTGCAGGTATTCGTATGTTCGCGATTTAAGTTTATGTTACAGTAAGATGAAGAGTTTCTTTCGAAAGAAATTATTGCTACACTTGAAACTTAGATATAATATTTCAATTCTGACCGCTAACAGCAAAACTCTAGTTGGAAATATGCAGCATCACCGAAAACATCAAAAGCCTAATTGATGGCTCCTACTAGGGAGGTTATGGTCATTTTTAAAATTTCTTTGCTATTATCATCGATATTATAACAACTGCACTGGCTCCTAACAATATGGTTGTCTATATCATTCTGAGGGGGACTAAAAAGTTTCCCCATTTCAGTTGGCTACACTGGACATATTTTCCAGCAGCTCTGCCATGCATATTGGACTCACTTAAAAAATTACGACTCCTGGCGTGTTTGGGTGACTAGTTTTTATCATTCAATAAATCGTATTTTAGAGTATTCAGTCCTTTCTACAAATCCTCAATATATTTCTTCCCTCTTTTTAATCTTATACAATTTTTATAAGTTCCAATCTTCGATTTATTAAATATTTATTTTCATGTTTAACACATGTTGATACGAATTCAGAATATTTTCAAAGTTAATACTTGTGTTTATGGATGAAAGAATATAGAATGTATCTATTCCATATGTTTTTCTCCTCTCAATTCTGCAATTTGCATTCCAGCTCAATAAACCGCTTAAGTGATTAAAAAACGGGTTTTTAGGGCTTAACCTTAATCTGCTGTATCGCTATTTTTTTTCTCTTCTTGAAAAAATTCTATTATTTAAGTCCAAGTGATATAAAATGAACTCAAATATAGGGTGATCCATTCGGAATGTAGCTGTATGATGTACGAATTAATATTACTGATAAATTTCAAAGTAAAACATGTTCAACAATGGAATGACTTAGATGAATATTCCAACTTATGATAATAATATCGCTCTCAAAGCCTGTTAGATATTTGTAATTTTTGATCACTTATTGTTAACTAATATCACATATTTCAGAAAAATTTATTCCTTTGTCATTGCTGATACTTTGGAATTACATCCAAACGAAATATAATATTTCCACACAACCAATGGTCTTCAAAATAGCTGGAGAGAAAAAAATGATTTTAAAAACGGAACAATTATTTAGACAATGGCTAACCAAAAATTTTATTCAAAAATTAATTTTAATGGCTGGTCGTCGATTTAAAACCACTCGTATATGTTTAACGCCGAAACTTAATAGAAAAGTATATCAGTCAACAGTTTCCCCCACCATAAATTATCCTTCGAGCTTGAGAGACATTTATTCACATCATTTCCAAGTTGAAAATGAAGAGAAGGCTTAAGCTCCTCTTGCAAAGAAAAGAAAAATGAATAAACGCATTTTCCGTCTCGTGAAGGGCGCAGAGAATTTCGGGTTGGATAGCCTTATTTGCAACGAGATAGTGGATAAAAGAGGGTGCACTCGGCTGCGTCGGTAGGTTTTCAGCATACATTTCTTTTTGTGTATCGTATTTATCTTGTTAGAGAGATAATCGGAGCATAGGTAATATAAGTGGTTTAACCGGGAGATAAGCTGCGGAGAAAGAATGGAAGAAATCAGCTACCACCTTCTCCAGCTCTTTCTCTCCGACCTTCAGGGAAACGAACACTGACAAAACCATGGCGTGCTCGAAAAGCATTTTCTCATCCGCAACTCCAATTTTGGTGTGGAAATAGAGCAGAAGAGTGGCATTTTAAACCTCGCGCGGGTCACATTATATTATTTATTCGCTCCAGAGTTTTTATCCTTTCTTCTTGGTCTATTTTTATTCTCCCCAAAGAAGCAAACCCACTTCCTCCGTATCTCGGGGAAAACATCAAACTGTTGAGTATGTTCGTGTAGGATGAGATTCAACCTTCTTAAAAACTGGAGCAAACGCTGCTCATATTTTCTCCTCGTAGTTCGAACAAAGGAAGGTTTTTTTTTTGAATCTCGAGTTACCATTGCCGAAGTTAGTACGTATTCGAAAATGTAAGCAAATCTTCTCCTTATACCAATTTTTTATCCCAAAAATGATTAGATTTGAAAACTTATTTTCGAAGAAAGATAAGCCCAGAATTCAAAAATAATATACGCATCAATAATAATTTCAAACACTTGGTCTCATACCACACGCTCGAAGCACTGCATTATTGAAAATAATATTTGCAACCTTTTTTTCAATTTCTCTACATTTCATCAATCATAGAATGGTGTAGAATCACGCAACAAAAATGCATTTACATCACCTATAACTTTCCTGTACATAAAGTCTTCCGTTTAATTATACTGGAAGCCACTTGGATACCATTGTATTTTTTTAGGAATGTCTGCAAGCTTACGAGAAGTTTATTTTGAAAGGTACCCATTCTAAAACATCCAATAAATTAGATGATTTTTTCCTATATTTATCGCAATAAAGATAAAAGTTATTGTCAAAATATTTTTTTCATTCTTTAATTTTGGCACGAGCCAAATAAGGTAACAATCATATTTTACTGCTGATACCTACGTGCTGCTACAAACGTATTTTGATTTTTTAATTGTGAAAATTGTCAATAAATTGTAAAATAAGGTTTCAAGTACTTTGTCCCTATTGGAAACAACCTTTAACAAGTACATATTAAATTATTTAATTTTGCCTGGCAACAATAAACCATGACATCCTCCCATAAAAAACAATATTCCAATTGAAATTCGTATTCTCCTACAGATAATTGCTCATATAGCAAGAACGTTGCCGGTGAATACATGGAAGTTTAGTCTTTCAAACAAAAATTGTACTCCTAACAATGTTGTATGTTGATAAGATATCATAATACACTTTTCAATATAGCTATACGTACATTAGTTGCTTAGTGTGTACTTGTTCAAAAGTGACGAGTATAGAATGAGTGGGGTTGTGATTAATTTCATTGAAAATATGCCTCGGTCCAAGTAATAATATTAATTAAGCCTATTATTAATAGCACCAGCAAACCCATTAGATCCAGTTTAGAATTGTTTTTCGATAGAGTTCAAATGACTGGAATTTTGATTTCAGTAGAGACAAATTTGAGAGCACATTGTGTTGATGCAAAGGATTTTTTTGATTTCAATTCAAAATACAGATTAACTTTCCATGAAAATATAAAATACAAAATTAAATGATAATCAAAATATTTAGTTAAATTCTTAACTTTATAAATCAACAAATTTAAAGATTGGGGAGTAAACGGCCATATGACGACTTCAATTGAGGTTCGGCGACCAGAGTTTAATGGATGCAGAAAGACAATTAATTAACTAATAAAGCATTTGACGCCTCTAATTTGGGCTTAATATTGATTGATTTAAGAATAGAAAAAATACAGGCGTGAACTTACTACCTGTAAGTACACACTTTCATAAGCATTTTATCAATGAAATATATTATACGTTCGAAAAAAGCGTAAAATATTATTTAAAACGGTTGAATAACTCTACTTTTTAATATACGTTTATTCAATCAGTTTTTCAATAAATGGAATATAGTAGAAACGCTTAAATGACCAACGGTGTCAAATTTTATCTTCAGATGAAAAATTGAAAAACGTTATGTATACTGAAAGAGTACCTTTCAACGATGGAAATTAATTTTATTAAATATATAAAATAACTGCTACTTGCTAAAAATAAATGAACAAATATGCAGACCGACACCCGAGTTCATACTGGTGAATTATTAAGTTTTACAAATAACTTCTACGATTTCCATCCAAAGTTAAGGTGGAAGAATATGGGCATGAATGACTCGAGATAAAAATTATATACCTATGGTCTCACTAACTTAAATTAACCCTTAGACAATGAATAATTATTCTTGATGTAATTCCCTCTCCTGTTAGATACAGCACAGACAGTGAAATAGGATAGTAACTCGAATTTTCGAGTCGAAATTTATTACCTCAGGATGGTTTACGGAAAATGGTCTTTAGTATTTCTCTAGAAATATTACTGAACGTAATGTAACAGTACATGTATGATGAATTGACACCCGTCAAATTAGGAGGCATCCAATAGGTTAATTTTTAATACAATATCTATCCTTTATTCCACGACATTTACTTTTGCAACTTCATTTGCAATGCATTCCTTGCGAAAATAGGGATTAAATTCACAGCGGGAATTCATGGTATTGCATATCCATCGAGTATCTAAATTTAACATTCCATTGGTATCCCACAATTCGCCGAAGGTGACTGCAAGCCAAAACTAGAATTTCAATTACCTCAACGTCATAAAACCTGGGCTGTATCACCGACTTAAGTGTTGGCTGGGAGCAAATGAAGGAGAAAAACGGGAAGTGGGGGCGTGGAGGTCGTCGCTTGCTCAAGTGCACATCTCGGGGCCACCGACACTTGGAGTTGGTTGGCTCCGCCCTAGCCAGTGGCTGCTCGCAGACCACTTTTACTCGACTGATACGTCGGGAGAGCATTGCTGCCTGAGGTTCAAATGCCTTCACAAAAAACCTATTTCTTGATCCTTTATTTTTACGTAAACAATTATTTATTTGGACGTGAAAAATAACTTGGCAATCCATAAAGATGTAAGTATACATTTCCTTAAAGATTGATGTCATTGCGAATACATATTTTTCTTTTAAATTAATGTCCTTTCGCTAAGCTAGTCAACGAAATGAAACATAAAATTCTTCCTTTAAAATATTATTTAAAGGAAGCTTTCTCATTGTGCCTATATGGTTTCATTCTCCTCTTGGATTTCAAAATATGTGAGATTGCATTATGCGACATATTCCACGGGTATATTTTTGTCGGCAAGGTAGTTGAAGCTTTGGCTTTAAATGTAACTTCACTACTTCAAGTTAATATTTTATTGAGTTTTCTCTCAGAATTAGATGAATTTCATGTCTCCATTCAAAAGACGGTGTTTTCGGTGCAAATCTGTAGAAACCTATTGTAAAGATATTTTTAGCTCCACCCTATCTTTGACATTTATTTTAATCTACTAAGAGCTCTTGTAAAAAGGTACATTTAAGCATAACTATCGCGTTGTATTTTCCCCTGATGCATTAAATCTGAAGAGATCGCTCAGCTATTGAAAGGCGTAAGAACAGAAGTGAGAGGTTCGTTCAATTAAAAAATTTTTTTTTTATTTCATGCGATAAACATTAATTTGTGTACAGTCTGACTTCAAGAATAAATATGGAGTTTTGAAAAGGAACCTTTACGATTTCTATCCTTCTTTTACATTATCCACTAACTCCATATGTAAAACCACATGATACCGTGAAGTAATCCAAATATGAGAAGTATAAGATGAAAATTATTTCGAATTTCCACAGATTTTCAACCTTTACTTTAAATGGCACATCGGGAAAAAATTGAGGTCATCCAAAGAATGCCAACAAAATGCCATCCTATCACACCTATTCTTAGGAAATCGAGAACTAATAGTTTAATCTTTTTATTCCAAATTATAGATAATGAATTAAATATTACTTTGAAACGACTCCTGTAGCTTTAAAACTAATCATGGCACTAAATAGTGAACTCATGAAGAGATTTGAGCATTCCACAAATGGTCGTGGGCAAATTCCTCACTGTAAAATCTTATTTTGTGAGTACTTTTACCGGAGCCGCCAGCTAGCTTTTAATCCGAAGACTTGCCAAAGAAAGACAACTCGCAAAAACACAGAACGCGACAGCAAGGCGAGTTGAGCGGAAGCACTCAGATAAAAAGCCACAGAGTCTCATATTAATGCTCACTAACCAAGTACGCACCGCAGACGCAGGGAAAAAATGGACGAAAACACGGTCGGACCTGCGTATTGAGCGAGGAAAAACACTCCGATCGATGGTGACAATTAATTTTAATTCGTCGCAGTTCTTTTCACCAAGCCCGCTCCCAAAACTTTCATTTTTTATCCTCGATTGGATTAGAAAGAGAGTCTTCGAAGAGCCGTTTAAAAAAAATGGGAGAGAAGAGAAGCGTGAGTGTGGAGGCGCCAGTGAGACTACACCTCAGGCATCAATCTCGTTCATCGGGAGACAGAGAAAATGAGATGGTGGAGGGAGAGACAGGGATGTATATATATATAGAGTGAGAGATCCAGAGAAAGGAAGAGGGAATGATGAAGAAAAGGAATGAAAGAGGCGTGGAATCGGTGAAAAGGGAAGACGAGATGAAAGCAGATGAGTGGGATAGATGAGGAAGGACGACGGATGGAGAGGCGGCGCTTTGTGTAATGCCGGATTCAAAAAAAACACGCGACGGATTGTGACGAGACGAGTGGAGCCGCCGCAGAGGTAAACTGGTCACCAGGGGTAAATGACGGTGAGGACAACGTCGATAAGTGTAATTTCTCTTTAGATTTTCAATATCAAATAGAGTATGCAATGCTTATTATAAAAAATAAATACTTCTTAGCAATTAAACTTTTTTATTGCAGAACTAACGATTTCGAAAGCTGGATATCTGTATCATCAGGGTACAAAAATTTATTGATGCTTTAATATATATCATAAATGCCTCATTTGTCGATGGGGGGCAGGTGAAAGGGGGGGGAGGTAAGGGGTATGGATTGCAAGCAAGAGAAAAGTAAGTGAAAGGGAGGGTTGGGATTAACCATCTTCTCACAATTAAAGAAAAATAGTATGGTAGTGTGGGCAAAAATAAACATTTGAAAATGGGCAATGGGTAGGGAAGGTATTTTGATTCCAAATGCGAGATTAATTCCGATTTTTGCATGAATAGGAATTGACAGCAATAGGTAATGTAATTTATAAATATGGGCATGTAACGATTACTCAATTATAGCATTCTCAGTGCCAAACATTTCAAAGAAATCTAAAAAAAAGCTAACACAGTCATAAAAGGCTAATGTAGACGCCGGGTTTCTCTCCACTCTTACTCCAATCCCTGAATATTTTACCCCAGCCAAATCATCCACTTATCCTATACATAATAATTCAACTAACCTCAGCTGTCGATTGCCCTCCTCTAAAAACCACTAATGCTACTCCTAAAAACTGCTACCGTTAAAATATATTGACACCAATGACTCTATTAAAAGTTCCGCATTATTAAGCGTGTCCTAATAAATAAATTGCTTCAAAATAAACCATACTATATTCACTGTGCCTTTGGCTAAGGTCACACGATTTTCCAATAGAATTTAATATCTCACATGAACTAAAACTCTTGAATATTTAATTGACTCCTTTTTGATCAATTAATCATAGCGTCATGTTTTTAATTAAATATAAAAATGAGTCCTTGGGGAATTTTTTAAAAATGTTCGCCTAATAGGTCGTTTCGTTTTAACAGTCGTTTGGTATAAAAGTTTTTACATTTCTGGAAGAGCTATAAATTGATTTATAGACCGTGAAGTAACTTAATAATTGGGAAAAATAAAAAAAGAGATATAATTAGCAAAATAATATGAGGATTGTTGATGATCAAACCAAAGATGTTCACGAATACTCAATAGAATAAAATTCTTATCACTCATCTTGGGAGTGAGTATACACTATTTTGGTTGCCTTACAACTCGCTTAATACTCTGGCTAGTTGATTGGGTAACGGGAGCGGGATTAATATGATTGAGATGAGAAATTCTGGTAAGGAAATAGCTAGTAAAAGTGCAAAAAATAACGAATCGAAGAATAAAGATAAAGGAATGTTGATTAAAAGGAAGGAATCGAAGGGAGACATTTTTCACATAGCATGAAAAATTTAATAAATAAGAAAATTAATTCGTAGAGTTAATTAAATATTGATATTAAAAATAATATAAATTCCTCACCCTCTCATTATATCATAATCATCTATAAATATCTACTAAGCAGCATTCACCTTAGTTGCGGAGTCTTGAGGAGTAAATGCATAGAATAGGGAGTCTGAATAAAATTCATTCTGTCGTAGAAGTATTGTAATATTTAAAATTTAGATTTACACTCATATTATGTGGCATGGCATGTAGAAATTCATGTATTGGCTACGCTCTGTGTGGAGCATGTTTTTAATGGTGAAGAATGATTTTGTTCAGTTTAGAGAAGCATAAATCAGGATTATTTCTAACCGAAAATATGACGTCATAGTTAACTGATACGTTCAAATTTCATCAACACTGATCTAGGACATGGAACAACTAGTTTGATTTTCTTTACCCTTTTTCCCGACGCTTCAGGGCACAGCACGCTACCATTTCCCCCGGAGCACGCCCTTAGCCTTATCAGCAATCTATCTCGAAAAAGTAGGTTTACAACAGCGGATCGGAGCCCCAGGGGCTACCGGAGGATTCCCAAGAATTTCGAGGAAGCACGATACCCTCACTCTTTGTCACGAAATCGAACCTAATGATATTATTCAGGGAAAGAAGAGCATGTTCAATAAATAAGGAAATAACATTACGCTAACGGCAAATACATACATAGGAAGGGATGTACATAGAAAGGTTTATATCATTAGGGAAAGTAAAATTTGTGGCATCAAAGACATTTACGTCATTTCTAAGCACGCGGGTGCTGCAATATTTACTCTATTCACCGGAGGTAACATTACATTTATGTATTAAAATTGTTGAATTCACTACGGCATTTAGCATTTAAAATATTCTATTTATTCATTTAAATTTCAAAGCATTATATCTCATAAGTTATTTCAGTCGGTCATACTTATAAAGAAGGAATCAAGAATTAGATTCAAATATTTAAGAATGTATCAACACAGAAAACCACTGTTTTTAATACAGGACTTGGAGAGAAACATTTTAACGGACCTCGTCGACAAAATTTTAAGGGCTTTTGTCAAACGTTAAAAAAATTGAAATTAACATTTTATGAGGGAGTATGCAGCGCGATCCCGTTCGAGTGAAGCGATTAATTGAACTATAAGCAATTGAGTGGTGTCCCCTATCGAAATGCCATCACATGCAATTTAATTCATCGTTAATGGCAAAGCTATCATGCCAGCGACCAGTGGACGGGAGGTGATTGAGTGAATGATTCTGTAAGACTTGATGAATCACCCATCGCTGTGAGAATGACAAGATTGTTTAACTATAACGACCCCAACGTCGGGAATCTCTACTGCCTTTGTGCCCGTCACCGCGGTCGGTTATAAAAAAAGTTAATGCTTGGCATTTACTCGCTGGGCTTTCCCGTCTGGAGTGACTTTAAAAAAAATAAGACAACACTTGCCCCTGCTTAACTCGATCTTTTAAGAGCAGCAAAACGATGGTGCGCGTTCAATCGCAGTGTTTCGATCAAGCAAAAGAATGAGCGGGAGTTGGAGGGGCACGGAGGAACGGACACGGAGAAAGGGACGCTAAAGCGAACCGGGACGAAAGAGAGAACACGGAGAGGAGAACGAGTACGTGTGAGTCATACGGAATAAAAGACTCCGGAGACTTTGCATGGGCGCAGCGCGAGGCGTACGAAGATGGAAAGAGGGAGAGGGAGAGAGAGAGAGAGAGGGAGAGAAAGAGAGCTCAGCTATCGCCTTGAGGCGGTCTCACACGTAGGAGCACGGAGCCGCACGATGATTAATGGCCCAGCTGGGTGAGAGAGGAGGATGAGTGAAGGGGAGGAATGGCGGGGGTGAGAGAGATGAAGAAGGATACAGAGAGAAGGAGAGGGGGATAGGAGGAGATAGGAGTGCGTGGTAGAGTGTTGGCGGGTGCTGGCGTGGCGCCTGTACGGGATAAGGAGCAAGGAGAGGCGATTTGGTGGGCGGCTCAAGTCTATAGGGCTGGGTTGTGATTAGGGACGAGATCGCTCCTGGGTTTTGCGCGCACTCGAAAGAGGTGAGGTGAGTGGTCTTTTACCAATTGCTCCCGGACTCAGCGGGATGGGAGGGAGGAAGTGCTCTGGGGGGGTTAGGAAAGTGGTGATAATCCTTTAAAAGCTCTGGATATGAAGTTAATTGAAGGTATTTAGACCAGTCTGGTAAATGGATTATGGTTCCAGTTCCTCAGCAGGATTTCTTCTGGGGGAAACCGATCACACCACTTTCACTTCGTTTTACTTGTAGGAGTCTTACCTGAAAACTCGCCGTCAATTACTACGGCAGGAAATGTTCCCGCTCCATTGATCAGCACTATCAAAAACAAAGAATAATAATAATTACGGTGCGCTTCTTGCAACATGTGGAGTGGTAACATTTAATTATCTCGTTAATCAACTTCGATTTCTTCATTTTATTTGATTTATTTTAAATCCGCCATTTCAAACAAAAGTCCGTTAAAATAATGTACAAGGGTCATCCGGAAAGTAGTACCCGTTCGTGCCGCATGAAGTGCTGACGACGCGAGTAGCCGCTGGACGAGGTCAGACAGCTTCAGTGGCTTGTCTGCCTTCTCTGAGCCAAGTTGCGTGACGCTAGCATTGCCTGTGTTGTTTCTGTGATTGTTTACAATGTTTAAAAAAATTGAGAACGCCGCCAGTTGTGAAGTGAGGGCAGTGATTAAATTCCTCAATGCAAGAAACGTTCGCCCATGTGATATCCATCGCCAATTAAAGGAGGTGTATGGAGACAATGTAATGGACGAGTCGTCTGTTCGGCGGTGGTGTCGCAACTTCAACATGGGGAGGGGGAACACACACGACGATGAGCGTTCGGAGAGACCGTCTGTCATTACAGACCAACTGGTGAGCTCAGTTGACGAATTCGTGAGGAACGATCGGCGCGTCACAATTGATGACATCTGTGAGCATTTTCCCAATGTTTCTCGAACAATTGTTCATGAAATTGTTAAACACCATCTGCATTATGCAAAAATTTGTGCAAGATGGGTCCCTCGCGTATCTCAATGAGCTGGCGGCGAAGGACTATGCAGCAGGAATACAGAAACTTGTCACACGTTATGACAAATGCCTTAATTTGCTTGGAGATTATGTTGAGAAGTAGTTTAAAGTATCCTCTTTCAAATAAAATTTTTTATGTTTGTTAATATTTACTTTTGTGTCTTTATTTCACGAACGGGTACTACTTTCCGGATGACCCTCGTATCTCATCGAACGAACAAAAATAATTTTAAAGTAAAACATAAATATGTTTCTCGGTTATTGAACAGTGAAATCCTAGTTTAAGTGGATTCGTATCAATTGATAATGCACCGTTCCACTGATAATGAAGATTTATTTCGACGTCACTTCACCACCTTCATTGTATTGGGTTTAGAGCACAAAATAACGACAATGCATGAGACGGATCTAGATATGAGATACGTGTAAATAAAATCGATTGACTATTTAATATTCAAATTGGTTTCTTGTTCAAACGATGAAGTCGAAAAATCAATGCATATTAAAAGTTAATTACTCTTCATTGAAGTATAGGACAGTTACTGGAACCAAAATACAAGTAATTTCAGAGAACGGGCGCCAAATTCAGCTGCACACTTATGGAAGCCTATATTTTAATTTATATGACCTCTTTATTCGTAACTCCGATATCACTCGGAAATTTGAACAGACTGTGAGTGGGAAAATACAGGGAATTTAGCTCGTGCTGTACTGCTTGTTGCATGTATTCGTGATGGCCACCCTCTCCGCATCGAAAAAAACAATCAATATCACATTGACATTCGAGAGGACTTGTCGAGCTTTTTTGGGGTGGTGGAACGTTTTCCCAATCTATTGTGAAGATTTTTATTACGATTTCATATCCATAAACCGCTGACTCATTACTTTTTAAGGTTCTGGACGAGAAGGTTTCATCCACTTTATCTCGATCAAACAGTTCCCGACAGACTTGAACTCGATGTTGTTTCTGGTCTGCTGTCATCAGGCGAGGCACGAATCAGGCGGCAACTCGATGCATCCTCAATTTTTCATTCAGGATTTAATCGCACGAAATAATCGAGATGCATCATCACTCTTATTCAAGTTCCCTGGTGGTCAAACTCAATTTGCAGAAACGAGAACGTTCACTTTCTCGGTGTGAGGGTCATCAGTCGACGTTGATTGTCTTCCGAAACTCTCGTCGTCTTCCACTGATTGCCGCCCCTCTTTGAACCGGGTAAACCCTTCATAACACGCGGTGTGTTCCATAGCATCCTAACGATTAGCCTTGGTAATCAGCTCAAAAGTTTCATCGAAGGATTTGAAAAGTTTCACGAAGAATTTCTCAGTAAAACGCTGCTCCTTCAAAGAGCTCATTTCCGCGGATCCGATTGTTGGCCGTAGTTCACGAACACCCCTTCACATAAACGGCCGTAACTGATCAACCAAAGAAGATGCCACCAATTGGTTGATGGCGGTTATTTGGGATGTTTACGCGGACACAACGCCTTCAAGCATATTAAAAAATAACCAACTGGAGGCGCGCTATAAAAAAGTTTGGGAACCTTTCGAACAGGTCTCGTACAAGAATATTAATAGAGAGGCGAACGGAAACCGCCATGCATAATTCAATTCAATGGAAAATAAACATTAACACATAAAATCACTTATTTCCCTTCATATTTCGCCACAAACTTTGTACTTTTCGTTCATATTTCCAAATTAACTGTGATTTACTTTCAGATCATTGAGATAATTTGTGTATATGTATTTGTACCTAAATAGCTATTAGCAAATTCGGTTTTAGCATTCGGAGGCAAGTCCACTCCTTTATTTCTGCTTCCTCTCCTAAACATATTTAATGCGTTCTACGAATTAATTCATGGAGCCTCCAATATCTTAATTAGAAAACATCTTACGTCCAAGTGTACCTAGTCTTTTTTACCATCTACTGCTACAATTTCAAATTTGACTGGAATATTTGCACATGAAGGTCTAACCTTAAATAAACAAGGCTATATTGACGCTCTAACGAGCCTTCATCAAAGCAAAATTAGTAAATGGCATTTTCCAAATTTAAAAACATTTAGAAAATAGAAAATGATAACTAATTACATTTTCTCCAAGAGTACAATATTTAAAAGATAAAATCTGTCAATTTTCATAATGAAGAGGAAAGAGACATTTCAATATTATTTAATGTATGCTACATAAAATGAACATTTCATGTATATTTTTATCTAACTCAAGTACTAAGGACACTATCCCGTCATTTATGGAAATTATAGAGCGTTTATATTCTTTAGCAATATGGGGATTCGTATATATTTAACAATAGGCTTTGTATAATACAAGTAAACTATCCAGTGGAGTCTTGGAAGTCGAAATGATAATTAATCTTCGGGTGGGTAATTTTTGATATAGCACCATTTCGCGTCCTCATTCTACAGGAATAAAAATTTTGATTCCAATCCATTTTATGGTACATATTTGTTTTGATATAATGTTTTAGATTTTGAAACCGCTTCAGTTTTATTATAACGACCGCAGACTGTGATGCGAGAGAAAAATTAAGGCAAGACCGATAACATAGGGAGACATAAATTAGTTTGGAGACGAGATCGTGCCAGCCCGAGGTTGTAGTGGCGTCATTATTTAATTGATGCCTCAAAGGAATACCTCGCGCCTTCACACTCATCGCATCCAGTCATTACAACCTAATGATATATCTCAGATACATAAATGAGGTGAAAGTGTGAGGATATTTTTCAAGCAATGGCATCTACATAAAAAAATAAGGATAATTACAAATTCCCTCAGTCCTTAATTTTCCAATGTTTCTTCAGCTACATATCTATATCCTTTTGATGATTACTGCATTTTTTCAATTAATTATTATTACTTAAGATTAACATGGGTATTTTTTTCAGGCTGACGGTCCAAAAATGCACACGTTTATTCCTTCTTCTCATTTCAGAAATCTGTTATTACCGAATCATTACTTTGGAATCCCATTAATAATTTCCTAATTCGGAATAAAACAGAGTGCAGCTTGTTAAAACCCTTCTTATAACTTTTTTCGAATATCTCGAAATGAACCAAGCGATTCCTGGCGTCTCGTTGAACACCATTCTCGGGATGTCCTTTGGTGTTTTGGCTCCCCTTGAAGCTTTCACCGACATTACGCTTCGACCAATGTTATACTTTCTCTCTCTCTTCGTACTTAAGGGGGAACTTTCGTCGTAAAATCTTTAAAAAAAATAATTTCTCATTTTTATTTACAGCATCAATCATTTCTTAAGTGCTATTGTAAGAAATGTCAATACCATATTATCATATATTGGCACCTTCAGACAAGCCTACTTACAAGCCAATGTACTTGTAATATTTGAGGGACCAGAATGATTATTTGTGAATCGACAATGTAAACTGTAAAATTGTAAGACCGTACTTCAAACAAAAAAAGTGTTAAAATAATAATATAAATTTTATTTTGCATCAAAATTTTTCTTTTTTAAGCTCGGTCCCCTCCTTCCAGTGGATAAATAATTATCAATGCTAAAATTATAATTTTATTATCATTTTACCCTTTTCCGCCTCTTATATTAATATTTTTATTGTTTCGATTACCTATTTTATTAGAAATTATCAACAATAAGTACACCCGTTGTAATATCAGCAATAGGGAAGAAATTTTGAAATATATTTATTATAGAATAGAAGCTCCGTATAAAGCTCATGGGTAACTTTTCACTTTGATACTAAAAGAAGATTTCCGCTTTTCGATCGAGTACAAAATATTTCTCTGGCTCCCTATGTCTTAACAGAGCTCCCCTTCATCTGCTTTTTTGCACGCAGGTAATTAACATTGCTGCCACGATTACCCTATTTGAATAATTTCGCTTCGTAATTAATGTTTTCTGTGGTTTCTCAACACCAATTAGTTGTAATCATGATCCCCGACAGTGGTACGGCTTCTAATGAAAACTGAATCCTGAGGAATGTTTACGAAATTTCATAGCAGCGTATTGTGACAATTTATAAATTATAATCTACTGCAAAACAATTAAGCTTTTAAGCAAAACATCATGCAAGACAAAAGGATACAAAATAATTAAAAACTTTAAAACGAGGAAAGGGAAAGACTTCCTTCTACCTTTCCCTTTAGAAAGAGTACCCTCGCAAAGACTTCATAATCATTTGCAAAGATACCTTATCGAGCAGTCGCAAATTTCGATTCGAACAAATTGGATAAATAATCTGCAATATGTTTATGATTTCTTAAATATTGCTTAGTATTATATAATGGACTCTTAAGATTCAGAAAAAACTATTGTAACATTATCATAGGGCATATATAGTAGATCAAAACCATTTTCTTCCAACTCGTCCTATGACTGTATCAGATTTCAAGCCTCTCGGTGTAAATTAAATGAAAACAAGTTTTCCCTCCTAAAATTCTCAATAACTATTCT